>NC_081773.1:18275327-18875327 GCF_963082965.1 Carassius carassius | reverse complement strand
GCCTTGTTTGTAATGGGTTTTATTGTTTTTATCCTGTCATGCCAGTGTTCTGACAGGGACACACCATAACATTATATGTTGAGGGACGTAACATTTCCGTCACACGCTTGAGGCATACAGCCAATCACAACACACTGGATAGCTGGCCAATCAGAGCACACCTCACTTTTTAGAACGATGAGCTTTGTAAAAATCAATGCGCTTCAGAAGGCCGGGCATAGTGGAGAAACAATAATGTACAGTACATTATGTGGAGAATAATGTGTTTTTTTTTTTTTACCTTAAACCACATAAACACATTTCATTACACCAAATACACAAAATAATGTTATTTTTAGCAACATCATATGACCCCTTTAACAACTAAAAAAAAAAAAAACCCTTCCAATAAATAAATGAATGTAAGAGAAAGGGAGAGCAAGATTTAAATTAATAAGCAGTATAGATAAAAAAGGATAAGAAAGAAGACCAATCAGCCCTTAGTACGCAAATAAAGTATTATAATATATTATAATAAATTTAAATTGAATTTGAACTGAGGTGGCAAACAGAATGTAAAATAGCGATAAAATAGCGATTTGAATTTTAATGCAAGAAAAAACAATTTAAATAATTTGAAATTCAAAGTGAAATTTGAATTGAAATTGAAAAAAAAAATATTTTTAAACAAGCCCTGAAAATAGGCTTTATAGGCAGAATGAAAGATAGATAGACATACACTAGAATGGTAGAAAGATAGAATGATAGATAGATGGGTGTTGTATAGAAGGACTTTTTAGTTCTGCATTCCCTAAAGGAAATATCAGCGCTTGCAAAGCAGCAAGAGAAAATATCCAATTTTAGGTAAGCTTAGATTTAAAGCTTTGTTCTGTGCAAATGACCCCTTACCAGAAAACAAACTCCTGAACCAGATGTTTGAGGAATATCAATATATTGCTGTATTGCAAGCACTGTAACTAAGTTACAAAACAAAACAGAAAAAATGAGAACAAGACAAAAGAGATGAAAGGCAAAGCAATTCTACCTTTACAGCATGCGTACAGATGCAAACCACAGTGAGAAATGTGTGCTGTGATCCGTAGTGGGCAAATTCCTTTAGAATGACTTAAAGGTGCATATGTTGTGCATATGGGCATGGTGAACACAGGCACTATGGTATACGTGTTATGGAAACACAGCTATCTACTGCAAAACCGCTAACCCCGCTCACACCCACTCAGCTTTGCTCTTTTCTGCTCTTTAATTCCGAGATGAAAATTAGCCATTACCAAATTCCTGCTGAGAGTCAAAGTCAAGTGCTGGAGTCGGTCGGCCCTGGATTAACAGGTAACATTTGGCTTGGAAAGCCTTATCTCTGAGAAATGCAGTGTGCTGTGTGTGTGTGTGTCTCTCTCTCTCTCCACTAATGTTCCCTACACTTAGAGATTAAATCGCTTGCTGCACAAACCCATTTGAGAGCACAAGGAAGGTGAGGGGGATAATCAGCACAGGCACTGGGCCGTGTTTCCTAAATGCGCTCCCAAACATTACTGTGCATGGGCATAAAATTAGCGTCGGGACCTTAAAACGCTGACATTTCGCATGACTTTTGGGAAAGTGACACCATCATATTTTCTTGTAAGATATCATTAAATTTCAACTGCCCTGTGGCAGAGACTTTCCATTAATAACCAATTCTGTGTGTCACTCTCCGCACCTCTTCTGAAATAATGAGTCCTTTGGTTTGGCTTAATAAATTGAAACATATTCTCAAGGCCAAGCTGAAGACAGTCACACAGATGGGCAGGCAAAGGGGAGGAAATCTTCATAAATCCTTAACTGTCGCATATGGTCAGGGATAAAAACAAAAGCAGCCTTGAACAGTTCAACACCAGAGGGGAAAAAAACAGGCCTTGTGTGGTTTAAACTGTAGCAGGAGATCAAACCACAAACTGTGAAGATTATAAGACATGTTCACAGGACACAAAATCTTAGATCAAATAAATAATGGAGAAACATATATATATATTATTATTATTATTATTATTATTATTATTATTAATATTTGGCTACTTCCTTCTCTAAAAATCTAAAACATTACAGTTTTTAGCAAAAAGCAATGCATCTCATTATAGCTTTACTATCATTATATACTCCAATCATCATAACGGGAGAGTCAGATAAATGGAATTTTTAATAGTTAAAATAAACTTGTGGTTTTGTTGTTCAATCACATTTGCCCTGTTCTCGGCATGGCATTAGTACTTACAGTAAGTATTGCAGCATACTTTGATTGCACAGTTATTGCATTATTTGCACTGTTGTTGATAATGTCAAAACTATTAACATTGTGTAACTTTGGTCTTTTTTTTACCCACTTTTTACCCAGAAATCTAAATTCTGTCATAAATTATTTATCCTGTCATTCTAAAACTATATTTGTACCTTTTTCTGTGAAACACAAAATAAATAAAATGTTTAAGTTTTGACTTTTTGTCCAAACAATTATTGTCAAGGGGGTCCAAAACAGCTCTGGATTCAACTGACTTTCAATGCAAAAAAAAAAAAAAAAACCTTTTTCAAAGTATCTTTTGTGTTCCACAGATTCATGCTTTATGATTCCATGTTCACGATTGTCCCAAACATCTTGTTTTCTGGTGGTGGACCATACAGCAGCGGCAATGCAAAGAGTCTTTGATGCAAACCCCAGCAGAAGAAGATATCTTGTCTTTTTACACAACCCGTGTCATATTTATTGCATAAAGGTCAGAGTGTTCATTTGTTCAAAGTCAGCGTTTTTCCATGCTCCTCCATGTAATAAATGCAGAGGGGATGTCATTATTGGACCGCTGAGGATTAAAGGCTTGACTGCCTGTGATGACTGCATAAAAAAGCCCCTCCACTACTTTTGTTTCTTCAAGTGAGCGTCCTACAGGAAGACCACTCTTGGTATACAATGACAACCATCATTGTCATAAACAGACACTCCTCAAAGGTGAATGGAGCATTGGTGAGAGAGGGTTGTGTAATCTGATTAATAAAGGTAAAGAAGTAATAGTAACTAATGCTTTCAAAGGCCTTTGAATTAATTGCCTTTTGAAAAGTAAAAGTATTCAGTGCTTGAATGTAGTGGTGGGTCTTGTGGGGTTGACGATCATAAGGGTCTGGAAATCGAACATGTTGCTTTTTTAGGATGGGGGCGTTATTATTAGCATGCATTACAGGATGAATCAGGCTAGATTGAATCTATTTATTGATCACTGAACACTTACTGGTGCACACTTGAATGCTAGATTACTACATTCACACTCCGGGAAGCCTCCTGCACAGTCTAGTGCTAATCATCTCTAGAGATGGGTATGTGTAAACGTATATATATATTTTTTTTGTAAACAATATGTAAATGCCTTCCACATTTAACACACAATGACATTAGAAATTCAAACAAGGAGTCAAAAACCCGACATAATCAAAATGCTTTGATAGAACAAGCACTCGAACACTGAGAAATGGAAGATAGTCTGCAGTCTGATCACAGTGGAGTGCGTTCCATTGAAGACGGACAGACATATTAATGTGCTTCGCAGCAATCCTACAGGGAATGAGGATGTTTGGGGCGACAATCGACTCTGGCACTAATCCAGGCTCTATGTACTGAGCCGATTTGGAGACCGAAGATGAAAGACAAAAAGAAATGTTAATGTAAACTTTTTAAAAAGCAGAGCTTAGGAGCCCCCGTCTGATCAGCCCTCTCTCTCTCTGTCTCTCATGCCCTCGTGAGCAGAAGAAAATGGATGCAAATCCATTTGCGTCTGGTTCACAGCTATAAAAAAATACTTAGGATTTTTTAAAGCGGGTGATGTGTTAAACGTGTGGAAATCTGTTTTGATAACATTATTCATAACACTGGCTTTGAACAGCTTGAATTAATAACACTCCATTTACAGACGGAAGAAAGCTGGCATGGTATTTCCAGTTAAAGAGATTAATTTTTAAACACCTAATTGACAGGCCGGGGTTAGGCGGGATAAGCAACAGCATCTCCGGGCTTGTGGCTGCAAAGTCAAGGTGACTGGAACACTTAGGCGAGCTTTAAAATGCTGAGAGAGAGAAGAGAATTAGTCCTCCCGCAGTTTTTCTCCTCCCCCTATTCTCTTTTATTAGGAACGATTTTGTTCGCAGTCAAATGATATAACAGTCCTAAGTATCCGTTGATAATTACGGAACAAAGAAAATTTTTACATTTGACACACTTTGCCCTAAACTCAGCAGCTTAATAAGAGAGCAGCACTACTGTGTGAGCGCTCCAAGTTGACATTAAAGGGATAGTTCAACTAAAAATTAATTTCTAACAGCCTTGTGTCGTTCCAAACCTGCATGCTGTTTTCTTTTCTGCAGAATATGGGAGAAGATGTTTTGAAAGTGAATGTGGTCCAAACAACAAAACAAAATGATCCCTTTTTTAGGAGTTTTGATGAAACTACAAAGTAGAATATGTGTTTTAAGTCAGCAAAATTTCTTTTAAAATTGTTATGTCTGGTAAATCAGCTTCAAAACCTGCTGTTTACAAAACAAAACTATGCACGCAAACCAATGATCTTTGTGGTATTTAATTGTTATGTCTAGGACATCTGGGTCAGAAAGTCAGGGTCAGCCTTACCTTAACACAACAGTTGTTTTTAAGCTTCTCGCATTTCGAATCACAAATTAGCAGAAACGGCTTTGCTAATTGTTACATTTCGTCTGTCCAAGGACAAACAAATGATAAATTTGTTCACAGCAGTGCGCATACTGTAAAGGGCAGATGCTTGGATATGTACTTAGAATTCACAAAGAGACTGTCCATGCTGCATATGGAATCTCGTTCATTGTAATTGCCCTTCTAGTGCAAAACAAAAAAGAAAGTCACTTGCAAACTGAGAGAAAGAAAAACGGTGGAACTAGTCAAAAACAAAGCCCTAACCCTCCAGGCCAAGAGCTCTATCTTTTCTTTTAATCAAAGCAGGTGTCTCTGCAGCGCATTGCTCCCTTTGAAATGAAGGGTAACATAAAACGGCCCTGGCATCTTGTGATGGACAAGAAGATTTCACCTTCTCTAGTGAATGATAATACATTATTAAATTTGCCTCTCTGCTCGTGAGATACTCTTAGCTGACCACAGCATATTTATCTCGCTATCTAAGCCTTATATCTTGGCAGGAGAAAGCATTCTGTCACTTTTAAGGCATTTCAAAGATTAGAAAGAACCACTTGCTTTTCAACATTCCTAAAAGCACTGTCTTTCTTGTGGAATGTGATTAGCAGTCCATGGTAGCACGTAATGGAACATTCATGAGGGAGAACAAATATCCAAATGAAGCGCCGTGTCCTGGAGGGACGGCCCATGTTTGCATCATCAGCACTATTTGTTTCGCTGCTCACAAACTTGATTGATCCTCTATTGAATGATTTACTTTTTTTTCACACCCCTTCATTTCGACAGAACACACTGACAAGTTGTTTGATCATACACCGTGATTGTCTGCCAAGTCACATTTCAGATCCCCATGGCTAATGATCCAGCCTTTTGTCTTAGGAAAAGTCAGCCGAGTCAGCACAAGCCTCAGTCCGTTTCACTTTTGAAGTCAGAACCACAAGGACACTTAAAAAGGCGATAGAAAACATGCTTGGAAAGCAAGTGTGTCTGATGAAAGGAGAGTGTGCCAGTTTACCGTGATCAGACGTGGAGTTAAAGAACCGGAGGTCTGTAGTAAGTAACATGTTTGCTAAGCAAAAACCAATGTCTTTATAATGATGCAACATAGCGGTCATGAAACTGCCGCACTGGAAACATTTCTAAATTTTGTATCTACTGTATTCCTTGCTCAATAATTTTGGCTTTTGGTTTCTTTCTCCAACAGACCCAATGATCAGACACCAGCATTTATTAACAGAAATCAGTGAAATACATTACAAATAATGCTTGTTAAGCAGTCAATTAAAATTAGGGTGACATTTATAACAGAAGGCTACCTTTAAAATGTACACCATAATCTTTAGCAGTTATTTATGTATTACATATAACAGTTACTGTTTCTGCCTCAGAGGAAAATAATAAAAAGGACATTTTGAATCAATTTCTTGTAATTATGACTTTACATCTCCCATCTGTATCAAATCTAACAATGTAACTTTATTTCTTATTGGAAATTTTTTTGCAATTGCCCTTTTTTTCCTGAGGCTTTGCCTTTCATAGTTACAAGTACACTTCCATCTTAATTTCTGTATTTACAGACAAATACAGTGGAATACATCTCCCTCTCCCATTATTATGCCAATGTAATGTAATGTTTTTTTATTATTATTAAAATATCCAAAAATATCCAAAACCCACTAGAACAGTGATATATATTTTGCTGAATTTGTTTACTTACATTATCCCAAATGTTTTGAAGAATGTTTAAATACAGAGAAATAAGCAACTTTAACTAGTGACAGGGACAGTGTCCATAGTGTCACACATTATACACATTATAACCCTCGATTTCCATTTTGTTTTGTAGAAAACATGGAAACACCACCAACACCAACATGGAAAGATGCTTTAATATGTTATGCGTTTTAATAGACCTGTGACAACCGCAAAGAGTAGCATTATAACAGAACTTTCAAATGTATCCAGTATGATAAAACAGCCCTGCTTCCCCCCACCCCATACTTACAACCGGAAGGAGCGGAAGTGGTTGACTGTGGCATAATCAAAGCTCCGCTGCTTTTGAGCCGTGTGTCACTCTCGTTCAGCAGCCTCGTTTTGATTCTACTATGCTAATAAATCATCAGCTCATCCATGAACACAATTTCTGCCCGAGTCCCATCGGATCGCATCGGCTGAGGGGATGAAGATGACTACTCCCATGATTCCACACTCAGTCACGGTGTCATCAAACTACACCTTTGCTTGTTTGTTTGTTTTGAATATGCGCCCTCTAGCGGCGAAAAATTAAATATTGTGCCATAAAACGTTATATGATACAGCATCAAACATCATACTGTTTACTCTGCTCAAAAGGTCCATAGGATTTGTACAATTTCCTGCAGTATGCTAAGTGAAATTAGCCAGATTATTTCTCAAGCGTTACACTCTAAATGAAATAAAGCCTCCGTCCTTGGGGTTTGTGAAGACAATTACATCAGCAATGCAATCTAATGAGTTTCCATTCTTGCACTGCAAGAACAATATCTAATTCTACCAGATGCAAAAAAAAAAAAAAACAGTAGATTTCCCCACTCTCTTCACATGTATTAAATTTGATGTCAGGAAACTTGAAAAACCTGAGATCCATCTGCAGGTTACAATACACAAATGCAATGCTACATGCAATCAGACTAGCCATAAAATAATGAAAGCATGGTTTTTATACACCACACATTTTTTTTTTTACTTTTTTTTATGATTCACTTTTTTCTCTTTTTCTGATTTTAGTTTTTAAAAGCACAGAACTTTTATTTTCGTGTCTTTTGATGTTCTTGGGGATGAGGTATTTTATAATGAAATCATATAATGGCAAACACATGCTTTGCCATTCACTGACCAGCTGGCAAATTATCGGAATGATACTGCGGCTGCCATGCTCCATTATTCATATGACTGCATCTCTGCGCTTGTCTGTTTGGCCAAATCAGATCCGTTTATTCCACGCACATTTAATGCTGAATTCAGAGGAGGGGATGTACGCATCCATCACCTGCATAAACAAAGTCATGATCTACTGTCAATAGAGAGACTCGGTGACGGTACAGTGTTACTTCAAAGTTTCACAATATGCCTGTGATGAGGATGTGGTTATTTGCAAATTTGAATAACATGGTTACTACGAAAAGGGGAAAGGGTAATAGACATCAAATGGAGACATCAAGATTATTTGTAGCAATACTTTTCAATAAGAAGTGTTGCTTAATGAAGACTTCATAGAAAGAGAATAAATGATTTAGTGAGCAGATGTGTTTTCGAACCACAATTTAAAGCATTATTATAAAATGTGGTAAGTGCTTGTGCATTTTTACAATATGAACGTTTACACAAATCAAATTTTGCATAACTAAACACATGCCATGGGGCATGACCATTACATTGTCACTCATCAATTTCATCAAATGTGACTCATCTGTGATGATCAATAATACAGGAATAATTTATGTGAGAACAGCTCTCATTTGGTAAAAATAAACGTCTACCATTCCTTTGGGCAACAGAAACTGTTTGCAGTTATTATCCCATAAATTACTCTTGTAGTTTTGTTATTGTGCACCGCTTAGCTACAGCTCCCGCCCATATGTGGATATATTCACAAGCGGCTCCCCCAAGGAGAGGAACCATGTTAAATGTTTGATGTCCAAAATGAGTTTACTGCCAAAGGCTTTAAAGCCTTTCAAATTTCCTTGTTTGTCAACTACCTGCTGTTTCACAAGAGCGAGGCTTGTCAAAAACAATTCTGACAGATTCCCTTTGTGAAGCAATTCAATTAGTCCAGACTTTATAATAAATGTGAGTGAACTGTTCGCTTTTTTGCTTCACTTCAAGGTGAGGCGCCACTTAAAGCTGTCTAACTTCTAATGCCAGAGAAATGCTGACAAAAATAAATGACAGCGATAAAGGATACCATACAGTATTATTTTATACAACTTTTTATTTTTTAACTCAGAGTGTGATAGCATTGTGGTAATATAACTTGAACTGACAAGTAACCGTCTTTATGCGTCAAATCATTCAACTCAACCAATACTTTGAAAAACAGTAATTCATTCAGGAACAAAACAGGTCACTGTCTTTGAGTGCATTACTGAATCATTCACTATATTGATTCATTCAAAAACACAGATTCATTTATTAAAAAAACAAGTGAACGAGTCATTTAATCATTTGCTCAATATTGCATAACTTATAGCAACAAACAAAACAAGTGAGCAAGTCATTGAATCATTGACTCAATATTGCATAATTTATAGCAATATTGTGTCTAACATGTAAACTACTTAATACTAACTTTTTGTTTACTTTTGTGTGAGTCATTCTGTCATGTACTCAGATTAATTAATTAATTTCTGATTTATTTGGGAACAAAAAAACTGTACTGTTTGTTGCTTTGTTATAAGCAACAATTATGCTTTGACTGTTTGGAATTGTTTTCTACTGGAAATAACAAAAATACATAATATAAAAGGCAATAATGTGTCTATAATAATGTCTAGTGTCTAAATGTCTTGTTCTAAATGTCTTGTTCACTGAACTATTGTATTAAAGTAGTGCGGTTCATAATGGCACTTATGCTAAATATGAAGCATTTATCAAAACAGACAAGATCTACTACTGTTAGCCCGCTTGGATACATGTGACGCCGACACCTCAAACGTATTATATTTTGCACTGAAACAAAAGTGCACGCCATAGCATTAATTTGATGCTCTGCCATGACCATAAAGATCAAACAAGTGGAGAAATATCATTAAACCATTGGAATGTAATCTCATTTGTCTAAACAATCTGATCCAATGAACAACCCTAATTAAAAAGGCTGCCATAAACAAAAGCAGGCCAAGCCAGACGAGCCCCTCCTCTTTAACAATTGGGCACATTTATTTTATTAATCTAATGCATCATGTATCATATCATTACAGTTCAATATATCTATCATTAATTTTATTCCCTTCACTTAAGGCTTTTATTGGGATTACTTTGGTTATTAGTTGGTCTAATGTATTGGTTACCTCCAGATCCGGCGTTACAATCTCTCTCATCTCACAGCATAAACCTGTGCGTGTTATTCAAATTGCCTCATTTATTATGATAGCTTCCTCATGTAAATTGTGCTGACTGCTCGCCCTTGCACAGTCCTCATTAGACTAATGAAAACCTTCAAACGAAAAAACTAAACAACCTGCCAAATAAAGGTCTGAGGTTATTATGAAAATTACAACTCTGGGAGCCAGGAGAAGCTCTGTTCATTAATTCATGCTCAGCAAATTGGTAACTAATTTAGTTGCACTCCTCTGCATTAATGGATTATTTTATAAAAATGTTTTCCACAGCCCGAGACCTTTGCCGCACACGTTAGAGAGCTTTGGATTCTAATCAAGAGGAGTGACATATTAAGCATGCCAAGCGTCTGAATGATAATGCAGCGGCGATGCAAATAGACAATGTGGATTTTCAGAGAGAAATAGGACCAAACTAACTCAACTGATATCTAAAGGGGCTGGTGGAACCATGGCATGCTGGGGGATTAGACAGATCCATCTCCATGTCTCTATTGGGCAACAAGAGGGAAAAAAATGTTCTGCGCAATCACACGTGTTGTGATAATGTTTTCATAAACAGGCCAATATGTCAGCGGTGTCAATCCAGATGTACAGTACGCAATCAGTCACTAGAAATGTCAGACCAGGACTGAACAAAACACATCGACTGCACACACCAATCCCCTTAAGACCCACACAAACACCTCATCTCCACCCCCCACCCATCACACCTAAGGTCTGACCTGTAAATTCATATAATCATGCTAATTACTTTGTTTCGCAGGCTTGCTCGGTCTATGGGAGAGACCTACACAGCGTCTCCTCTCCGGGCAGATCCAGCAGGGGACGTGCAGCCCAGTGATTTCCACCGTGGTTTTAATGTCATTATCACCCTCTCCAACAATTCCCCAGACCTGCCTTCCGCCTGGAGAGAATTCTCAAATCTATTATTTGCTTCAATTTGTGTTTAATGCAAAGCATGTGAAAGGACACTTCATTTTTTCTTTGCCAGACCAAAGTAAACAGTGAAAAGTATAGACATTTGTAAATTGTTTAGCTTACTTCAACTTTACACTCAAATGATGGAGATGTTTTGATAGATAAAAAAAGGCTTGTGAGAATTCTAATCAGTGCTCAAATCGTATTTTTTTTTTTTCAAATGAACACTCCACACGTTTATTGATTTATTTCTATTCAGACCTTTGTGAGATTGTTCAGTAATATTGGGAATATTATTATAATGAAAAATTCTATTGGAATATATTTTAAATGTAAATGATACCTTTGATGGCAAAGCTGAATTTTCAGAAGCTATTACTCCTGTCTTCAGGGTGGAAACAATTCTTATTAATATCAATGTTGAAAACAGTTGTGCTGGTTATTATTTTTTGTGGAAATGGGGATATATATTTTTTAGGAATCTTTGATGAAAAGGAAGCTCAAAATAACAATTTATTTGAAATAGTGAAGACATTTAAAACATAACAAAAGATTTATTTCACTTGAGATTTTTTTTTTATGCATCCTTGCCTGTATTAACCTTATTAATTTCTTATCAATTAGCAATTGTTATTTCCAAAAAATATAAATGTTTCGAATAACACAGAAACCAAGACATGACTTCATGGACAGGAGTGTCATACTCAAAAGTTTTTAACAAACATTAAAAACAATAGTGTTATTAGTTGGTTTAATGTACTGAATGCTGACCTTTCTCCAGGTGCATTCTCTTAGCCTCATGGCCGATGTCGTGAGTTGCCAGATCACCCTCTTTAGGCCCGGGTAAGATGCTGGGAGACAGGCCCAGTAATGCCTGGTTCATCGACAGTCCATTGTGATGCACAGCTTTGAGAGAACACAGAGACACATTATTCCCATCTCCACACATCGACAACGCAAAACACCTCGAGTGATAAATAATGATTTGAGTTGAAAAGAGCCTTCATCGTCCAGTGGCTAGAGAAGGTGAATACGTCCTTGGCTTTCAACTGTTTGTGACTTGTGGTACTGTATACCTCATCTCCGAATCAATGTGCCAGTCAATCAAATTCGCATTTGCCACTCTGCCTGGTTCAAGCAATTCTCAGTGCAATTCTCTGTAACATCTGAGATGAGGTGACAGAAAACAATACAACTGTTTCTTATAAATGTATAAAAAATGCCTCTTTACAAAAACCTGTGAATGTCTGGGACCACTAGTAAAATATTTTTTATAACATTTCTTCACTACAAATTATATTACTACTTAAATATATATTTTATAATAATTTAATACTTTTATTAAAAAATGTATAAAAAATAAAGTTAAACCAGTAAACTTATGTTACTAATTAATTAATGGGGTATTCAGAGCTCAAATAAGTTTTGAATTAAAATAAACAGTTACTCGCAAAGACATTGCTCCCAGAAAAAACATAAAACATGGTAGCATATTTCAGAGATGACGAGAAACATACATACAGGCTCTCTCAAGTGATTAAGGACATTGTTTTAATTTTACAACACAGCTAATGATGAAAACATTTGAGGTCTGTCTTTGCACAACATGAGCCAGATCGAAACTTAAAGATTAAAAAAAAAGACAGCTAATATCTCTTTGCCATCTGTTGAAAACAACAGAAAGTGGGGAGGGACACACATGTGCTACGCTCTTAACAAGAGGCATTTTTAATGCAGTATTTAGTAGCTCCCTCTGCGGAGACGCTGGAAGAGACGAGGGATAGGAATTAAGAGACAAAGAGAGAGGGAGAGAGATTTATGAGGTGAACATACGCATTCTGTCGGAGGAGCTCTCTGTGTGCGCGGGAGAGCTGGAGACGCTGCTGCTGCGCTGGGAAGAGGGACGGCTCCCCGGCCTCCTGCCGTCTTCCAAAGAGGGGACAGGGGAGGGACTGTCGGGGACCCGTTCCTGCACAGCCAACAGGAAAAACCAAACACAGCCAGGGCGGCCATTACATGACACACTCTTTTCAGCAACACACTTCCACGGACACACAAGCGTCCGTGCTTTTTTTTTTTTTTTTTTTTGAGACACCATCCCCCCACCCCTTCTTCTGCATCCTTCCCTTGCTTTCTTTCCCAGGTTATTGTCTGACAGACGTCTCCCAGCAAAGCCATACGAAAGCACGGATCACGCACCACCCAGCCCCAACCACCTTCCCTCAATGGCTAATGAGAGATGTGCACGACACAATGAGAGAACGGCACCCTCGGTTACCTTAATCACTGATGTCACCATTCGGGATGGGGCACTCTGTCCCTGTGCTGCGGCGGCCATATTGGCGATGGTGCTGAGGTGGTTCATCTGACTCATCGCCATGGTGACGGATGCAGGAGGCAGGCTGACAGGGATCAGGGGGTGGGGCATCATCATAAACGGCAGTTCCAAGCCTGAAGATGAGAGAGGAGAGTAGCTGATTAATTAATCATTTCTGACATTAAGTTGTGTGCAAATGGAAGACGCGTGTGCGACAGAAAAGAAAGTGTGCAGCTGAAGAAGAGAGGAAGATTTAAAAGAGAAACTCTATGAATTATTCACATGTGACCTATTGTGCGAGCGTCGTGGCTTACCGAGTAAATATTCATTAAATAATAATCGTCACATTAGATACTGTATTACATTAAAGCTACCGACATCTATATAAAAAAATTATAATAATTGCAGCATTTTTGAGCCATTATGGTCATTGGAAACATAAATAGTCACTTTCCTTGTTAATTATTTATACAGCTGTTAATAATATATAGGGTTATGCTGATTGCAGTCATAATAAGCTAATAATTGTGAAATTTAAACTAATCTTTATTATGTTGGGAAAGGGAAAAATTATGGAAATATTTCACCATTAATAGTAAATGCATTCAAAATATCTGCGGAAAAATAAGGCAAACATGATTGGCATTAGTGAAAATGAGCAAAAACGAGCCAATTAAAACTAAGTGTGTATCATGAGATGCCTACAAGCTAATTACCAGAATTTGTGCCAGAAACTCCATTACTTGTAAAACAGAGTGCATTTATAACGTCATTTCAAGTCCTTGATATTTACACGGGATTGAAATAATTAAGATGTACAAAGTATTTTGACGAGAAAACCCAGATCCTGCATGCAAACTGCTAAACTCATAACTAAGGAGAACTGTGCTACATTCTTAGACAGTGATTAAATGGGTAGAAAGGAAGCTGTCCCGCTTTTTCAAAGGACATATGCACACAAATAAGGTCACAGCCTGTTGTGTGTCCCTGAACTAAAGACCCACTCACTCCTACTCCTGACTTTGAACTAAAGGATCAAAAGTAACCGAGAGAAATTTCAGTCTCGGGCGGTCAAAAGCATCACTAGAGCACTTGAAAGACAACTTGAGTGTTCGCAGTGAATCCTATCAAGTGAGCGGGCGGCCCCTGCTCCGTCCCATACTTCCCCTTTATCGCCCAGCTCAAGGTAACACAAGACACAGAGGCGATACATTATCCAGTTGTTTTTGTGAGAAAATTAGTGGCCAAGGGCTGTGACAGAGTCTACATCAGAAAAGAAAACCCCCAAAAAAAGGAAGATGGTGGATGGATGGGTGGGTAGGGGGTCCCTTCAGTGTCTCCGCTCCTCGGAGACGCATTGTAAATTTCCATAAGAAAGATGACCAGCAGATGCACAGGGAAAACACATTCCCCAACATTAAAAAGGAGGCAGAGATTAAAAGAACGAGAGGCCAAGCAGCACCTTGTAAAGGCGGCTCTCCTCGAGTGCCGAGTCTGAATCAATTACCGCTCGCAGGACTGGACTCAATTAAAACCTGCCACGGCGCCAGCGTGTGATTGCGGGATACTTACAGCGCCACGTCGAAACAAATTGAGAGAGGCATTCATGCACGTATCTACCTTTCAGAGCTTTCGAGAGCCAGACTGAGTGCCGGCGCGCCTTTGTGATTCGCTCAAGAAGATCTGACTGGATTTCAGGAAATCAACATTTACAAGAGAGCGGAGAAACGTATTAAAGTCTGATATGACTTTGCTTTTGTCATTTAAATAGGCTTCCTTTATCAGCCTGCCGGTGAATGATGTCTGTTGTGTTGACCGACTTCTACAAAGCAGAACTCTATGTGTGTGAACGACTGCAGGCTTACAGTAGACTGCTCTCAGGGGCCTAATCTCTCTCCCTCTCTCCCCCCGTCCCACCTCCTTTCATGTTCCACCATCCTTAAGTGATGTTTCAGCCATAATGGCCTATTGAAAAGCATAAGAAAACATGATACAAGCTAAAAGAAGTCCACCAAGGCTTTTCAGAAAGACTGAAAGGCGATGAACTGTGGATGTCTAGAATCCAGATGTCTGGGGAAACTTTTTTTCCCCACCTTTTGTAGTTCTCAACAAATTTGTCTCAAAACAAAACCCCTTTCATACACCGTCAAGGCCATTTTACTATATTAATCAATTTACCTTGTTAATAAAGATTTTTATTTCATAAAGACACCTTTTTTCTGTCGTGCTGTAGATTATTGATTAAATTACAAAATGACAAAATCAATGAAATTATTATTATTATTATTACTATTCATGTGGACAGTAAATAACCTAATCTGATTTTAAGCTCTACTAAAAATATAAACATTTATTTTAATTCCAATATTGAAAACATGTTCACCAGAGGATGTGGTGTTCAGTTCATTGTTTGTATGAAGATCCGGACAAAAAAAAAATATTTCAACAAAAGAATGCCATGTCATTGCCTACTCTTTTTGAATTTATTTAGCATACAAGATGGATAAACTACTGCAATTTGCATGAATTACGAACTGAGATACTATTGTCAAACAGATGAACTTTGATTATAGTGGCCCTTAAAAAGAGACAGACCGAAGAAACCATTGTGTGGTGAAAGCTGGCCTTCTGAACACTAGCAGCCTGCATTATCCTGTGAGGGAGGAAGTTTTCCCTTGACAAAAATTAGCCAGCTCCTACTTGGCACTTTATTATCTCTTCAACTGAGTGATTTACTGTTTGTGGAATGAAAGCAAAAGAGGAGGAAAATTACATTTTCAGCAGAGCCTGGGCCCGTTCTGCCTCTACTCCTCTGTCCTGGAAGAGCTCACGACAAACAATAATGTCAGCTGTAATTGATCTGAGGTCGCCTGTTAGCCCTCCAGTAAAAGCCCACTATTTAAGCGACAATCCGCCCTGCCTGCTCCACAGATGCTGTCTAATGAAGCTGTCTATCTCTGCTATTTACCTTCTCTTAAATGGAAGAGGAAAGATGTACTGTATGAAGCCGAGCCAGGGAAGATTTGCTTTCCTTCCGTGAAATAGGACCTGCAGATACCGCTGGAATGTGTAATTGGCTGCCGGAGTTGGAGACGGGGGTTCCAGCACTAATTAAATGACTTGTTTCTGGCCTATCCATCTTTGTTTGCAAGCGCAACGCGACGGAGCAGTATGTTGTAAATGCTCTTATCTAAACAGACGTTCTTTTGCTCGTCCCTTTGATTTGAGTGCCAAAATCTTCCGCCTTTTGAAGTAGCTGTTGAAACGGGATAACAATTTAAATTGTTTTTCATGTGGCGTTTCAGAATGGCAGATTGATATTTTTTGCGATCATTGCCCATCATTATAAAAAGGTCTCACTTGTTGCCACAAACAATCAATGATTTTTAAACAACTGTCAAGGCTTTTCGCCACAGGTTTCTCATTCAAATAACAAATCATTGTACATTTTAATTGCAAACGTTATACAGGCCACTCATAAATATATTCCGTCTATTACAAAGGGCCTTCAACCATAAAAAGGCAGCACTCCATCTGTGTAGAGAAGGTGTTATTGGAAATAAAAGCATAGGTCCTTCATAAACAGACACAAGACTTCTTTTCTGGTAAGAGTATAGATTGTTTTCTTTTTCCCAGATGGCAAAGCTAGTCAAGGCTGTTAAACGCTGTAACTCATTAAGGCCCATTAGACAAAGGTATTTCGCTTTGAAGTAGCCACCCACGGTCTTTCTGTGTCATTGAGAAAAACTTTAAAGTCTTTCTTCCTGTTTATAATCTTAATGCTAATCATAAAAAGTAACATCTTGAATTTGTTAATATCCCTCCAAAAATGATAATAAAAATGAAAGAAACCTGTACACTATCACCAACAGACGCTTGAGTATTTGTTGCAGGCGATATTTGAAGCCACGAGAACAGAGAAACTGCATCCTTGTGTAAAATAGGCATTTACTATGCTCACTCTGAAGTGAGAGTGCTTAATAAGAAACAGAGGCTAAAGAAAAACATCTATTACACACTTGTGAGTGTAAAAAATAATGGCAACAAAACATCTCTGGTTTGATGAGGTAGTGTAATTACGCAGACCCACAACCATCAAAGCAAACATGTGGTAGGGATTATGGAGGAGACAGACAGCATTGTTTTATTATTTATTTATTATTCTTCCTCCAGGAGGATAAAGGCCCAGCAGCAGTTCTTGGCATATGGTGGAGTGCTTTTGGTCCAATGTCACAATTTGTTAAATTGTATGTGACAAAAACAGAATGATATGACATTCTTCTTTTGATATAGAAATATCACTGAAGAACATTAATCTTAATATTTATCTTTGTTTTCTTTCTTCTTTATTTCTTTTTTCTCTCTTTGTTTAGAGAGAATTTAAATATATAACTGTATTTATTTCTATTTATTGCCCATTTCTAATAAGCAGACATTTAGATTTTGATCATGTTGAAATAAAATAAAATAAAATAAAATAAAATAAAATAAAATAAAATAAAATAAAATAAAATAAAATAAAATAAAATAAAATAAAATAAAATAAAATTAAATTAAAACCAAGCAGTGCTGCTTTTCAGAGATGATAGAGCATTTGTTTCTGGTGAGCACCACAGTTTGGACCCACATACACTGTAGCTTGAGATGGTTAACACAATTACCTGCATGGTACGAGATACCCAGGCACAAGCTTCAGGATATTACTGAAAGCACACCCAATTTGGAATTGAACTGGTTTCAGCTTAAACGTGTCTTGTATCATTCTCCATAAACTTCTGCTGGTTTAGGAAAAGCAGAAGGGAGCAGACATTACCAGCAGATGTTTCCACTGAGGGTACAATATATTCAAGTCCAATCAATAACCCCCCCCCCCCGAGAGACTGTGACACCCAGGCAGAGCGGAGGGAGGGGGATTCATTTACTTCAGATACTGAGTAAAGGGTCCCGTTTAAAAAGATTGCTTTTGGTCGATGGCAGGCAGTTGTACTCTGACTCGGACTCTGAAATGAAATGTATTGAACGGCGTTATCAATCACAGAGTGCAGGGGTCCATAGGAAGGCTTTCCAGTGGATAAGACAGCCTCTTGCATCATCTGTTTTAATTATAAAATTAGCATCACGTTGCAGAGGCTGCATCTTTGTGTTATTCTGAAATACCATGTGAAAGGAGGTTTGTTATGTTTGTCATACTGCTTTGGTCTTACTGAATGTGCTTATTGAAATAGTTCACCCCAAAATTTAAATGATATCATTACTTATCCTCATGTGTTTCAAACCTGTATGACTTTTTGTTTTCCTTCTTCTGTGAAAACTGTGTTATGTGTGTAATGCACACAATAAAAATCAATGGGGTCCAGTTTTGTTTTTATGGAAGCAACGGAGTCATTTTATGGAGTCATTATATGGACAAAAATAAAACATTGTTCAAAAAATATTATATTTTGCGCTTGACAGAAAAAAGACAGTCAAAGAGGTTTAGATCAGGGTTATTACAGTTAACTAAAACTAAATATGAAACTAAAATTAAAGCAATTAAAAATATATTTTGTTACTTGAAATTAAATAAATATTAACTGAAAAAAAAACTTGAAATATCAGTTGGTTGCCAAGGCAACATTTCTAATTTTAAATTAGTTTAACTTAATTCTACAACTACTACTAAAGTACTAAAAACTGTATACAAATATAAATAATTCTACACTTTAACACTGGTTTAGATTAACATAAGGGTAAGTGATTAATTAATTTTCATTTTTGAGTGAACTAACCCCTAAAAAATATATATTTTTTAGTTCTTCCTATAAAAAGAAAAACTACATCTCATTAATATCACAACAGCTTCTTCATGACAGCTATGAGATTCAAAGAAAGTGGAGATTTCCGGTTATTTAACTTGCTTAAAGAAAATATGATTTTTTATATTAATATTTTATTCTATTTTTATTTGACACACAACTGTTTTATATTTTAGACAAATAAATAAAAAATAAACAATACATGTACATTTTTACACATAATAATATACAATAATATATTGAGCGAATTGACTTTTTTTATTTTTATTATTATTACAGAGCAAAATAACAAGACAAGCTTCAAACCCCCCACCCACCCCACCATGCATTCATACCACAACCACAATCATCCACACAGTGTTATGAAAAGAAAGCAAAGTAAAACGAAGCACAGAGCAAACAAAGTTAATAACATAAGAAAATGAAAAATAAAATAAATCAATACTACTAATCAAAAAATCAATAAACAAAAAACACAATAGAATTAGCAAAACATTTATGCCATAACACATGGCGCACCTTTAAGAACGTACACCTAATATTTATATCTCTAACTCAAATAAGCAGACATTCCATTTATTTTCATGCTCAGTTATTCTGTTGTTATTTGTTGCAATAATTGTTGCTAGCATATACTGATAAAACATAAGTTTGATAAAGTTTTAGCTTTAAAAATAAAAATTTTACCCATCAAAATAATCATATTCAAAATGTGTATGCATTTTCCCTCAAAGACACATAACAAAATGTTCTGAGGTGTAATTTGCAAAACAATATCCATAGACCTTAACCATAACTGTATACTGACCCAAAACTTAGCCACATGTGGGCAAAAATAAAACAAATGCATCAGGTACTCCTCCTCATCCCCACAGAACCTGCAACAGGGATCCTTTTTTATCTGCCATTTAAAACGAGATTTTCTTGTTGCAATAATTTTATAAAAGATTTTAAGTTGAAATATTCAGGAATATGAATCGATTGTAGTTCTATAAATTGTTCTAAAGTAATCTTTCCATAAAATTGGATCATTAAATTCATCTTCCCAAAACAGGCATGTTCTGTGTGGAAAAAGTGCAGTGCCTGTAATATTTAAATTCCAAATATATATTATTTTATTTATCTTTACACCAGACAAACATTTAAGGCATCTTATTGGTGGGAGACAAACCATTAATTTATTCTTCTTTTCATTTTGCAGTTTCATTTTCCAAGTTTTAGGAACTGCAGAAATCATCTGGTTGAATTGTAACTGATTGAGAGAAATGCTAAAAACATTTCTCAAGTTTTCATAAGAAATAAAATCTTCAGATAAATCTAAAAGGTCATTGACAAAAATTAACCCATTTTTGACACATTCCTCCCACAACAATGGCTTGTCTCCAACCGTAATGTTTGAATTCATCCATAGCAACTGTGTCTGAATGTCTTGAACTGTATCTGGAGGGTGGTACTGGAAATTCAACCAAGCTTTCAGTGCATCCTTGAAGAATGGTGATGACTCTTTTAAACTATTTTGAAATATTTTATCAATATGTATTGCTTTTAATTGGTAAAAAGGAAATATACTATTTGAGAAAAAGGAAAAGGTTGAATATAATCTCTGGCTTGTGATCCATTGTTTGTTGTGATAAATTTTAGCAACCCAGGAGGCTTTCAAGGAACAATCCATCATTCGAAGATTTTTCAAATTCAGTCCACCGTTATCATAAGAATTATATAAATAGAGAATTGAGAGAATTGACTTTAAAAATATTTTTTATGTCTCCAAATAGAAAAGAAAAATCACTGTTGAGATCTCTTTAAATGATCTGACTTGATATCACATTATTTTTCTACTTCTAAACTGTATAAGTGTTTATTTCCGTTTCTTCTAAAGACATTCAGTAAAAAAACTAAACATAACAGGACTCTTGAGCACTCAAATTTCCAATTAGCTTACTAAGAAAAGTTGAGTTGCACAGATTCCCGTATTTCGTACATGTACTACATGGGCTAAATGCGGGCTACTTTCTGTAACTTGAGCCTGACCCAGAGCAGGATCGCTTGTCTGGTTTGGGTTAATGGGGCTGCAGGCATGATTGATACCCTTGAGTGATAATGACCGCACCTTCATTTCTCATGTTTTAATTGCTGCAATGTTATTATCACTGCAATAATCATGGCAATATTCCGACTGCAACACATCCTCTCTGTCATTATAAGACGCGGCGCTTATGCGTCACATTCCAGTTTGTTTCTTTCCCGTAATTGAGTGCAGTGAGGTGACCTATCGGAGGAATATTTGAAGCAGTCAAAGCGCATGCATCTTTCACACTATGGACCACAGAGGCTTATCGTGTGTGAAAGGTTGAATGTCATTTATTACATGCATCGCATTTACACCATGTGACATTGTCTTTTCAAATTGTGCAGATCTCTTCATCCCTATCTTTGCCTCCAAAGGTCACTCAATTCCACTTATAAATGCAACCTGACAGAGATTAGTAAAGAGGGACAGGCAACGAACCACATCTCACAACGGAATCAAACGGCTCCAAATTAATTCATCCAATTAATGAAGAACAAGCTTTAATGTTGATGAGGCTCGACAAGTAAACTGGTTACTTATTTATTTAATTTTGTCCACAAAAATATCTACTTGAACACGTAGAGTGTTGGCTCACTGCAGTAACGTGGAGCAGTGCTGCTTTTCAGAGATGATAGAGCATGATACGGATCATTACAGAAATAATGTTTAATCAATTCCCATTTTGTAATCTGTTTCTGCAGTTGTAGGCATTTGTGTACACCAGAGCTTTGCACATTTTTACACACGACTCCCCCCCTCTCCCAAAATCATGCATATTAAATTTTATGCTGATGCTTAACTGTCGATGCAACCGGAATTAAAACAAGCAATTCGACTTCATTAAAAAAGTAAGTGATTATCGAGTTATCTTTTTTAAATTCTATTAAAATGTGTGGCGCTCTCCACTTATCTGTCACCTGCTTCCCAGGAGCACAACACACTAATAGAGGCACTCAGAAACGAATGCCCAGGAGAGGCCGCGTGTCTCTCTAAACTCAGCCCTGGTTCTCATTGCGGTCTCAGAGCTATTACTAATGCTTCCTGTCTTCCCGTGAAGAGCCGTGCTGATGTTTAAGGTGAGACAAAACAGCATTCAACACTGTAAACTGACACAGGTGAGGTGGTTTTGAAGGAACTGGCTATCTGTGATGCTAAATGCCTGGTGGGACTCAGTTAGCGAGTAATAAGTAATGAATCATTGCCCTGACTTCTGCCGGTGCGACTCAGATGTGGCTAGGAAGTGAATAACGTGTTTTTGCCGTTTAGCTGCTGGCTGGTTTTTCACTCAGCAGACTTCTGGGCAAAATTACACATTTTCATACTATATTTGTAAGCAACATTTTAAGCAACATCATGACTATGATGATGATTTCATTGCACTTTGCCAAGTAAGTTTCCTGAAGAGAGTATCTATAAACTAGATCTAAGCTAGTTTCGCTAAATCAATTCAAACTGTTCACTTTGGTTCATTGATTAAAAACTCTAAGTATGTTTAAATGAATAGTCATCTGCATGCTTTCTTTACATATAGTTCATTTGTTGAGATTCATTTGCATTATCACTCAAATGTCAAAAGTCCATGAGTCATGTATTTTCCATTTTGTATTTTTATTTACCTTTTTTTGTTGTTGTTGTTACTAAAAACACATTGTATGGTATTCAATTGTTTTACTAAGTATATTCCATTAAATATAACTTTTCCATTTTATATTTAGAAATATTGATATATCTGTTTAACTGTATATCAACCTGACTTAGATGAAGGCATGAGAAAAGAGAAGAAGAAAAAGTGAAAGTTAAACAGACAGACACGATTAAAGCAAAAACTTTCTTCTGTTTGCCGTTGCCGTGCCACGTTTAGCAGTGCGAGGCCGCCAGATTGAAAAACAAAGCGCAACCCTTGTTGGATTTGTCCTTCCACAGTGTGGGATTTATTATTAGAAAGGACATAAACAGACTAATTAAATCACAGCAGTCGAGGCTGAGATGACAGCTGGTGCTGTGTGTGACCAAACAGATCCTATCAAAGAGCAGGAGGCATGGCTCACTCAATCCATCCTCTATGGGGAGCTATTTTAAGAGGCCCGGCATTGAGCAAGAATGCTTTACGCTAAATGAGGGCTCGATGTACAAGCTGGCTGATTATAAAGACGCGACATGGCCCTGATGCATGATGGATGTGCCTGCTATAAAGACAATAGATTCAGGGTCTATGTTTTTTGATAGGTGCTGAGGAAATGTGACAGCGCTCATCAGACAGATATCGCACCACTACCGACTTCCTCAGTGTCAGTTAAAAGCATCGTAGAGCTCTTGACGCAGTGATGCGATGAA
Organism: Carassius carassius; assembly: GCF_963082965.1. NCBI lineage: Eukaryota > Metazoa > Chordata > Actinopteri > Cypriniformes > Cyprinidae > Carassius > Carassius carassius. Next base: position 18,852,118 of record NC_081773.1, on the reverse strand, counting down.
TTTGTGACGAGATCTCTCTTGACAGTGTAACAAGTACAATAAGAGGCATGAATCTTACAGTTATTAATATGTTTACAAGCTTATCCATATGGTTAAGTGTACAATAAGAGAGATTATGATTGCTTCAAAGACGGCTCTTTCCCCTTTGAAGCGTCTAAAAATTCTTCCACAATTTAATACATTTTGAGTAATTATTACAAGATTTGAAACACCACCGGTTGATTGGCTGCACATTTGAAACCACCGATGAGAATAAAATATGGTTTTAACAAGTCAATAATGGCAAGTGCAATGAAAACAACTAAATCAATGGCACTGCAACGTTTGCAAACGAGAACTTGAATTATAACACCAATAATTGATTCCCCACCTCCCCGCTGTTTTTTCCCTTCCCTCCCGTGATGTCATTTCCAATCGATTCCTTCCTGTGTACAATGATGAGAAGTTTCCCGAGTTTGTTTTTCACTCTGACTCTTTCACCCGCTCCAACAGTGGAAATTTGCAAGCTGCACCAGCAGCTTAACCAAAAAGGATTAACTCCCATATCCAACCGAGAAAACAGATAATGCTTGGTAATTGGTAAAAAATGAAGATGAATGGGACAGCAAGATAAGGACCAATTAGCTCCTCCACGCTTACAGCTGCGGTCTCTCTGCAGATCCATCTCTTGAGTGCTGGCCTCCTCTGCCAGAAGAAGCCTGGTGGAATTAGCAGCCTGACCTCATTGATGGTGGGAGGCCCACCCATCATCTCCCCCCCTTCACTTTTAATTCTGTCCCCAACATATACACCTGTCACCAGCCCTGACGCCAGGTCTGGGCCGGGTCTAAGCACGCTAACTCGCTAAATAGCAGAAACCTACACAAACCCACGCGCACATACATGCCTGAAAGTTTGTCGCTTATTTCATTATGGCAGCATCATCTGGTTGGTGCTACACACAATTCCCCCATCTAATTACGGAGAGGATTTAAGGTCCATTAACGTTGCCGTGGCAAGGAATCAGATGCAAAATGGCACCCAGTGGCCACCAAGAGAGAGATTCTTTTCACCTCCTTCCATTTCTTAACCCGAAGGCTGCAAATGCGTGAGTTGCAAGAAAGGGAAATAAAGCAAATAAAAATGAATAAATAAGCAAACAATTCATCTTGCTTGAAAAGGGCATGTGTTGGTTTTGATTCAGGTCAATTCAATGCGAGGGAATGCATTGCTGTTTGTGTTTCTTCCAGGCACATGTTTTGCTTGGTTTGTGATCTGTAATTGTCCCATTTCCTGTGAGTCAATGGAAATATCCACATTGTAAGAGAAGGGAACCCCCACTTCTTTGGAAAAAAAGCTGGGGAGGAATTAAAAGGGAAGCGAGCGCTAAGCTTAATCATGTTTGCCTCCTCCTCTCTCGCTCAGGGTGTCTGGCTACTTGGCTCCAACTTAAACTGGCTAATGTTTTTTCTCTCTGTTTATGCAATTAATAATAGTGATGCAAGCTAGTGAGAGTGACTGAGTTGAATATTTAATGCAGAAGAAACATTAGCCCAGCCAATTTGTATCAACACCAACAGGTCCAGAGGAGAGTACAATGCCCTTCACACACTTCAGTCTAAATCTGTTCTAGACTGTAATGTAAATCTCCATCAGAATATATATCAGTGGAGGTATATAATAGGATTCATATTTGGAGGGGTGGGGGGATTTGTGTATGGAGTAGCGACCATACAGAATATTCTACACTGAAAAAAATGGTGAAGGATTTATTTACAATTTATCTACAATTTTCACTCAGAAATTCTCTGTTTATATGAAATATCAAGTAACAGATAACGAAACATGATTTTTCAACTGGAATAAATAAAATAGCATTTTCTTGTAGAATGTACCCTGATAATCTTTAGAGTTTTATTTACCACTTTGATAAATATTTTTTTAGAGTTTAGAAACTCTACTAAATGTACTTTTAACCATTCACAACACCCTTACAGTGGCAACTTTTGCATCACTTACAAAACAATAACAATAATAACAACAAAAATAACATTTTCTAATGTCACTAGAAGAGATAACACTTCACAGACAACAACATCACCAGTAGAAGCAGTAGTAGCAGTAGTAGTAGTTGTTGTAGTAATAATAAATTATTATTATTATTATTATTATTATTATTATTATTTTTGGTGGTGTGGCCTGTGTATACCCCTTTAAGTGACATTAAAAAAATTATTACACTTACATGTAACGGAGTGTCTCAAAATAAAACCTCACCGCATGAGCAGCTGTTTTAATATAGCACTGGCTCACTTCCTGCTCATGACATTGTCCACTCCTGTCTGGATAGTTTAGCTGAGTTCCTCTGTTCTAAAGTCATCTCTATATCTATCAAATGATTTCAGACTCTGGACTCCAGCTGCAGAAAGCGCCTATAAGCAGGACATAATAGGCATTCACAGTCCAAAAGCATTAGAGGGAATCACGACGCTCAGAAAAGCAGAAGGCAGCAGAGCAACGCACCGCAGCTAAGAGTTTATTTTCACAGTTGTGCGTTTTCTCTGGCACACTTTTAAAACACCCAGATGTAATATCTCTCTCGGTTCTCTGGCGAAATGACCTTTCTGTTTTAATGCCGTAATGATCCGAAGCAGTGAGGGAATTCGCTGGGAGAAGGGGAATGGAAAACACTGTCTATTTCACTTAAAAACCTAATTTATGTTGCAATTAAAGGCTGAAAGGAGCTTGTTTCTCCCCTCTGGCTGGCTGAATAGAAGCAGCTATATTTCGCCCTCTTATCATGTGGGTGACTCCTATTGGCCACACCGTCACAGGAGAGTGCTGGATATAAACAAGAAATTGCACTGACATCCAGTAATCAATATTAGGATGGCTTCAGTACCAAACATCATTTGTCTCGGCCTCTGTTCTTTTGACCAAACGAAGCATTAATTTAAATCATAAATCTGGGAGTGATTTAAATCCCGGAATGAGAGGCCCGCCTGCCTTTAATGATTTATTTTCTACATTTCTGCGAGCGAGAGATTTGTCCATACGCGGTGACAGGTCACCTTCAAACGCCAGAGGAAGACTGTTCATCACCATGCAGACTAGCATCTCATCGCTGCGAGTAAATATTAAAGTAAAAGAATCCAATTGATTGTGGATGGGCCGGAGAGGCGTCGCGGCCATATATTTCACTCAAAGCTTCTAATGCCTCTCTAGTTCGGCTCCTTCGCTCACGGCTGGGCCCGGGAATTATTATTCTTCAGGGAGTCTGTGTGCTCAAGGTTACAATTTAAATTGTAAAAAGATAAAAACAGTTTCTTATTAGCTCCATTGCCGCAGCCTCGCCTATTCTGATTCGTATTTATCTTTATTTCGATGACCTCGCGGACCCCTGCCGCCATTCGCTGTTGGATGACCTCAGCTCCACATGGCTTCCTTTCGATAAATCTGCTTAGAGCATGCCGTGTTTTGCCAAAACTCCTAGTGTCAAATGCAGCTGGGAAATCCTCTACGCAGGGTGGATATTCACAATGGAAATCACACGCGCACAGTTCAGCTCAGGGATTATGGTAACTGAATCATTTGTAATGGATTTGTGGTTTAATATAACAGTGTAATTTCCACAAAAAATAGCTTTAAGTAATGTTGCAAAGAGAGAGAAAAAATCTGAATGTATCTGAGAAACGATTAATTGGAGCGGGGGACATTCAAAACCAATTTCCTTCACCAAATTGAATTAGCGGCTTGCTTAATAGCTATTAGCTTTGGGATAAAGTGCTCATGGATGCATTTGATGTGTAGCTACTTTAAAAGTGCATTACCTGCTAATGATGAATTTGGAATCAACCAAACAAACTGATTGCTCAAAAGAAGATTACACATAGCTTTTGAGTTTCCTTTTAGATTTGGACCTTTGCCGTTTATGTGAGTTCAAGAACATATTTTAAGTAGGTAAATAGCAGGGATTATGCTTAGTTTTATAACAGCAGATAACCCTTCTTAAAGGGATAGTTCACTCAAAAATGTTATTCCAAACCTGAACTAAACTTTAAAAACAGACTTTCTTTTGCGGATTATAAATAGATGATATGTTAAAAAATGTCAAAGTGTGTTTTTGGACCCAACTGATGGAAAAAGTATAGACAAAAACAGTTTAATTCTTCAAAATATCTTATTTTGTTTCCAAAAAAGAATGAAAGTCATACAGGTTTGAAACAACAGAATTGTCATTTTTTGGTGAACTATCCCTTAAAGTATAAAGTATGACGCCTTGATAACACTAGCATTAAGACATTTGAGTACTACTGGTCAGTTTCTGCTCATCTGACTGGACAGTGCTAAGTAGGGGTACAATTGGGCTCCTGCGAATGCTTAAAGGAACACTCCACTTTAAAAAAAGAAAATTTAATTTTTACAATATTTTTTATTTAACATGATTACAATTTAATAAAATGTCAGAAATGTATAATTATATAACATTTCCTTTCCACAATTACTCAAACAGTGATTAAATTAAATATAGAAAGTGACATTATCACTAACATTGATCCATCGCAAGCACTCTCAAAAAAAAAAAAAAACACAGATTGTTATAATCACTTAAGCTGTAGACACTGTGAAATTAATATCTTACTTGCCATGTACATATAGTACAACTGCGCTTTGTTGTTTATGATGAGGGAATTCACAAGAGTCTGGAATTCAGTCAGCGAACATGCACACACTCAACAAAACTGATTAGTTTCAGCAATGACTCATCTGAATGCTTCTGTTTTGCCATTGTATTCTTAAACTCAACAGAATTGTGTTTGATTGGTTTAAATGCGCAACACTGTAAAAAGGCCTAAAACTAAAAATACATAACATGAGCAGATCTTAATTTAATGCCGCAATCTGGGTCAGGTGTTAGCAGTTTTATCTTAGCTTAGTATAGATCATTGAATCTGATTAGACTGTTAGCAATAACAGAACTATTTTCCGGCGCTGCGTAATATCATTGCTCTTGCTGCACCCATAATATGGCAGCAAAGTTCTTTGATTATTATGCCAGATTGAGAGTATAGTTCCTAGCCATATAAGCCTAGAAAATCACAACTTTTAATTTTCAGTCGGTCTTAGTACACGATGTAAGTACAGAAGAGTCAAATAGGAAAATTGGAAAAATATAGAAACTCTTTGGTCATTGTTGAACGAGATGCTAACAGTCTAATCAGATTAATGATCTATGCTAAGCTAAGCTAAAAGTGCTACTGCCAGGCCAACAAATTAAATCTTTTTGCTTTTATTGTCACTTTATCAACATTTAGTCATGAGACCCTCCCCTCAAAATCTGATCACAAGGAGTCCCAGAAGGCACATTTGAGATGTATGTTACTCCTAAGTGTAAACTGTGATGTGTCTGGCCTGAGCACTTGTGATGTATCATGAGATGTTTGCTAATACCAGGCCTGCATGCAGTGTGAGTCATGTTGCTGGTGGATGGTGACTCACCGACACTGGAGCTAAGGTCTCCGTTCTCTGAGTCGACCCCATGCTGGGTGTTGCTTCCATGGTAGCTGCTCATCACCTCCAGTTTGATCTTCTTCACTTTCATGGCCTCTGCGATGGCAGCGTTGGTGGCGGCTGCGGCTGCTGCAGCAGCGGCTGTGAGGCCTACAGCAGGAGGACATAAAGAGGGAGTCCCCGCATCATAAAGATTCAACTAAAATGGACTTAAAACAAAGGACTGGTCAAGAAATGCTTCTATCTATCTATCTATTACAAAATATTTCTGTTTTAAATAATGTTCTTTTAATCTTTCTATTTATTGAAGAAAACTGTTTCCGGAAATAAATATTACAAAGATAACACTGATAAAAATAAGAAATATATCTTGATTCAAATCAGCATATTAGAATGATTTCTGAAGGATCATGTGATACTAAATAATTAAGTAATGGTTGATGAAAAATCAGCTTAGCCATCACAAAAATAAATGAAATCTTATAATAAAACAGAAAAGTTATTTTAAATTGTAATATATTTCACAATATTACTGTTTTTACTTAATGTTATAGCATCCTTGCAAAAAAAAAAAAAATAATAATAATAATAATAATAATAATGAAAATAATAATTAAAAGAAATTACTGACACAAAACATTTTTGGATTGTTGAAATATTGAATATTATTTTCTAAACAAAGGATTTAAATTTTTTTGGAAACAAACAAATAAATAAAAGCTAAAAGTGACTGCTTAAAATGCTACAATAAATTGAGATCTGCAAAGAAAAAATTAATAAATGTATCCAGTTTTAGCATTCAGTAGTATCCAATATTGAAATATTATTTATGTAATCATGCATAAGAACAATTTTAAACTCATGTTTTTGAGATCACTGAAAGAAGGGGGGAAACTGCTTCCCACTCTTCAACTGTTTGACACTGTCTTTTCTCCCATCACTAGCCTCTTAACTAGAGCGGATCATTTGCATCCCATCACCGACAGTAGCTTTGCTGTTTTTGATTACACAGCTGGCCCCATTGGACTGAGGCAACATTTTCTGCTGGAAGCCTCACTGTCATGTACGTCTTCTCTGATTTCCGTCTCTTTTTCCCTCTAAATGCAAAGATGACGCCGTTGAGCTTTGATGGTGACAGATGGAGTCAGGAGAACATATCAGGACTGACATGTTGCCATGGTTTCTGTTTGTAAATAAATGTATGACAAAGTGAAAACAAACAGTCTGAAACAGTGGGAAACCAAAGACGAGCTTAAATCACACACATACACACACAAATGTGTGAAACATCTCAAACAGTAAATCCTCTCATCTGACTTCAAATCCATTGTTATTCCCTCTGAATGAACAGGAACGCTGAGATTCAAAGTCTTTTGGCTCCAGTGGCAATCATTTTTTTCCATTGTTTGATTTGTTTAAAAGGAGGACAGTCGAGACGGGGAGATTGGATAAAGAACTGACTCGCTGTCATTTACTCTTTTTCAAAGACAAAACACCTGAGAGACTCACAATAGGTAAAAGGAGGATCCTTGAAAGAGACCTTGAATCCATGAATGAAGATTAATGAAATGATGTGAATGGATGAATCAAAGCTGAGCTTTTTTACTTTTTTCAGCGGTGTTCAGTGAATCCTGTGATTTCCGTCTCATTTTATACATACAGTGTATTGACAATGGTTACAGTACAATAGTCTCATGTATGAGATTAAACGGCTAAGTGGATTCTGGGATAAGGGCTGAGCAACTTCATAAAAATATTAAATGTCATAACTGAATGCATTTTAACATTTAAATAGATATGAATTCAGTATATGTATTTATTACCCTGCTAATCAATTCAAAATAAATCCAATTAATTACAAGATATGCCAATTAATTAACTGCATATTAATATTTAAGAAATTCCACTCCATAATTATCTACACATTATTGTGGCAGATAAATATACCACTGAATACATATGATAAAATTTACATTACATTAGTCAGTCAATTGTATGTGTTATTTCCATATAATTAAACATCTGCTATTTGTTGCTAATTTGAGAGATATACTACGTATGGCTTTTTAGCAAAAGATTCAGTCAGTATTTACAATTTTTCGTACTTAAAATCCACAAATCCTCTAATGTACCATCAATCCTTCTCAAGTGAGGGCGGCCAATTGGTAAATTCATCATCACTAAACTGTCACATTCACTGATATAATTCAACTGTGGCCATTTGGCCTCTGTCTCCTTTCCTGAGCGTGAAGAGAAAGGAAAAAAGAAAGATATCAAACATGTGGCATTAATACACCACCTTGCCTCCCCAGCAGCAGATAGGCAGATGGTGTGGGCAACATTGCATGCCACCGGCTTTCTGGGCTTGTTTGCATTTTAAAGTACACCAGTACCATATTGATGAATCGTATACACAGTGTCGGAGCGGCCGCTCTCGTTTGCTGTTGTATATTCATGCTCCAGAGCTGCGGGGGGTGGGTGGGGGGGGGGGGATAAATATGGCCTCCAGTCGCACTGAAGGTCAATCTTCATTTGTGTCTAATGGGAGAGAGTCAACTGTTTTCTAAATGATGTATGCATAGCAGAGACCTGTGAAGAAAAAAAATAAAAGAATAAAATCGCCTTCCAGTTGCTTGCGTGAAAAAGTCTGGCACTTGAGTTGCATTTAGGGGAATTCAGTAATGCATTAAACACATATCATATTAATTTATTAACTAAATGGATATGTCTATATGGAATGTCCTGCAGGTATGGATGGTGTCAATAAACAGCTTACCATAATTTCCTGCTCAATTAGTCAATTACAGCATAAACTAGTGGCTCTCGGCTGGTGGAATGTCAATAAAAAATGTTCAAGTCAAAGATAGCAATGACAAAACATATGCAACTAACCGCATTATTGTTGATAGCAAAATAAGCTTTGATTACTTTAAAAACAGTGTTATTCCAGGCAAAGGCTTTACTTCTCAATAAACTTTTAAGAATTTAGGAAAAACTGATCCTTCAGCCACAAAAAAAAAAGAAAAGAAAATGAATAAATGTTCAACAACAACACAAAAGGAAAAAGTAGACACACCCAATACTTAATTAAATATACATTCACATAGGATAAACGTTTTTGCAACAATATATAATTACATATAATAATAAAAGTGTAAACACAGGACATGCAACCCAGACTTGATTAAATCTTTGTTTGCATAGGAAGGTTTGTGACATGTTTTTGAGTCAATATATAATTAGATATAATACAACTATAAATATTCATTATAACGTGTTTTATCAAACTAAAAAATAAATAAATACATTTTGCAATTTTTTAACAACACCACAAAAGGAAAATGGAGATCCAACCCAGACTAGATTAAATATTAGTTCGTATAAAACATGGCTTGTTTTTGAGACAATATATAATTAGATATAATAAAATTATAAATACTTATTATAAAATATTTGATCATAATAAACAAACAAACAAATAAATGAACAAACAAACAATAAATAAATAAATAAATAATTTTTGTGATTTTCAACAACAGCACAAAATTAAAAAGGAGATACAACCCAGACTAGAATAAATATAGTTAATATAGGATAAACATGGTTTGTGGCATGTTTATGAGACAATATATAATCAGATATAATACAATTTTAAATACTAATTATGAAATATCAAAATAAATAAATTATGAGGTAAAACCAATTGAGAAGCACTGCTACAAACTACAAACATGCAAGAGGAAACTGTATTCATGTTTATGGATCCTCCTTTAAATTATCATTCAGTATTGTTCCAGAGAGATAGTCTGGTTCATTAGATCACAGATTACATCCAACGTAGGCTACAAGGGTGTTTGACTGTAACATCTACATCAGAGTGCCTATCCACAAACCGTTCTTCACATCAGCAACAAGTCCACTCGTAGTGCCCGTGAACGACTGAACATCACAACGAGCAACCCACTCCTTCCTCAATTAGCATTCATTAGTATGCAAAGCACCAATAGCAGATCGCAATGTTTCGACTTTTTAAAGTCACCTTTAGATTCAGACGCCCATGTCTGTTTTCTCACAGACACAAGGATCTCTTCAGCCATATATAAACAGCTGAGCCTTAGAGAGAACGAGTGGGCAGACAGGCGCAAGACGGTGGCGTGGGGAGGAGACTTTGACAAATAAAGAATCGCATGGTACTGTCATACTGCGCACAAAACAGCAAATAATAGAGATGGGGTCTGATCGTAGCCCTTGGAGCAGCTGTCATATTAAATAATAATGAAGGATCTATTAATATGCAAAGGAACCAGCAGCAGACTGGCTTAACGCTGTCATGCCTCTGAATATTGTCAGAATGTTCATTATTAATTAACATGCGGGCTGCCCTATACCTGCTCAATGTCAGAACATTCTTATAACAAATAAGGAATGTGTGTGCCTCCTTCCACTAATAGTGTAATTAAATTAAGATCAGATTAACTTCACATCAGTACACAAAGAGTGACTTAGCCATGCTTATGATAAGCAAGTGCTTATCTACTGACTTAATGTTGTGGGCTCCTAATAGAGGTTGAGGCCAAATTTCACTCTATTTACCCAGTGTATTTGCAGAAATGAGCTCTGTTCCAGTGACTATTGAGGACCGATCGCTCGCTCAAAGCTGAGGTTGTGCCAGCGAAGACTGGGTGAATTAATGCATCTGAATTGTTCCATCTGCATTACAGCCAAATACCGCACATCAATTATGAGCTGCCGACACTGGGTGTGAGAGTCGCATTAGAGTTGACTGATCTGTTTATGACAGTGTAATCTTGCATCTGTGTGAAGGGCTACATGTTTCATTAACCTCTTTTTGTGTCAATCCTCCCATTCTCACTGCATTTCTAGTTGACTGTGTCCACCTGATGACAGACTGATGGAATAATACTATGATGTAATTTCCTGCATAGCTGTGAGAAACTGTTAAAGTGTCAAGTGTGTGTGTGTGTGTGTGTGTGTGTGTGTGTGTGTGTGAGTGTTCAAAAGTCTGGGATTGGTCACATTTTTTTTATTGTTTTTAAAAGAAGACTCTAATGCTCAAATATCTCTAATTTATTTTTATTTAGAATAAAATCATTTGAAAAATGTAAATTATTCCTGTGATGACAAAGAATTTTAAGCAGCTCCGGTCTTCACTGTCATATCCTTCAGAAAACAATTTAATATTCTGAATTTGGTGCTCAAACAATATTTATTATTTTTTAATGTTAAAAACCAACATGCTGCGTTCATATTTTTGTGTGAACATTTTTCTCTTTTGTAATATTATAAATGTCTTTACTGTCACTTTTGATCAATTAAATATATATATATATATATATATATATATATATATATATATATATATATATTATGATTAATTGAAATTTGATAATATATACAGTATACAAACAATATAATATTTCAAATTATATGATTTTATTTGAAATAAAAATAATAAATTAAGAGTAAAAAAATTACTCTTTTAAAAATAATAATAATAATAATAATAATAATAATAATAATAATAATAATAATAATAATAATAATAATATGTATATATATGACCAACCCCAGATTTTGAACACACTCTCTCTCTCTCACACACACATCTTATGTCTTAACCTCAGACATTTAGGGATATTTTGTACACATTATATGTGTTAACTATAAAGTCACCAGCTCAATATAAAAGGAATGAATGATGCTATTCTAGCAGTGTAACTGTGGTGTTAAATGGCATACTATGGAAGAAAAACATCTCAAGTGCTGCTTTAAAACACTGTTGTTCACAAAGTCCCTAAACATTTGCCAACATTACAATCACACCGCTTTATGATGAAGGCTACATTAACAAAAGAACTAGGAGCACTCCATGCTGTTTTTAACTGTTGTTTACATTTGCTCTCCCAGACTAGTGCTATCCAAGACGTGAAAGACGAATGTGAGCAAATCTCACTGCATCTGCTCATTGCATGCCGTGTCATCAGCCAAACTACCAAAGACCTTTACAAACCTAATTGTATAAAATGTTACTTTTCTTTAGAAGTCCCAACCAAAATGTCAAGATCAGAGCCTCTCTCATGGTTTAAAGGCCTGGATATCAAAGGGTTTTTGTCGTGGTTGCTGAGGACTAAATAAGAGTAGACTCTCATCCTGGGCTCTCATCCTGTACCACATGGCCTTTGAGTTCCTGTTTCTAAACAAGACACTGATAGGCTGACCTCACTCAAACATGGAGGGGCAGCTGGACACAGTTTCCCAAGCCGAATGGTTCGCTAATGCTTCAGCGGCATTGTTCAAGATTACCAGTTCTGTTGCCAAGCTGGAATTTCAATAGTTTCCCCTTAATTTCAAGTTTAGAGAGAGAATGCTACACTTACACTGCAAAGAACATAAAAAAGAAAATTCTGCAATTCATGCATTTCATTAGGTTTATGCTAAAACGATTTTTGATTAGCACAGAATTCAAAGAGATCTTTTACGTTCACATTCTAAGCATTTGGCAGACACTTTTATCCAAAGTAACACTGCATTCAGTGTGAACATCCATTCATGTTGGCATTGCTAGGGCCATGCTCTAGTGTTTAAACTACAGGCTCAAAATGATTAAAACTGCACTGTGTGAAAGATCTCCTAGACTGGTGGAGATTTGGCCAAATAACAAGACTACCAATTATATAACGGGATAAAGCCTCAATACCATTGTGACATATTGACAAAAACTGGTAAATTCAAATTCAAATACAGAATAATTAAATATTAAAGAATTAAAATCACTTTATCATAACTTTCATTAATGTGCCCTTTGGGTGTAGCTGGAAATTTTGTTATTACAAGCATTTGAATGTCCAAAAAAAATTGGAAAAGAAGTGGAAAACGCTAGAATTCTAGATTATAAATGAGTTGGTAAATTGTCTGATCCATAATATTAATAATATCATAAAACATATCAATAATCTTAATAGCGATCAGTGAACAGAAAGCAAGAACTGGTAAATTATAATGACTGATTTAGCAAGTTATTGTAATTTTGCATGCTGCAATTCAATAATTGTAAAGGATAACAACAGGGATAGTCATTTTAAAGAACACTTCAAAAGATAAAGTTGGTCACTCAACTTTCTCAATTTGCTTTATTTACGAAAAATTTAGTTTCCCAGGTGCACTTGAAGGCATTCTAACATTCTAACATTATATACTCTTACCACATGATTAACCGAGACAATTGCTAACAATTGCAAGATCTTAAGTTTAATTTCCAGCGAACACGCTAAGCTTGGATGCACTGTAAGTCACAGTGGATATGCCAAAAGTCTCTGCCAAATGTCATGCATGTAAATGTAAAGTCATCATGAAGAGCTGCTTGTACGAAGACTCTGTGCTAGCTTGTTTTGTGACAGCAAGATCATTTGTCCAATAGGACAGAAAACATACTTTGCACAAAAAAAAACACTTAGGTTTTGAAAAATGATAACTATATGGCTTTGTGTTCAATAATTGCTGAAGAATCAACAAGAGATTCTTAACAAGAAGTTAACTGTAGATTAACAAGAAGTGAACCATAAACTAATGACTGTGTGTTATTAAAAGATGGCAGAACAACCGAGAGCACGATATGTAAATCAGGACCCTTTCTCGCAAACGACTTCAAAGCTGCTGCAATGAAAACCAGCCGTAAATAGAACAAAAGCACAAGACTTGCTCCAGGCGAACTGAAGGCACAAGCGGTTGTTGTTGATTCTTGTGGCGATAAGCTTACTTTAACATCACATCGGTCTATATACATACAGCAGTGAAGTGGATTTAATCGGGCTAATTAAAATCCACTCAAGGCAAAATGCAGCATCCACTAAAATAATCTGGAGGAGAACAACTCTCCATTCCAATTTATTCTGGAGCTGTGGTTGCACAGGGGGGCTTGCTGGGAAGGGAGTGGGGTCGACCGGGACAGTGAATGGTTCTGGCTGGTAGTTTGGATGAGGGCTGTCAGATTTTGCAGCGTGCCATTTAACGGATGGGCAGCGGGCTGCTGCGAGAACGGGACGGGGCACGGGAGGAGGTCTGTGTGCGTTACCTGTGGGGGGAATGATTCCCGGCGACATGAGGCCCGGCACCGAGTGAGGCATGATGTGAGGGTTCTCCGGCGATGTCACACTCTGGGTCCGTTTAGGAGGCCTCCCGGGTCTTGAGCTAAAACAGAAGTGAAGTGGCGAAAAGGGGGAGGTAGAGGGAAGTGAAGAAAGAAGGGGAGACAGAGGTTGCCGTTAACATTCGGACCAGAACACAATTTCATTCCGAAAATCTAACATGTACTGTAAATAAATTCCTTTTCAAGGACAGTTGCTTTCTGCTGCTCGACATAATAGACTTCCATAGCTAATTAGATTACACAGTGAATTCATTTCCTTTATTGAAGATCAACTACTTTTTGATGCATAATTCATAGCCCGTACCTCGTTACCTACCCTTCTGTATTAATATCCCTACACTATTTGAATTACCTCGTTTGCATATGCTAAAATCCGGCCATGCAGCTTTCAGCCTGGAAATTACATGTTAACTTGTTATAATTATTGCAGTCAGGCCACTATTGATTTATGAGACTTTTAAAAACCAAATATGTGTAGTTCTGGTAATGAATGATATTCTAAGGTTCTTCGGGAAATTAAAAGGCAACGGCTGCCTTAGGAAACGTTCTGCTTGCTTGATTTAATAGGAGTCATAGCTGGAAGCTGGTGTGACTGAGTGATTCAGACCTGTTTTGCGTTTATGATGGAAACTTTTATTACTTGAAATGAGTGACCAAGATCACACAATGATTAATGACACAACAAGCGCAAGTCCAACAGAGGGGGGAAAAATGTCCCTCCGAGCTGATTGTCAGATATTTTTCACACATTACTATGTTCTGTTCATCCATGCATTTTTCCCCTCTAATTTTGGCAAAAACTGAATATCAAAAAGTCCTTTACAGAAATATTTCTTCACAGAGAGTGTCCGTAATAAATCAGTGTGGTTGTTACAGTACCAAGGGCACTGCAGCCACTGGGGACATCTTCCCCGATTTTTAACAAAACGTGATTCCATCCTAGCATTTAAAAAAAAAAAAATTACTGTACATACAGAACGTATTCAAGATACGACAAGTTGCTCAGATAATACACACAAACTTATGGAAGTTATGGAAAGCTGGTTCAGTAACAACCAATCTAGTAACAGGTTACTGAGGCACAAGATCCTCCATTCACAGTTTTATCAAACACTGTAAAAATCAAGACAAAAACTAAATACATAAAATACATAAATACATAAATCTAAATTTTTAAATAATATTATATGGTTTTATATTTTCGAATTAACAATTAAATGAAAAATAATTGTTCCTGCTTCTGGTTATTACCAGAGTAAGGCTCATTTTTTCAGGACATTGTCTATATTTCACAGCACTTGCATTACAATGGCATATCAGGACATGATTGAAAGAGGCCTTCATTAACTCAAGGTTTTGTTCCCTGCTTTTCCAGTGACTAAACAGGGCCTCATTTTCATGGCCAAAAGGAAAGCAGAAGAGTGCATTCACTAAGACCCAAGGCCTTTTTAAAAGCTCACTTATTCATGTACCTCCAAAGTCTGTCATGTGCATCAGTTTAGTCAATTTACAGACTGGCCAGATGAGCTGTGTTTCATTGTGTTTTATCATGTTTTATCCCTGACAGGCATGAAATTGAAACGGAAATTATTTTCTTTGCACACTAAAAACAGAAGAGGCCATAAACTCCAGGCTCACAATGTTAGCAATGAGAGGGAGCAGCACTAGATACAGTCAGGCCTGAGGCCATTCACACTGTAAGGAGTTTGAACCATATCAGCCTGTTCAGATGTGACAGATTCATTTCCACATCGCATCACGCTACGGAAATAGAGACATCATCATACTTCATATAAATGTTCCAGTAAGGGATTTCACTCTGTTATTATAGATTCCTCTTTTGATTTTCATTTTTACAGCGCCCCCTCTGTTCATATTGGGCCTTTGAAATGTGATGTTTGGTGTATTTATGAGAGTATTTTCCAGCATGTGGCAGGCCATAAATGAACTTTAGTTTTTTTTTTTTTTTTTTTATGATTCGCACAAAAACAATTCTTTCACCTTTATAATTTTCTCTAACCCATGAAATATTTTGTCATTTTACAGAATTCTTTAACGCTGCACAATAAAAGGAAAATCTTGGAACGACACAAGGGTGGGTAAAGGATAATACAATTTTATTTTTGAATGAACTACCCCTTTAAATACTTCATTTTGTCCTGAGTTTGTCACAGGAGAGCTGAAGAGACCCCAGCAAGAAACAATCACATGCCCGAACCACAGAACATCTCAAATGAAATCCCTCCTCCTATAGAAACACCTCTTTGATCTTATGAGGGAGATTGCATGACAGTTTTGCTGTCATCACTTTCAATGTACTGAGCTGAATTATTTATGAAAGACCTCAATAGATGGCATGTGATGGTAAAAGCCTTCCTCCCTCCTCCTGCAACAAAGCCAAAAGCAGAAAAAACTTGGACAAAAAAATGGACAAAATGTCACATCAACTTTAGCTCCAGGAAGAGCAGGGGATTGTGAACAAAGCAGACGTTTAGCCTCTGAGCTGTGGTGGGATCTGCTTACAGAGTTTTTACACCATATTTGAAGAGGGAATAGAGTGAAAGAGGAAAAAGAGAATTGTATAAGGCTCCAGAAGCAAATTTTAAATTAACATTAAATATTGAACAGAACAGTTCACCCTAAATGAAAATGGTGTCATTGTTTACCCTCATGTCGTTGCAAACCTGTTTGACTTAGTTTCGTCTGCATAACAAAAACATATGATAAAAAGCATAATGAAAGTATCATAAAATTCATAATAATCTTTTTTTCAATCCATACAATACCTTGATCTGAGGAACAGGGAGCAAAAAACCCTATAAAAGAATATTTAAATGTACTTGTAAAAAAAAGGAAAAGTTTTCTGGGTCCATCCTACAAAATAAGTCCTTTAGAGTTTGCCATGATAAAAATTGTTGTCTCATGACAATCAAAATTGGACTATTTCGATAAGCTGACGGATCAAATTAAAAAAAGTAGTCTGAATGATCCTCCGGTTCCATTCATTATAAATGTATGGAAAAGTGTATTCTTCTTTTGTATTCCAAATAAAAAAAAAAATAAAGTCATATGGGTTTGGAAAGATATGCGGATAAACTGTGACAATTTTCATTTTTGGCTAAACTATTCCTCTAAGGGATAGATAGTGAGGTTTTTGTTGTTGTTATTATTAAGCATCTTTAATTATACTAACTTTATTTACTTTACTTTGGCTTTACTTTTTTGCTATGGCTTGCTTTTAATTTATGACAGCACGGCAGTGTTCTGAAAACCATGTTGGAAACAAAGCTGAATAACAGCAAGTGTTTGAAACTGAAATCCCCATCATGCGACAACACAGAAGGTTTTCACTTAAAACAGGATGGCCTACGCTCATATGTTCAAGAGGACACTGCAGTCATTTAGCTGAGATATACACAAGTATTCTCTGCTGTTTGTCGCTTCTGTAAACAGTGATTATGGGGCCACTGAGGATAAAGGGAGAACAAGAGCTGGACCTTCACAAAAGAACGAGTACAATTTGTCATGTGCTGGATGCTGAGTCCTTAAATAGCCCAGCACAAAACGTCCTCAAAAGTAGGCTATTAGAACACAACAATGGTTCATGAGATCCACTTGTGTCTGAGATTAGCCCTGTCCACTCCACTACTGGATGTCTCCAATACCAAATATAGTTAAATCCTTTTTACTTTCCTTTTCATTTCTTTTTTGTAACTGGGATATGTTTCCACACAATGCGAGAAGCAAGGCTATCCGTGAGGTTTTGCTGAGCATGATGCTGATGAATTCAAATAAACAAGACTATCACCCCTAGAGGGAGAACACATTGTTTGCTTGCATTTATTTATTAGATAAAGCTGAATGGTTTGCATTACTCAAAAGGTAAACATTTGAAATTAGCTTTGAAATGCAATGCAGATACAGCCAACCAGTTATTAAGGAAGAGGGTTACAGCCAGGGTACGAATTAAAAGGGGGTTTTAGGGGGTATGACCCCCAAAATTAAGGTTTGACCCTCTAGCCTCAAGGGGAGGGGGTAAAAGGTTTAAAAGGTCTGATAAATTCTTATACTAAACAGCTTTAGGTCTACAATAATTACATTAAAGTACATTTAAATACAGTTGAGAATAATGTTTAGGGAAAAAAAATAATTTGTACATTTTCTTGTGGCACCAAATAAATTAGGCATAAAGAAGTTTTTTCATAAATCTGATTGTTCATCATGTACTGTATTATATAACACTGGTTATAATATGCAAGTGACAGAAGAAAAGCAGTGTTCTTGGAATGTAACTCTCTGTCTCTTTCTAAGAGACACCAGTGGAAGCATGAATAAATAAAATTAAATCGTCAACCTGGAAAATCCTGCTCCATTGCATTGGCTTTTCAGCACAACAACCAAATCACCCAGCATTCTCTCTATATTGCTGATTCCATAGTTAATAAAGGTCCTGTCTCCCAACTTAAGAACTTTTATAGACAGCACTTGCCTGAGGCCAAAAAGAGGAAAATTTGTAACAAATGTAGGAATTCTCCTTTTGTTTTGCATTAACTGAAAAGAAAATAAAAGTGAACTTTCCCTGAACCATGCTTCCTTTAATGGACTTGGTCCATGTTGACCCAGGAGTTCACACTGGAACATGATCTCCTCCATCCCACCACACTGAGAAAGCAATCAGATTAAAGCCACAAAAAATATGGCCATCTCACTTCCACAATACAAAAGTCAGCAAATAACGGAATTCACCTTCCCTTATGTTGTTTCTTAATATCTGTTAGGAAACAACGTTTATTTCTGTGTTAAATACTAATATCCTGATACAATAAGTAAAAAGCTCTTAAAACGATTAAACACTGAATTAAAACTACAACCAAAAAAAAAAAAAAAAAAGTGAAGCAGTTCATTAAAAATACACTTGCGGTCTTTTTGTTGTTGTTTTTAACAGATGTTTCTCTCTTCTAGAAAATGCATTAATACTCTTAAAGTGCAAACATTTCTCTCAAACTCATAGAGTTTTGTGCACATAACAGGCATCATGAAAGCTAGTTTTAAAGAAAATCAGTGACCAATACAATTGCTCCAATATTTACTGTACAGTTTATTGTGTACTAACATCTATTAAATTAATCTTATCCGAGTTTCTTATCACAAGTTTAAAATCCAGTATTTTTTTATTTTTTCATTTATAGTATTTATTAAACACAAATTTGAGAAGTACCCAAAAATTTTATTCGATCAGTATTTTTCCAACAGGTTTGTGGACCTCTGGACCTAATGGAGACACATTTGGTGCCAGATGATGAAACGTTATCCTGGAGTCAATACGTGTCTCACTCAGGTTTACAGAAAGAACATTCCGTTTTGATTCGCCTCAAATGGAGCAATTAACCTTTCCCATCTTCCTTTTGTTTGTCATTGGGAAAGGTAAAGATGAAGATATTTATTCCATTTACTCGCAGTCAACCAAAACAAGCGGACGGATCACAGCATCTCTGCTTCGGTAAATACAGACTCCTCCAGAAGCCCGCCAATCAGGCCTTATAAAATATTAACCCAATGTCATTGCCCTTTTCAAATCTCTCACCTGGAATTCCCTAATTGTTCCCTTTCTTTATCTCACTGAAGCAAAGGGTAAATAAATTAACAAAATAGCTTTTATCAGCCTGAATAACCTTTTAACTGAAGGATTATCACTGGTTTATTTTTCATTTCTTTTTGTGCGATAGCAGCACATGCCTCATTGATTACTTTGCTGAGGTGGTGGCCAGCAGAGAAAACAAGGGCCTGATAACAAACCGAGGTCTCCGCACTAACAATAACACACTACACTTAGATTAGGTCTCCTGACTTTGCAGCTTTACTCGGCTTGATTAGATGGAATGCTGGCAGGTAAAGCTCCTCCATTTTACTATGCAAACTTTGTGTGGACTGACTGTAAGACCAAAACATATTATTCTGGCCGATTGATCATAGTTAGAAAGATATTCGATTTAAACCACTGTACATTGAAAGAACACACTTGAAACTGAAACATGAAACTGGGCCAATACATTAGACTGGATAATCTGAACTGATGGATTCCAAAGAGAGTGGAATGATTGCAGATGGTTGTTTTTTTTAAGAGGCAGTTCAATCAAACACAAACATTCTTTAAATATTATCTTAAGTTAAGTTCAAAACAATAGAAAACAAAACCAAAAAAAGCAATGGTTGAAATGGTTGATCAGATTGGCAAATCAGACTCATCCAGTTTTCCAATTCAACTTACAGATTCAATAATTCTCAAGTTAGGAGTGATGTGAACTATATTTTTTAACTATTTTTATTTTTAGCAGACAAAGATATTAAATGGCTGCAGAAGACATGGGATACGTATACTGTATGTGGAATACTTTTATCGTCAGTTTTTTATAATTTTTGGACTATATGTAGTCACTATAAACTGTTGGAATACGAAAAAAGACGTGCATGAAATATCTCCTTTTGATGAATTTTCGGGTGATCATTTTTATGCTCAAAGTCTTACTGCTTTTAAAAAGCTCAGGGCCACCATGGACATGCTATATGACTGTGATCGCATTACGAATACAAAACACGAACATTCTCGCCTTTGCAAACCACTAAACTTCTCTTTTATTCTGTATACACAGTCCGCCAGCATCAACTTCTACTTCTCTAGAAGTTTTCAACAAGGGTCGAAGGAAAGCAAAGAAGTGGAATCTGCAACAATACATGATATATAGCAACTGGAGTGGCTGTCTCAGTCACTTACACCTGCACATGAATGGAACACTAACAGAAGAGGTCAGCCGGAGCGCCGCGATGGCCCGTTCCACATGCACTCCTGCATTAATCAGCACTGCCTCAGATCTCCATTTTATCTCTCCCTTTATTTGCATTGAACTGTTGTTGCTTTATCACCACCAGCTCTCTCTCTCTCCATCTCACACCTGTCACCCTCAGCCAGGTAGACGCCTTATCAGATCAACATAGGGATGGATTATGTGTGAGCACTTCATATAAAGCGTTTTATAAACAGGAACAGCTGCATCCGCTAGTAAACTGTGAACTTTTGTGAGGAACAATATATTAGATCAAATGTACATAATCAAAGGGAGCAGTTACCCTCAGCGACCTACTAACAGTTGCCCTTTCCTCCCCAGGCGTTTTTTTCTGCCGAATCATTCAATAGTCCCACACCAGACGTAACATTTGGTGATACAGAGAGCTCCTATAATAGTGGCCTTCCTGCTGCTTTTGTACACTGCACGGTCTGATTAAAGAGTCACTGGGCAGGGCCATCAGATTGCACTACTGCAAAGGAACTCAGAACCCAGTCTTGTTCCTTCCTTGAGCTTTATTTACATGGCTGTGGCCTCATGTAAAAGTATGCAGAGCAACTGGTCAAAAAACATATGAAAATGTATGTGAGCCCTTTGAATTTACCTGTCTGAGTTCTTGCTATTCACAAGTAACAGTAAAGAATCATTGACTTGGTCAACATCTCCAATGTTGGACTGCGGGTCATCTGACTTCAGTTAGCTTTTTGAGCACTAATTAGGATGGGGACTTACAGTACATACAATTTGTTTGTTTAAGCATAATGCGTTGAACTGAAACCCAAAATATAAAATACATTACTCAGGTGTTTTTTTATATTATTAAATTTTTTCAATATGCCAGAAAAATGGTTCTTTACCATAATGCCATTCATACCAGACTATGTACAGTTTCTGCGATTGTTTAAGTACTTTCTGTGTATTTTATAGGTTTGTAAGGGTTGTGCTTTTATATTGTTGTAACTTGAAAATCAATACATTTTATGACCAGCTTATCCAAATTCCAAGCAAATTTGCATTCTTCTGGACTGGATTTCTTTTTTTTCTATTTTTTTTTTCACTGTAATATTCATGCATTTGTCCTGCAAATTCCTTTTTTTTCCCTGAGATTGCAACTGAAAATCCAATATTTTAGGGAGATCTTAGAGGGAAAAAAGACCTGAAAGGAAAATAAACTGCTGATTATTTTAATGCATCATTAATGACAAAAAGCCGATTTCTTAATTGCATACTATAATTGTGAAGCTTAAAATTGTTTTGTATCAGTACTATTAGCACTAATAAGGAGCAGCAGGCCTGTACATTCTGGGAACTGATGTAGAATGCCTAATTGGTTGACTTTTCCGTGCCTAATGGACGATTCTCTTAATTAAAAAGACACTGTAGAAACTGCTATAGATCAGATATGGCAGAGAGAGGGAAAAAGTAAACGCAGTTAATCAAATGTATTAAAATGAACAGTTCCAGGAAAGTTAAAATGAGATGGCTAGATATGATTTCCATCGCAATATGTATTCATTTCAGTCCCTTTGGTTAACAAAACAGAGCTGCGCTTATCTTCAGAACGGTGAGGAAATGCTCTCAGTGATCTCACTTTACTATGCAGAACTGCGATGCATATGAAACAAGTCTTCAAAACAAGGCTTTAAAAACTTACTAGTCAGGGTGCCTTTGAGGATATTTAATTAAAATCTAATCCTGCATTCATTAAGGCTCACATAAATTAAGCTGTCATTCATAAGATTTATGGATTCTCATTTGCATATTGCATACAATTCATCAATTACTCAAGTATGAAAGGAGCACATTTCCCTTGGAGCTGCCTGCTGCCCTGCCAGCATTTGAAATGAGAGAAAGAGCGATACTGTCAGGCATTCGAAACAAACTTTCCCCACAATGTCTGCTTCTTGATTAATCTAATTTCCAAGGCATCCTTTTACAAGATTGTACACAGTCCAGCTGCAGTTTTCAATTATATGTCCTGTCCTCACCACTAACTTTGAATGGGAGATAGATGTAATGCAGGGCAAGTATCCAACCCTGGTCTCCTCCACATCACATGCCTGTTTACCCAGATCTCCGTAAATTAAAAAAAAGGAAAGAGAGGTGTTTTAGAAGCAGATGGAGTCGGGAGGGAGGGAGGGACAAGTGGGAAATGCTATAATTTTATTTGGTGGGATGTCAGACGAATGGTTCAGAGTGTAATAATAGCATATTTCCTGTCACATTTACATCCGCCGTGCTTTCTGACAGAGGGAGGTTTCGGCGAACACATTAAATGACTCCCTCTTCGAAGAGGTGATTGGCCACTGTGGGAGAAAGCCTGCGTGGAGGAAGTGCTTAAACCGAGCCGAGCGTGAATACTTCTAAGATAAAAGGTCAGGCGAAAACAAACAGATGACTTGCGAGGATGAATAGAATTAATTGAGTCATTAATATGCATGGCTAATAAAGCTCGAAAAAATTCTACGTGGAGAACGAAATCATTGTCGACTATTCTCTCTTAATGGCCCATATTTTCAGCTCGAAGGGATCTGGGACGTGTATGTATCAATCTCGGAGAGGAGAAGGAGGAGGGGCTTTGACGAACAGGTTGGGATAACCTCAGCGCCCATTGTTAAAGTCAGACAAAGCAAACAAAGCAAACTTGTTCTAGTGAGGATATTAATTCCCAATTAATCCCAAATTCTGGCAGAGGAACAGACCAGTGCAGCAAGTGAAAGTCATCTTGAAGGGTACTTAATTGGTTCCCAATAGTAAAAGAGCTTGATAACAGAGATCAAGCCGCAGTTTATTAATCCTTCCCATTGTCTTATGAAATTGTCGTTGAAAGTAACTTCAGATAGAGCCAATAGTTAAGACTTTAATGTGCTTTTAATATTAACAAGAGGAAGCAATTAAGAGGCCACAAAACAATAGCACTCAGACTGATGCATATTAATTCAGCAAATATGATTTCAGAATCAATACGATTAAGGCAGCATGCCACACGAACACGCTCGCCTACACTTGCAAACACACATACTTACAAGTCTAGAGGCCTTTTTTTCTTTAACAGAGAACATTTTCCCCATTACATGGAATTGTGTTTCATAAACATCCATGTTTTGCATTACATGCATTTAAATTAGCAAATGACAGCGCAGCCTCTGTATTTGTGTTCATTCTTTGACATTTCCGTCGCCCACTGACTATCCAAAGTCATTAATTCAGTCGGCCGTAACTGAAACAGGCCACGATGATAATTATAACGTGAGCAAATATCTGATATTGAGCAAAAAGTAGATGTGAGGTCTGTATCCTCTCAGGGACAAACAAACTTAACGTCAGGACTAAACAGGAAGTCCTTAATGATTAACATTAATTGGACTGTGGAATCGGAATCCTGTGTGAAACATTAAACAAAAATTATCCACTGTTTATACTCTTTCTGCTTTCTTAATAATTAATGAAATGTAAATATTCCAGGGAGTCCAGAAGTGATCTGTGGTGGGAGAGGAAGAGCGATGTTTACACAACGGCATAGTGAGTCTGCGTGGAGAGACGGGGGTTGTGATCCGCCCCGTCCTCCTCCTCCTGCTTCTGTGCTTTTAGACACTGTTTATGCAGAACGAATCATCCTCTGTGACTCCCGGATCCTGATCAATTCCATTTTAACGCAGTTTACAGTGAAAACACAACAGTTGATGCCACAAAAATGATTTCTGCTTACAGAATCCCTCGATTTGTCCCTGCTAAAAAGAATCAAAGCCCGACGGCTAAACACATGTCAACCACATCCGTCTGCATCTCTTTGATCCTTCTGGACGAATCACTGACTGCGTGCGGAGAGCAAACAACCAGAACCTTTTAAGACAGTTGGAGGGAAAAGCGCCCCACCCAGTCAGGAGACAAATCGAATGTGGCACGTACAAGTTTACTTTCATCCTCGCTGTCTGATTGCCATCAACTGCCAAATGTGGCGTAATGGCAGCGAGGCAAGGCCCGTGTCGTTAAACCCACAGAATGACAATTACTTCAGACAAGCTTTATCAGGGTCTGTGACCCAGCCTCCACAAAGCTAACTAAATCACTCGCTTTATTCCTGGAAGCTTGCGATTCCATTAAAAAGCTTCCTGAGGAGGTAAGAAAAGTCCATTTAGGCTCGGCGCGAGAGCAAATTGTCCGACTCAGCACTTCATGCGAAGTCTTCACACCACTTGATGATGCAATTCTTAATGCATGGCCCTGGTCCACATAAATCTTAAGCGAGACATCACCTGAGATTTTTTCTGTCCCTTTCTGCTATCTCTATCTCTCGGTTAAATGATGAATTGTTTGCAACATCTCTGAGACTAAAGCCTTCAACCTCTTCAAACCGCTGCCTCTAATAACTGGTCGCTACAGAAGGGTGGGGTGGGGGGCATGACAGAATGATGAATATCACAACAGACAGCTCCAATATGGTACAATTTTAGCAGATCAATATCGCACTGCAATATAAGAAAAAGCAGCAGATATTAGTCTACACAGTGTATTACAGATGAGGAACATCTATGCTCTCTACTCTCATGCCAGTCCCTCGCAGATATTTCACACACGTCTCAAACTCCACGCCTTGCATATTCACTGACGTCCATGGAAACTAATCACTCTGTGGGTCGAACTGGCATCTGCTTAGAATTAGCATGAAGCGCTAACATTTTAAGTGACTTCCGTGGACAAGGTTACTTAAACAGAAATAAACTATGGCAAGGTGCTAGGGTCCAGTTACTCATGAGACCAGAAGTCTCTCTCACAGGCTAATAATGGTTTTAAAAAATACTGTTGTAGAGATACTGTTGCATTATAAGCTACTACAGAGAAGACTATGAAGGTCGATGTGCTTTTTGAGGATTAGGCCCATGTTAGCACTTGGCTAATTCTACTCTATTCAGTGACCGTTTTGAATGGAAGAACAACCTTTGAAAATAATAAGCCTATTTATTTCGTTAGTGCTATCAAAGTTTGTGCACCATTGCTTATTTGAATTGGGTAAACAACATGCATAATCACAATTCAATTCTTCACTAAAATGAGAGAGTTTGTGAATAAAGTTTTTACAGCCTTACAGACAGACAGACCAGTTTTTCAGAGATGATCTACAATCTATAATTAGGTACTAATCTATAATTAGTGTTAGTGTTAGTGTTAGTTGTTTCACAAATTAGTGTTTAAACGCCAATCACTTTTACTCTGAGGGACACTTGTCCAGTTAAAACTATCCCTTGTTCAGTTTACAAAAAAAAATTAATACATAGAGAAAAGGGAGCAAACTAAAGATATTATACAAATTTAAAAAAAGAAAAAAGAAAGAAAGATCACATATGAGGATTCATAAAATTCACAACAGCATGGGCTCCATTCTAACTAGACACCAGGGACCATATTGCAATGGACTGTCTCGCTCTCACTCCCATCAACAAGACAAGCAAAATGGTCTGGGGGGCAAAAGAGGGGGATTGCAAATGTTCATAATGCATAATATCTTCTCTCACCGGGGAGCAGCCGAGGGGCCCTTAGCTGTCACCGGCAATAAGGCCCAGTCATTGTGAGAGCTCAAGGTTCGTTAAATACTATTAATGGAACACAGTATCCGTTGTGCGCTGAAACTTGTCAGCATTTCATTAGAGACTGATAAACATATAATAGAGAAGTGTCAGGCCCAGAGTGGAGTGTGTGACAGGCCGGCGGGGAAAGGATTTGGAGGATTTCACTGCTGCGATCATTCATTCCCATGATCCACTGCTGACTGACAGAACGATCTCGGCCAGTCTGGGATTTTTCTGCGAGGAACGAGACCTAGACTGTCTGAAGTGGGACTCGGACCACAAATACGAAGTTGTGCATCAGAGAATCTGTGATTTTCCTGATGTTATAGTATCAGTGTTTAATCAGAGGAAATACTGAACTACATTTGTGGTCAAGCTGGATTTGAAAAAAGTGAACAGCAACTTTGGGATTGTGAGGTCAAACAGAGTGGATATGCCTAATCATTTGATTGTAATGTGCAATTAAATTATTTAGTTAATATTTAGTATTACTATAAAATATTCTATAGTACAGAATTTGTTAATATTGATGTGACGAGTGGGCTGGAGCCAAGAGCCGTGGGAACGGAGCGAGGCCGGTGGAGTGATTTGGGAAATGAGCGACACCTGCGACACTCACCGGTCTCGAGTCCCACGGAGGGGATCGGAAGGATACAAAAGAGGAGCGACGACAGGGAAGGACAAAAGAGGACCAGGCCTGGGCTTTTTTTTGTGTTTGGTTTTTGTTTGTGCGCGACAGTCGTCCACGAGGGGCTGTCGCGCTGTTTTGTGTTTATTTTATTATTAAAGTTTCATTTTGAATGTCCGCCGGTTCCCACCTCCTTCTTCCCATGATTGTGAAGTTTGTACTTTGTTACAATTGACAAAAATATACCCACTTAGACCACAATCTGCAAGCTCATCTAATTGCTCCAAGATCACTTTTTTACCACAAACTGAGTTGTAAAACGTGGGTCTTTTGTACCTTGTGCTGATTTTTAATGCAAAACAAGACACTTGAGCCTTTTACACCATCAGCAATTGGTCACCAACGCTGTTAATCAGTTAATCTATTCTTTTCCCCGTCTTGCGAGAAATATGTAAAGAAAGATAATTAAAAACGTGTTAGGTGAAAGTCCAGCAGCCTTGCTCTGAGTGTATGTTCTCACAATGCACGCTTTGTTCGTCTTATTAACCTTCTCGCTACTCAACGTGCCTATAAATGAAATCTTTAGCCCTTTACATGTGAAATTAAAACTGCAGTCCCCTGAGCACTTTTAATTATTCCTCTCCTGAAAAACTTCCACTTTTGTCAGCCCGCTTTATTAGCAAAGCAGCCGACTCCCACTCTCTCTCTCTCCCCAAGTCTGTCATGGTTCACTCCTTTGAATCTCTCTCCTTTCTTCCCTCTTTTCTTCCAGCAGGCCTGTTAAATTCTCACCTTGCGCTGCCCTTGTCATCAACCCGATGAAGCACAAAGCTAGGCAGCGAGGGAGTGTTTACTCATTTCCCCAGCACATTATCTATCACATTAATCACAGGCCCGGACCTTCTGGACACAGCGGTCTCCTGCTCTGCCCTGGACTCTCATCAAACCTGACCATCCTTCTCAGTGCACTACACACACTAAACAGCAGCACTGCACGCCAGTAGGAGCGGTTGTCTCTTTATACAGCAGATAATGTTAAGAAGATAGATAAGAGTCAAATGCCCATGTTTCTCCTTATCGCTTAATAATCAGGGAAAAACACAAGCTGCTTGACATAAATATGCATGATAAATGAAGTCAGTGTATCCAATTAACTAAAATTAATTGCATGTAAATTGCATCTGTAAAGTTTTCCCTTTTTTTTAATAACAGTCTTCGCATATGCCTGTTTTTCTCAGCACTTTTGCATTTGCAACAATTCCATAATTTACTCTCCTTCACTAAAGAATACTTTTAAAAATGTAAATGAAAGTCAATGGGATCCAATCAAAGTTGTTTTGGACCCTATTTACTCTCATCATATGGACAAAACAATTCAAAAATATCTTATTTCTGAAGAAAGAAAGAAAGAAAGAAAGAAAGAAAGAAAGAAAGAAAGAAAGAAAGAAAGAAAGAAAGAAAGAAAGTTGACAGGGTTAGAACAACATTAGTGTGAGTAAACGATAATATAATTTCCATCCCTGCTTGTGCAAACCATCCATTTAGAGATTCAAAGTTGTAATCTGCATCTGCATCCAAAAGAACAATATCTTGTTCTTTTGGATGCAGACACGTCTGGCAGCCACGCTGTCCAAACAGATAAACATACGTGCCCTCTTATTGAACTGCTCCGGTTTGAACGTTTCCTTTGAAACTGATGTGTTCCAAGCTCTTCTAATAACGGCTGCGGACACAGAGTGTGAGGCCTTGAAACAAGAGCTCTTTAAAGAGGATGTTTTAAGACATGGTCAGCCACAGGCAAGGAGTCGGCCAGGAACTTGTTTGTGAAATACATGCCGCCGCAGGTTCTAATGAGGTTATGGTCAAAACCAATGTTATTATAAATGATCCAGCTCTTTCTCTCAAGTCCTTGTGCAATTAACGGTTTCAACCGACTAGAAGCCAAAGGCCCAGCTACATCTGAAATTCAAATAAATGAGCAATGTAAATAGTTTAGAGAGCGAGCTTACCCACTGAACAATGGTCTGTTATGAGACACCAGTAACTAGAGAAAAAAAGGGACACACTGGTGTGGGGATGGAAACAGTAGGGGGTGAGATGAGCCAACACAATGTGGCCCTTCTCCTAAAGCAACTTGTTATCAGGCAGAACGCAGAGGCTCTTTCAATCTGCATTTAAATACATTTCATTCCAGCCACTCATTTGCATTAATTTCTCCCATTATTTTTGGAAATGGCCAAATGTCTAGCTGACACAATGTGGGAGCCCATCACCACAGAGAGAAGCCCCACACCTGATGCCAATTTAGGACTCCTGGATCTTTTCAGTGCTCTGGCCCGATCTGACATCTCCGGTTCTTTGCAGTCCAGAGGACTTTTCAATTGGATTTGCTTGCGATGACAAAACTGTTTCGCGCTCATCTGAGAGGCCCCCCCTTCGTCTCTCCCCCTCTCGCACTCCTTCTCTCCATGAGACCGGGCGTCTATTTGGGTGCCATGGGAAAACCGGTGCCGAATGATTCTCAGTGGCTTCTGATTTCCACTATTTGTTCAGCATTAGGGCCACTTATCTCTCAAAGAATAAGCAACATGTGGAGAGAGAGAGTGACAGAGCGAAATACAGCCTCACTAACAGGACCATTGTGCATTAAGGATCGGCATTCAAACACGAGGGGCCCTCGTTCTCGCTCGCGCTCTCTTCGTCGCTTTCACACAGACTCGGTTTTTGCTGCAGTCAATTACCACTGCTAATCCTACCCGCAATAGGGAGTAAATATTTCATTACTTTTTCAAATAAACACTTGGTTTTGCCACTGAAGTGTCATTCACGAAGTGGAGAGAGACGACTGACGGCCACTTCTGTTCGGTGGTAAAAAAAAAAACAAAAAAAAACGTTTTGTTCCTAGAGCAAACAAAACAGAAGAGAAACGAGTGACACTCAACCATAAAAACATTTTAGCTGATAAAAAAAGAGAATTTTTCAAACAGGTTTATCATGGAGACTGAGTGCCTTTGGACTGTTTTCTTTTCCTCGCTAAACTAAACAGTAAGAGAGGCTCAGTCAAAAAAAAAAAAAACTCCATAGACACCGTGTGATTCCCATCGGCCAATAAAGCCTGATCTGTCTTGGAGGAATTAGCGGCCTGACTAAAAACACAAGGGGGGGGAAATGACAGAGGGATCCTGGCGCTTGGTGCTCATTAATCACTGCAGCGTCTTTGACCTTTCATTTGCCAAGGGCACTGGGGGGGGGGGGTGGCCGGGGCAGAGGAGGGAGAGAGACTGAAAGAAAGAGACAGTAAAGTAAAAAAAGAGAAAATGACAATAGTCTAGAATATGCCACAACCAATTTTTCACAAAGAGTGAAATTAATCAGCATCACGGGTTGCTAAAAGAATCAGACGGCCTCTAGGTAGCGACATATAGGAAAGACAGAAGTATCAAAGCTGCAGGAAAGATCATGGGATTCCATGGGCATTTCTAATGAACCACAGAAATGTATGAAAATTGAAGAGAAAGTGGTAAGGGGATGGAAACAGGAATATTTTTAACTTTTTAAAGTGATAAGTTAAACACAACGACAGTCTGAGAAAGCAACAGAGGCACAGGGCCCGGGACCACTGTGCCGTCGGGCCGGGGGTGGGAGGTACATGTTGATTTAAAGTGCAAGATAATGAGACACACGGGCAGACACAAGCTGCAGCTGGAATGACAACGAGTTCACTGCTCCAGAAATAAATGTTCCTTTTCAGGAACTCGAGCTGCGTCGAAACGCTTTTGGGGAACGTCCCTGACGAGACCGACTCTGAATATCGTGTGCAATCAGTCCATCGGAAAGGCGTGACGTCACGGGCGGGGTGACGTAGCGACCAGGAAGCTATAAAAGCACGTGCCGTGCAGCTGGCTTCAGCTTCGAATCTGTCAGCAAGCGCTCTGTGTGTGCATGTGCAAAAGTCTGTCCTGTTGGTCCTATTTATTGTTGTCTGTCCCTTAGCTTAAAAAGATCGCTAAAACAGCTCAATATGCCTAAGCAGAAGCAAAAGACCAAACATTTGAAGGGTGATTCCAAGCCGCGTTACAGACTGTGTGTTCCTCCCTGCACTCGCTACATTACGAGCGGGGATACACACAGGCTGTGCGTGGCTTGCCTGGGATCGAAGCACGCTGAGTCGGCTCTCGAGGGGGCCGACTGCCCGCATTGTGAACGTTTGCCAATGCGGACGCTTCGATCCCGGAGGGCTCTCTTCGAGGAGGGAGCCTTCACCAGCGTTCCTCGCGGTGCTGGCCCCGCTTCTGCCGAGGCAGAGCGGCTGCTGCACTCGTGGGGTTCGCAGGTGGATCTGTCAGAAGGAATGGAGACGGGCCAGTCCTTATCTCCTTCCTCATCTGCCAGATCCGGCGCCCAAGCCCTGGGTTCGGAAGCACGCTCGTCGGTTTCTTCCCCCCAGGGTGAGGGATCAGCTCTTCACCTCTCGTCCTCCGAGGAGGTCGATGTGGAGACTGTTGCTGGGGATTCGCCACCCCTGTCGCCCCAGTATGAGGAGCTTTTGGAGGTGGTCACGCGTGCAGTAGATAAATTAAAAATCGACTGGCCTGCTGAAAAACAGACTGAGCCGCAGAGAAGCAAATTAGACGAACGCTTTCTGCGGCCGAAGCAACCACCTCCACGTCGGAGCCTTCCGTATTTTCCCGATCTCCATGATGAGTTATCGAGATCGTGGAATCACCCGTATTCGACCCGCCTCTTTGGCCCTGATTCACTATATTATGGCAACGTGATGGGGCTGGGAGAGCGTGGTTATAGAGCGATGCCACGGGTTGAACAGACGCTCGCGGGCTATCTGTCACCCGGTTCGGCCTCGTCTCTAAAGGCTCCGACATTGCCCACTAAGCCGCTTAGAGTTACATCATCGCTAGTGGGCAA
Organism: Carassius carassius; assembly: GCF_963082965.1. Classification (NCBI taxonomy): domain Eukaryota; kingdom Metazoa; phylum Chordata; class Actinopteri; order Cypriniformes; family Cyprinidae; genus Carassius; species Carassius carassius. Next base: position 18,820,501 of record NC_081773.1, on the reverse strand, counting down.
AGGTTATGTGGCAGCAGGTCAGGCTGGGGCGTGCCTTCATACTATGGCAGTCCTGCAAGCTTATCAGGCTGACCTGCTGAGAGATGTCGATGAGGGGGAGGGGATTAAGTCTGAAGATATTGAAGAACTCAGAAAGACCGCTGATCTCTCCCTCCGCGCCACTAAGGAGACCGCTCGCGCAATTGGGCGGTCTATGGCAGCCTTAGTGGCCGCGGAGAGGCATTTGTGGCTGACCCTGTCAGAAATTAAAGAACGAGACAGGGTCTGCCTCCTGGACGCCCCGCTTCAAGCCTCGGGCCTGTTCGGCGACACAGTTAATACTGTCGTCGACAGGTTCCAGGAGGCGCACAAGCAGGCGGCGGCGTTCCAGAGTTTCCTCCCTCGTCGCTCTCGTGGTGCATCTGGGCGGGAGATGACCACGCCACATACCGGCTCCTCACACCGGGAAGCGCAAAAGCAGAGCGTCGCCACTCGTGCTCCCCCACGTCGGGACCGAGGGCAACGACGCTCTGAGTCGGGGGCTTCTAGGGCGAAAACCGATTTAAGATCTGTCATCGAAGCCCGGAAGTCCTCGACGAAAAGATCCTGACGCCAGGATCCAGAGGGTAGCCCCTGCTGGGGTAGAGCGCGGTTCACCTCATTACACGGTGCCCGTCTCACCTCAGTACCCTCAGGAGGTCGGTCTGCCAACCCTGCCAGAGCTTCAGGGCGCAGCGGCCTCCAGCGAGCGCCACCCCCAGTTACTTCCGCCCGTGAGCGTAGCGGAGCTGGGATGCTCGCCGCCCCTTCGGGGGCCTCTTATACCAGAGGTCAGTCTCGAGAGACTGATTCCCTTAGTAGATTATTTAGCAGCGTGGAAGCTACTGCCAAATGTATCTCAATGGGTCCTGCGTACAATAGAAAGAGGCTATTGCATTCAGTTCGGTCATCCACCACCGAAGTTCAACGGGGTTACACCGACTGTGGTCGGCCCCCAGCAGGCTCTGGTTATGGAACAAGAAGTGAATACCCTATTAAGGAAGGAGGCCATCGAGGTGGTCCCTCCTCTAGACAGGGAATCCGGATTTTACAGCCGGTATTTCATAGTTCCAAAGAAGGATGGGGGGTTGCGTCCGATCTTAGACTTGCGTCTCCTGAACCGCTCAGTTATGTCACTGAAGTTCAAGATGCTCACTGTCAACCAGGTTGTAGCTCAAATCAGATCCGAGGACTGGTTTGTCACAATAGATCTCAAAGACGCATACTTCCACATATCCATCCTTCCACAACACAGGAAGTTTCTGAGGTTCGCTTTCGGGGGCAAAGCTTATCAATATCGAGTACTTCCCTTTGGCCTCGCACTCTCACCCCGCACGTTCACGAAATGTATGGATGCGGCTCTGGTATCCCTCCGTATGCAGGGCATCCGCATTTTAAATTATATCTACGATTGGTTGATCCTAGCTCAATCAGAGCAGATGGCGGCTCGACATCGAGATGTCGTTCTCGCACACATGGGGGAGCTGGGTTTGAGACTAAACGCCAAGAAGAGTGTACTTTCTCCAGTTCAGAGAACCACCTATCTAGGCGTAGTGTGGAATTCGACCACGATGCAGGCACGCTTGTCTCCTGCTCGGATCGAGTCGATCCTCACATCAGTCGAGAGAGTCAAAGAAGGCCAGTCACTCACTGTCAAACAATTCCAGAGATTGTTAGGGCTGATGGCAGCTGCGTCCAACGTGATACCTTTTGGCCTGCTGTACATGAGACCCCTACAGTGGTGGCTCAAGTCCAAGGGCTTTTCCCCGAGGGGAAATCCAAGTCGAGTTATCAAGGCATGCGGCGGTGCCTTCGTGCCTTAGACATGTGGAGGAAACCTTGGTTCTTGAATCAGGGCCCGGTGCTGGGAGTTCCTTGTCGCCGTGTAACGCTAGCGACAGATGCGTCCCTCACCGGTTGGGGTGCGGTCATGAGCGGCCACCCTGCCCGCGGTCTGTGAAGTGGTCGCCATCTAACATGGCACATCAATTGCCTAGAGATACTAGCGGTCTATCGAGCATTGAAATATTTCCTCCCAGACCTGAGAGGTCACCATGTGTTGGTGCGCACCGACAACACATCAGTGGTCTCTTATATCAATCACCAGGGGGGTCTGCGTTCGCGCCCCTTGTACAAGCTGGCACACCAGATCCTTCTGTGGTCCCAGGGCAAACTCCTCTCGATCAGAGCAGCGTATATTCCTGGGAGATTGAATGTGGGGGCAGACATACTGTCGAGACAGGGGCCGAGGCCCGGGGAATGGATGCTTCACCCCGAGGTGGTGAAGCAGATATGGAGAGTATTTGGTACAGCCCAGGTGGACCTCTTTGCGACTCAGGAGACATCGCAATGTCCCCTCTGGTTCTCTCTAGTTCATCCAGCTCCTCTGGGACTGGACGCTATGGTACAGACCTGGCCGAGGCTTCGTCTGTACGCTTTTCCCCCTATCGCTCTGCTCCCGGGAGTTCTGGCGAGAGTACGCCGGGACGGGGCCCGTCTACTACTAGTAGCCCCGTTCTGGCCGGGCCGAGTATGGTTCTCAGATCTAGTCTCGCTCCTCGACGGCTCTCCGTGGGAGATACCGATCAGGACAGACCTACTCTCACAGGCGCAGGGCACGATAATTCACCCTTGCCCGGAGTTGTGGAAGCTGTGGGTGTGGCCCCTGAGGGGGCACAGCTGTTAGCAGCTGGTCTCTCAACCGAGGTTGTTGAGACCCTACTCCAATCCAGAGCTCCCTCTACGAGGAAACTGTACGCCCTGAAGTGGAAGCTCTTCACTTCATGGTGCAGAGACCGCCAGCTTGACCCAGCAGACTGCCCAGTTGGTACAGTTCTGGAGTTTTTACAAGCCAGGCTCTCTGCGGGGTTATCCCACTCCACCTTAAAGGTTTACGTGGCGGCCATAGCTGCTTTCCACGTCCCTTTCAATGGTCAGTCAGTGGGTAGACACCCCCTAGTTACACTTTTCCTCCGCGGTGCGCTGAGGCTGAGACCTCCAGTACGATCCCGTGTTCCCCCCTGGGATTTGGTTGTGGTTCTAGAGGCTCTTTGTAAAGCTCCATTCGAGCCAATACAAGATATCTCAGATAGACATCTGACACTTAAAACTGCCCTGTTACTGGCAATCACCTCACTAAAGAGAGTTGGAGATCTTCAGGCCCTTTCGGTGGCCCCTACCTACTTAAGACTTTGCCCCTGGTATGGCCAAAGCATTCTTATACCCTCGAGCGGGTTACGTTCCGAAGGTTCCCTCTGTTACACCACAACCTATCGTACTGCAGGCCTTCTGTCCTCCTCCCTTTCGGGAGCCAGACCAAGAGAAGCTAAACTGTATGTGTCCAGTGCGAGCACTGGACGCATACGTCCACAGAGCTGCCCTGTGGAGAAAATCAGACCAATTGCTTGTTTGCTACGGTCCTTCTAACAAGGGTTCTCCTGCCACCAAGCAGACCCTTAGTCGTTGGATAGTCGAGGCTATCAACGTCTCCTATGAGTCCTCTGGTCTTCCCCCTCCTTTGGGGGCCAAGGCTCACTCTACTCGGAGTATGGCGGCCTCCAAGGCCTTCTCAGCAGGTGTGTCCCTCTTGGACATCTGCAACGCTGCAGGGTGGTCCACGCCCTCCACATTTGTCCGATTTTACGATCTTGACATGCGAGCCACGCCGGGCTCTTCTGTTCTCTCGTCTTAGCTGTGCTCTTTTGACTACACACTAGGCAGGGATTTGGAAGTCTGGCAGCGTGGGCACATCGTTCCCCAAAAGCGTTTCGACGCAGCTCGAGTTCCTGAAAAGGAACGTCTCAAGGTTACGTATGTAACCCTAGTTCCTTGAAGGAACGAGACGCTGCGTCGCAGAGCCATACTCCCGGCACCCCTGCCGGCGCTTGCTTCCCTACTCGAAGCTGAAGCCAGCTGCACGGCACGTGCTTTTATAGCTTCCTGGTCGCTACGTCACCCCGCCCGTGACGTCACGCCTTTCCGATGGACTGATTGCACACGATATTCAGAGTCGGTCTCGTCAGGGACGTTCCCCAAAAGCGTTTCGACGCAGCGTCTCGTTCCTTCAAGGAACTAGGGTTACATACGTAACCTTGAGACGTTTTCACTTAAGCTAACATGTGTTAGGATTCACTACCAAAATCTTTTTTTACTTAAGCGTATAAAAGCCTGTGAGCACAAGCATTCCATTAGTGTTACATTCAAAGTCCGAGGCGTCCCACGAAAGTTCATTTATATCAAGACTGAGGTCATTCTGTCCAAATAAGAGGGAGTCGGTCGGGCCATATGGCCGACACTCAATCAAAGAAGCTACTTAGTGCATGCACATGTTAGTGTTCATTAACACCAGAGTATTGAAACAAATTACAAAGTAATGAAATTAACCAAGTTATCACTTTAAAACCCAAGCAACTGCTGTAATTAAAACTTTTAGAGATTTAGACTAGCAAACATTGGATTAATATTGTTGCTTGTGACAAATACATATATAGCTTTATTTTTAAGCCTAATTGCAGTGCAAGGTTAATTTAATCAGCCCATTTCTACCTCTGAAGTGCTTGCCCCAATTTAATTGCCTATTTTTATTGCTTCAGCAAGGTTTTAATTGAAACCAATAGGGATCTAACAACAACTGTGACATGTTGGTGTCTGGGGGAAAGCTATAAATGTGTGAGAAAAATATGTGCATTATTAATGTGATTTCTTAATGCATTTTTGCAGAAAGCTGGGCAGGATTTCTTTATTTTTATATTCAGGCAAACAAATTATAATTAGTCGCCACTTTAAATGCAAACTCGATAAGAAAGTACAACTAAAAATGGTTAAATGACACCTCGTTGCAATGCCACGCCTGATCAGCTGAAAGGCAAGCCTCAAGTGTTATTGGCCAGGGTGATTTATTGAGTTATTCTTGCATGTACCGAAGCAATCAATTGTAATGGCACCATGTTAGAGTCTTTCTTAACAATGAAAGGCATTATGTATTCAAAAATGAAAAAAAGGATCGCATGTTATTGACCCAGCAGTGAACGTCATCACAAGTCCTTGGTATCAAATTCTGCATAGCAGCTTTGGCAATTGACACTATTGATTTGCTGCATGGTAAGCATTATTGTTGGATCTCGAGCTGTAGCATTGTGAGGAAAGCTTTGTATTGCTTCAAACCAAAAAGGGATTTCCATAAATCAGTTGTTCTATAGTTAAGTCTAAAACTAACCTTGAAATAAAATCTGCATTTTTCAATAGCAAACAAGGATCCTTGTTTGAGGGCAGTATACTGTTTTCGAGGAAGATTTACATCAAGAGTACCTTTAAATGGATAGTTCACCAAAAAATGCTAATTCTGTCATCATTTTTTCACCGACCTGTTTTAAACACTGAAACATTCTTCAAAATATCTTCTTTTGTGTCCCACAGAAGACGGAATTGGGTGAACTATACCATGAAATATCTGATCTTTTTTAACGTTTTCAAGAGAAAAGAAAAACCGTTGCTCCCATTACAGCGCAAAGATTCTGGGCCCTGTAGCTAGAGTGGAAATCACCAGCAACTCAAGCCTGACATCTGTATAAAAACAAAAATAATCTGCTGTCAGCAGAATGTTCAATGACTTCTATCACGCCGGTGCCGAGAAAGTCTAGTGGCTGCAAGGATCGGGCTGTTATGCCGGGTTCAGTGGATCGGAATGCATGCTAATTAGCATCAAAAATGTGTGTCACCGTCTCCTATCTTCACCAGGAACATGCCAAAAGGTTCGCTCAAAACCACAGATTAATAAAGTCTGTCGGAACGCGTAATGCCGTGTCAACAAAAACACACACGTTTCATTATGCAGGTCACGGGAGGTTGTGTTTTAATGTCACGGTTAAATTTTTACAGTGTATGTCATAGTCAATCGAGAAAGGCTGAAAAAGGCAGATAAATATTTTACTTGCAGTAAACCTCTGCATTATTGATGTAATTGTAATCACAGGCGTGAATACAGTAGGCGAGCGTGGGCTTTGACACTCTGTGGAGAATATACCTAAAACGAGGGCTTGTGTTACAGTGGAAATTCACACAGCGCATTGTCTGCGGTTGTCACTAATCTGGCCTGTCTCGAAATCCTCCAGTGCTAAACAGAAGCAAGCCTTCCCCTTTAAATAATTGATATTTTCTGATTAAATGTGGCAGTTCATAGATAATGAATTCTTTATGGCGGTGCCTTGAGCTACTCCACTGCCCCTGCTCCTGCAGACAGCTTTATGGAACGTGCTGCCCAAATTTTGAAAGTTTAACCTATGTAGATCAATGTGCTTCCTTAAAAGAGTTTAATAAATTAAAGTGCACGGGGCCCTTTTTTTCCTCTGTGAGCAGAAAAAAGCTGATGAGACAGGTTTAGTTTAATCTCAGGCAATAGAAGTCATTAACCATTCTCCTAGGAATTAAAATATAGCTTGCCCTTTTCTTCTCTCACTTATCATTAGCATCACTTTAATCTCCCAGCGTTTCACACTGCTATTTTAATCATTACTTACTGCCTTTTTGACAACTGAAGAACATGCCTCACTCTCGCTCAGGCAATATCCCCATTTTAGCTGACAAAATGTAGGACATCATGTAAAAATATCCAAATTTTCTCTCCCTTCCCTTCCAATAACATTCATAGCAGAGTCCTTGGGAAAAAAGCCAAATGTGTTTGTATCAAAAACAGCAGGGTGAAAAAGAAAGGAAACAAAAGTGAAATGAGAGATTTGAGCGTAATGGCGCAGGGAATATGGGCGATGTGACAGTATTTGCATTTATCACGTTGTTTAAGTAGTTCATGAATTGCATGTATTCTGTTATGTGGGTCATTTGGTGAACTGGGGCCATCCATTTCTTTGTCCTTGACTCAATGAAATATACAGAAAAATAGTGTTTTTTTTTTCCCGGGCGAATATAAATCAAGAGTTATGCACTGTCTTTTAATGTCTTTGACAGATATAGGCCATGTACTCTAACTTGTTCCTGCTTTTTTTTACAAGTCAAGGTTGTAATTTTCAGGGGGGGGGGATCTGACAATTATAAATACACAGACCTTAACTTTCATGACATGCACATTTACACCAGATGACTACTAAAATAAATGGAATTAAATACTAATTAAAATTTTGGTGTAAACCAATGTAAAAAGGTGTTTGTTTTTTGCACATTGGCATTGGTCTTCAAATAACATTTATTCTATTGTATCTGGACTGGGGCTGGAATAATTCCAGTTATTTTCCCACATTCACACACAAAAGTAAAGAAAACTCTCTCCCAGGAAAGTTTATAACCTCCATCTGACCTATTCTGTGTCATTAAGGTAGAAATAACAGCAACACCACATGAACTATAGCCTTTTGCCATAAAAAACTATTTATTACATTAATTTAATCTGGCATCATTAACACAATAACCATGTTAGGATAGCCACATGAACTGACTTTCTGTGGAACATAAAAGAAGATATTTTGAGAAATGTCTCTATGTAATCCATACAATGGAAATCAATTGGTTCCAGTGTAGTTTGGTTTCCAGTATTCTTTAATATATCTTCTTTTGAGGTCCCAAGAAGAGACACAGTCACAAAGGTTTTCATTTTGGTGTGGACTATCCCTTTATTAATGCACTATCCAACTCCTAAAACAACAGGAAACTCATTTGAGATTCAGCCTTTCTACATATATAACTTCCTTTTAAAGGCTCTCAGACTTTTGACAAGAAACCCCCAAACACCTTAGATTAATGCAAAATGACTTAATCCTATAATAGCATTTAAATATAACCCAAAACATGACATAGGAACATTTATTGCATAATTTTTTTAATGTGATTATCAATTAACCACTCTTGAACATCAGCAAAAAAAAAAAAAGCAACTTAAAACCACAGTCACTTTTAAATAAAGACACAACATTGTTTCTCCTCTAGTTGCTCTACAGGAGAGACCTCTTTTGATCACATGCCTGAAGAGGGAGTATCTCTCCCCTCGTCCCCTTTGAAAGTCAACACCAAACTGCAAACGGTTGGAAACAGTTTATGAACATTTCAACAATCAAATCCCTCCTTTTACATCAAAAAGCAGCCCAATTCATTTCTGATCTCTATCCAAGTTCAAAGGCAAACTTAAAGTGATACTTCAAAGAAGCGTGTAATCAAAGACGCACAGCTGTTAAAACAATCTTTTGTTAGTTCATTGTCTTCAAACCAGAATCTTCACGAATCCATAAATGAAGGGAAACAGAATCCAATAAGTGGGAAGCTGTGGTGTCTGGCTGAACAATATTTCTTACCGGAGATTTATGTCTATTTACAGCACCGTGAAATAATACAATAAACAAAGTGCAGGCTTGCAGTTTGGTGCAAATTAAGAGGTTCAAGCTGAGCCTTTTTGACAGATAAAGCTCTCTGAGAGGGGGGCTGCGCTTTCATACGTGTACCAGCCTGCAATATGAACCCATCTGAGATATGATCAGATTCATTTTGACAGGTAAAGCCCAGTGTTCTGCAGATAATTCCCCTGTACACGTCATATAATATTTGTACGCTTTAGTCAATGAAGGATGACGTTTTCTTCTCATCTTTTAACAATACCCCAGTATATTTAGTCATTTGGTTTTCTTCAAAAGAGCACTGTGAGACTCAGTGCTATCATCTTATAAAAACGAACTGTAGGGGAATTTTAATGCTGTCTTAGGGCAAAAATGAGCGAACAGAAAGGAAATCGACTTAATTTTTTAATACACTTTAACACCTTGCCTTAATCCGACACTAATGTCCATTGTCAAGGGTTACCAGCGAGATATCGTGAGCAGCTGTCAATCAAGAGCTTGGTCAAATTAAAGCACAGTTCCATTAAGTTATGAATGGAACCTGGAGGTCCACTGTGAATCAGTCATATCCCAGCTACTGTTATGCTTATTACAGCCAAACATTAGACTGACCTTATTAGAGCTTCGGTATTTAGATAATACAGGGTGGCCTATAGTCATAAATGTGTTAGGGCCAATGTGTGTTTTATCTTTCTAATTTAAGTTGAAATGTTCTACTTTGTGTTTCTATTTTAAAATTTGTTTTGTTTGTCTCTGTGGACGGAAAGGATTTATTCATAATAGATACAAAATTACTGAACATCACTAACATGAGTTAGGAGTGTCGTCACACAGGGATTCCCAAGATAACATGCAAAGAAGAAGGAGAAAAAAGGGAGAGTTAGTGGAAACATAATAAAGCAGTGTCCTGTTGAAACACAAAATAACGTCTAATCATCTAAAAGTCTCTTTGTTTTTCCATGCAAGTTGCTACAAGAATCCCACTGCAAACGTACATGTAAAACATCTCCCACGTGAGAAGCCAGAAAATGAGGTGGCAACATTTTGAATGCTGATTTTGGCACCTTTCTAGGGAGCCATGTGAAAAAATAATTCACAGGAAACACTTTACAATAAGCTTCTATTTGTTAAATATTTAATGCATTAACTAACATTAACTAAAAATGAGCAATGCATTTGTTACAGTATTGTTCTGCAACAAGTCTTTGTTAAAGTTAGTGAATAAAAATACTGCTATTCTTTGTTAGTCCATGGTAGCTCAGGTCCATTTAATATCGTTAACACATAAAACTTGTGATAGTAATAATGTGTTATTAAATGTTGGAATCAACGTTAACCACAATCAATAATTCTTTAGAACTATTTTCCATTGTTAGTTTATGGTAAAACTAATTTAGTCAACTAATGCTAACAAGTGGAATCAAATTGCAATGTGTTACCAGTTCACGATAGCAAAGTGAAGCTCAGTTAGGAGAGCGCTTGGAAAGAATAATAATAAGAAGAAAGATAATAAGAGAGAGATGATAAATAATATGAGAAATGTTACTTGAGCACCAAATCAGCAAATCAGAATCACAGCTAAAGGATCATGTGACACTTAAGACTGGTGTAATGGCTGTAAAAAAAATCAGCTTTGCCATCACAGTAATTGTGTTGTACTGTGAAGTTACATTTTTAAATATATTAAAATAATAATAGGTAATAATCATTTCACAGTATTACTGTTTTACTGTATTTTTAATTAAATAAATGCAGCTTCATTGAAGTGTAAGATAAATATTTTGAACACATAAGAAAAAAATAATAAATAAATCTTACTGACCCAAACAAGGTTCAGAAATATTTTTAGAGCACATACATATTATGTGATGTTCTAAACTTACCAGCACAAAATACTAGATCAATATCAATGTAAATTACTGATGTTGATGCTTAAAGTCAACATGAAATCCGTATTTTCTTTGTAATGCAGTGTCATTACTTACACAGGCTTAAATAATGCTGGATACTCAAGCACTGCTGTTCCAAACTTGTTAAACTGTTGTATCAAAATGACTTGGCAATTCAAAATGGCAATTCGCATTGACTTTAACCAATGCAAAGTATTTCCAAATGTCTTTTAATAACTGTCTCTCACCTCCCCTTGATATTATTTCCCTTAATGTTTGGGTACCATAAATTAAGTCCTGGTTAAGTGCATGCCATTAGGCTGTTAAATTATTTCACAGCAGTGCACCTTGACTGTGAATTTGACGTCGAAGCTTGTCAGCAGCACACAACACTGCAAACAAATGAAGCAACTTCATACAGAATCCAGCATGACACTGGCCTAAGGATAAAGCTCTCCTCATCGTGTTAGGATGTGACCACCACATAACAACAGAGAGACGGGAGCTTTCAGGGACAAGCTGTCCCACCTGTTAATACAAAGTGCCTGGCACATTCTCACTGATATAGTGAATATATTACTAGGAAGTAAGATATTGAGAAACATGACACAATCATTTCACCCTTTAGCAAATGCTAAAGGTATTCCTCTGTGTCTGTGTACGTGAGCATGAGCTTGTTTGCTAGCGTCTCTTTCTGGCTAGCTCCATCTGGAAGATTCAAGCACTTTGTGGCTGTCACACAATAGGGAAACCAAAGCCTGCTGAAGGATAACAAATGACTTCATGGCAAAACAGCTATTGAAATTCTTTCAGTATGTGGCATTAAAAACAACTGAACAAATAGAGATAAGGGGGTTAGAAGGATTTGAAATGAGATTTCTCTCTCTCTCTCACTCACATTCTTCCCCAGCCCTCTGTTAAAGAGCTAAACAAAACAAATGGAGCTTATTACTGCAGATTACCTTACACTGGACAGATTCACGGTGTGAGGCCAACTGTAAACAATGTCTTTCTCTCCCCTTAAAAAATATGTGCCATTTATAACACTGAGCAATCATAGCCACTGTGTGGCTAGATAAAAGAAAATGTATGCAGAGTCTGCCATTTGAAAACACAACCACTTAAGACTGTTACCACGTGTGTTACCATAGCAAACACTGATACACTAATTATTTCCTGCTATACGGCTTATATTATTGCTGTTTAAATAGTGCCCAGGGGATTGGGAGGGATTTCAGGATGTAGGCAAGTGGCAGAAGGGATTTCAAATCATCAGAAGGTCACAAATTAAAGCAATAGTTCACTCAGAAATGAAAACTGACATAATTTGCTCACTCTCAAGTCTTTCAAAGTTGTACGACTGACTTTGTGTGTGGAAAACAAACCCTCGGTTTCACAGACAAAGTTTAAGCTAGTCCCAGACTAAAATGCATGTATGAGCTGTCTCAACTGAAAATATCTTGCTCTGAAATATCTTAAAATATGTCAGTGCCATTGTTCTGTGTCAGGATGCACACCTGCAATGTTTTCTTCTAAGGCATTTTTTGTAAAAGTTGCTTAAATATCTTAATAACTAAAGTCTAGTCCTGGCTTAAGCTAAGCCCCGTTTGTGAAACCAGAGTTCTTGTCCGTCCAATGAAAGTCAACAGGGTTCAGTTCCAGTTCAAAAGCAGTTCCTCAAAATTTTTCTGAATATCTTCTCTACAGTTGGGAATGACCCGAGAACAAGTGATTTTGGGGTGAACTATCCCTTAAACAAAACATAAAAGTCCATATGAAAAGCTAACGAATGGTGTGTTAATGGCTACACGTACATAAACGTTTCAGATACATTCTGTGGCAAATGAGAACGACTCTGCGGTTGTTAATCACACCGCAGGAAGTTTCTGCACCCCAGATCTATCCCGATTCGATAAGAAACTCTGGCAACTTTCTGGCAACTTCCAGCGGTCTGCAGCAGTAGCAGCCGGGGGAAGATAAATAGCGTCAGACATATATTCTGTTCATTTGCCACTCTCTTTCCTGTCAACAGCCAGCAAAAGCTCTCTCATGCAATCGGATTTATGATTTATATGTGGAGCCGAGGTGCAACAGGCTCCGAGCACGGGTAAAGCGGCGGTCTTGAGATTTATCATCGGCCCAGTCCATCTAACAATCGGGCGTTAAACAGAACAAAAACCCATTCCAAATAAATTCCCACTGTATTTGTGTGCCGATTTGATTTACCGGCCTTTGGGGAGGCACCATTTGGTAGCAGCAAGAGCGACGAAAGGTAGGTGGTGCCGGAGAGAGAAAAGGGGGAAGGATGTGGGGGGGGCTTGCATGTGCCAGAAGTGTTTATTGTGTCAGGTTGATTTATTGAGTGAGCTTCATTTCACTGAATGTTCTCAGATATTTATTTCCCTAAAGGCCCCACAAAGATATGAACAAGCCCGCATCCACATATGTCATCATTGCCCATTTTACAGAGTCAGGAGATTTCTTTACAAAGAAGTGGAGACACACCAGGGCACCTTTCCATCTGTGTCTCACTGACGATGCTTCTTAAAAACCCAGTTTAAAAAAAATGAAAAATCTGTTCTAAAAATACACACATACAGCCTTTTTATTTTTTATTTTTTTTTTGAAAGGGCACTCAAAAGTTCACCTAAATCTCACAGGTCAAGATATAAACAAAAACCTGCCCTAAAAGAATGACTTGAAAAATTCAACATCATCCATGTTGGCAAAACAAGATGCCACTTTAAATCCTGTAGAAGGTATAAACAAACATCCCTTTTTTTAGGGCCGGTGGACAAAGAGAAAGAGAGAGATGGGAAAACAGTGGGAAAGTAAAGCAGATGGCACTGGCCTTTGATTTTCCAGATGGCTGTCCTGACTGGTGAGCTCAGTGACATCGAGTCATCTCATTGACATGCAGCCTCCACTGCCTCCCCATCCACAGGTCTCTCTCTCTCTCATCTCTCAGACACTCCGCCCAGGCACCATTCACCAACCTCGCCACTCCGGCTTCAGCCTGCTGCTGTTTATTCCATATCGGTAACGAGACACAATTGTACATGGCATCTTTTATTTAAAGAAGCAAAAGCAATTACTATTGCGAGGCCCGACTGCAGCCATCACTAATTAGGAGACTTAATATAAAGTTAATATTAGAGGTAAAAACACCCAGTGCATAACGAAGTGCACTATTCGTTGTTTTGCCTGGGAATAATTAACACTGACTGCTAGTCATTTTTTACGACTGTATACATTTAGACGTCTGTGTTTATTAGCAAGCAAATAAGTCCTACGCTGCTGACACAGACAAACGGTCCGTCAATCTGCGCCCTACGATTAGCTTCCAGCAGGAAAAAAAATTCATAAAATATGATCCTTCACCCTTATCGGTAAATAAATCTCCATTTTAGCACACGAGAATTGGAATATTAAACAGTCACAGGCTAATTTAAATTAGAGCGGCGAGGAGAATTAAATGCAGGCTGCATATTCCATGACCTCGCAAGTACATCGTATTTTTTTAGGGTTATATCATCATTACCATAGTGCAAGCTCAGAAACGACAACTCAAAATTCCCTAATTACTGTATGTTTACTGGGGACCACAGGCCTGTGCGCAGTTAATGAAACATCACAGTTCAAGCCTCTAGGGCCCAGGGGAGATGGGCCCTCCATTGTAACACTCGCGATTCTGCTTTTCCACTCTGTATGCAATTAATTGATCCAGGAGCCATATTTTATGAGGCATTCGAGGACAATCTTGAAGCACATCAAAATGTCCTCAGAAAAACAGGATTTTGTTCTTTAATACAACAAAGCGATCCGAGCAAAATAAAAAACACAGAGTGAAGTGCCCGTAAGGTGTTTAAACCTACTAATGACTATGCACTGTGATAAAACACAGGCACACCTGATTACTCCTAATTGGCGAAAATACACTTAAACAAACCAATAAACCAGGTAGACTAGCAAAAACAGTTTGCTTAGAATAGCAGGTCTCATTCACTCATTCAACTGTGTACATGTATTTGTGTGTAAAATCTGAAACCTTGATGCCTTTGAATTTCAATTTATTCACATACAATAATCATGTAAATGTTTACACGTTTACACTGGAAATGTTGAGGCTGAGAGAAAAACTAATACATTTTACATATATCAAAATATATATCAAAAGCCCATATGATAAATGTTATTTACAGAATAATTTATTCTGTAAATAAGGTAAAAATATCTAGCAGGTTCAGAAAAAAATAATTGTAACAAATTATCTGAAAGAGGTTGGCATTGATTTTTTTTATTTTCATAATATTTTTAATTTATATTATTTATATTTTTAAAAATGAGGCCTAATTACAGTAGTATTCAAATTAAATAAATATTTAATGAAAATGTATTTATTTATTGATGTAGAATAATTGTATAAATATTATACACACACATACACATACAAGCGCATGTAGAAAAGGTTCATGCAAAAATTTCCACAGTACAATCTCCAGGATATATAAATAAATATATTCACAACAGAATTATAACTGAAAATATTGTTTTGCACATTTTCTTATATTGATTATATCTGAATATATTCAGATACAATATATTATATTCACAATATAAATAAAATATTAACTGACGCTTTTAAATATATATTTAAAAATGGTGAAAATGTATATAAAAATGTTTTAATACAAATTATGTATACTTATTAGAGGTAACACTTTATTTTGATGATCCCTTTTAAACATTCTGTTGACACTAAGTAACATTCCACCTACATGTGAACTAACTCTCATTAAATTATAAGTAGACTGCCTGCTTCATATCTGCTAACTCTTTATTGTGATGGTCTCCCAAAAGATACTCTACTGACTAAAAGTAACTTTGCAAGTACATGTCAACTTATTCTACCACTAACCTTACCAGTCTACTAATCCTCTACTAAGTCTGTATGGAATGACATGAAGAAACAGAACAAACTGAGACAGACTAAATCCAGAAGAGCTGTGGCAACATCTCCAAGATGCTTCAAGAAACCTACCTGCAAAGCTACAGCACTGTTAAAAGTTTTAGGCACTTGTGTAAAAATGCTGTAATATGAGGATTCTGTCAAAAAATAATAAATATATTTTCTTTATCAATTAACTTCTATTAACTAAATTAAATCAACATTTGGTATGACCATCCTTTGCATTTACAGCAGCTTTTACCCTCTGTGCACTTGCACAGCTTTGCAGTTATGTTTCTTGAAGCATCATAGAGGCATTGCCACAGTTCTTCTAGATTTAGTTTGTCCTCAGTTTGCTCTGCTTCTTCATGTAATTCCAGATTACATGATTACACATAATTTATGAACATATTCTGAAGATTGTGTATTGTTCTGTGGACATTTACCATGAACCTGTTCTGAGCACAAAAGTACATAAGTCAGCAATAATTAGTGAATGAGACCCATTGACATTTTGCTGTATTGTAACTTAAAGGCATGTATTACAAGAACTAAAGTGCACATCACTCACAAAATCACTACCATGCTGTGTTTACACATTGACTAGCCCACTGCTGTACCGTATCCATCTCTGGCCTGGCTGTTACCCTCACAGAGTAGCCCACTCAAGTGATTCCCAATTGTTGTGATGTCATGTCTGAGAGCAGGGCAGACTATTGATACTATAAAAAAAACATGTTGCAAGGGCTAGCATGTGGCAGATTGGTTTCTCCAAGCCAGTTTTAGATCAGTATAAGTACAGACAGGAGCCACAGACTTTGCACAGGGGACTGGAATGAGAAATAAGTATTTCCGGCTGTATTCAGCTGGCCACAGAAACAATTTGCTGTGGGGAAAATGGGATAAATGGACTTTGCTAGCAGATAGCAGGCTAAAAAAGCACTAATGATGGAATCTGAAAACCTTTACGGAATTAGGTGAGTTGAACAGCCAAATTATCCCAAAATAGAAAGCTGATTGTGACTCAGGTTTAAAGCCAAGAGACTATAACAAAAGATAAAGACATCTAGTCAGGACATATCGCTAAAACGTAATATTAGCTGCCAGTTAAAAGTATCAAATTGCTCGTCACTATTTTAGACATCTTAACTGCAATGCCTAACTAAGCTACCTGGACAGCAGGATTGTTATCTCAAAATGTCAGGCTTCCAGAGAACTGCGTGGAATGTGTGTTGACATCAGATCTAGTGAAGAGGAACTCAACATGGGAGTGCCCCTGTGTTTCAGTCATAAATAACTAGAGGTTGAGATACAGCATCTATATTAGAGCAGTTAAGCTAGGGAGGCATCTCGTGGACATGCTTTGGTGTGCACAGCATGAAGATATTAGAACAGGTGCAATACACCAGCATGTATAAATCTGATGACAACAATCATTGCCAACAGGTCAGTTACTATAAAATCTCCTTCATTCTCTCATGCAGGTAAGATACTTAGTAATTTATAAAATAATAATAATAATAAATTAGTCAAAGAAAATAATTTAGCAAATGTTTAAAATCATGGACACACACATTATAGTATATAGTATTTGGATTACATGACTAACAAAATACTAGTCATTTCACATTGTTTTCATAAATTAAAATCAAGTCAATACAAATACACTAGATTTAGCCAAGATGGCTAGTTTTTATGATTTCGTTATATTTTAAAAACTTAAGAGAGAGAAAAAAAAAACAAAATACAAGACATATCAAAACAGTCTATAAAACTTCTAAATAATCTTGAAAAAAAAATACATTTACTCAAGGTTGACAGCAAATACAGAATTTCTAAAAAGGCATCAATAACAAAAAAACTAATGCTGCTGCATTGTGCTGCTACTAGGTGTCAGTCAGTATAAAACGAAGACAACCAGTGAGACATGAAAAAATTTGAGAAAGTCAAGTCATCTTCGCAAGTGCCTCATCTTAATTATCGTTTCATTTCTCTATTTTGTAAAAGTGTTAAATAATGTGGTCTCTTTGAGTACGTCGCCTTGTAGCCAGCGAACACAAAGCAAAAAGAGTCGTGCTTGATTTAGGTATGAGCTATGAGAGGCTGTTTTCTCCACTTGAGCGGAGCTGATTGGAGGTGGAGGATTCACAACGCCGGGGCTGATTTCCATGAGAAGGGGAGGACGGGATCTTAATGGGGGTCAGTGACAGGGCCGGAGTCTGAATTGGCAGGGGTGCATCAATTAGTGCGCGGGCAAAGCTCAGGCTAACGATAAGGTGAGTGGATTGTAGAGCGGGGTAATCTTCATTAGAAGCACATGAAAAATATTACAGGCTCACAAAGAGGAGGCAAATGAGAGTGTGGCAAAGGGCATTATAGAGTCATGATAGAATCATCCTCTCTTCTCAAAAGCTCATTCCCGTGCGTTACTAGCGTTGTGGTTAAAGGTTTAGAGTCCAAGACTTTGAAGGGACTCTTAATTAGGTTATACTTTTGTTTTACACAGCCAGGCATGATTTTTACAAAGACATTTTGAATCTCTCCAAATGGAAATATGATTCTGTCGAGGCTTCGGTTCAAAATAGTTAAAGATTAGCATGACTCACTCAGTGGAAAATCTCGAGCTTGCTATGAGCTATTAATGAACATCCAGAAGAATATTAACACAAGCTTTTACAGAGAAAAAAGTGTAACTGACTGTTGTATTTTTGTCTATGAGGCATTCTGGAAGGTTTCTCTCCAGAATTCGACACGATTAAGCAATTTCCCCTAAACAAGCTGTTTTTTTTTTCTTGTCGAAGAAACATAATCACACAAACCATCATCAGCTTGTTTTGATAATGGTGATAAAAGAAAAGCACTGTTTACCGTGCACCAAGGCCTTTGATATTCAATGGCTCCGACTTAATAAGCCAAGACATTAGTGTACACGTGTAAAGTGCGTTCATAAATGTGCGAGAGGAGAGGCGAGCTCAGAAGCAGGAAGGAATTTGATTACACTGTCCACCTATCCAAATGAACCCCATCATGTGAACATTGTGCAACCAAGCAGACATGCAGCTCCAAAGACCGTCCAGGCAGCTGTATAGCATTTAAGTGCATATTGAGAAAAAAACCGTCTGCCCTATTGAACAGTTTCGTCCCCACAGGGCAAACAAGCATGGCACATTCTCCAGGAATTACAGTTGTCTCCTGTTTAGAGGAATAGGGGAAAAAACATCACATTTCATGAGCCCCTAAACCTGTAAACAAAATCTTTGGAGCAGATAAATTTGAAACGCCACAATGCAATTAAAGCCCAATTCGATTTGAGCATGCACAGTCCATCTGTCAAAGGGAAACTGAAGCAGAGGAGATCCATTATTAGTACATTCCTGCTTGCATTTTCTGAAGCCTGTTCTCACAGATGCAAACTAGCAATTGAATTATCCATCAAGCTAAGGTGCTCTATACTGTGCGAAACGCTAGCTTCGCCAAGTATGTCATCATCCCAAAAAAGTTTTGTTCAAACTATTCCCATTAATTATTACATCTTTGGAGATTTGATTCTTCATGCTCTGGGGAATCATCGTGATGTTCTTGGTTTAGCTGAAATATAAATGTCTCCTATAATCCTATTTGTCCACTTTAGAATCGGGAAGATAAAAATCTTTATTATCTCGGGGGAGGGTTCAAGGGACCCTCACTCAGTGCTTTCAGCTTGAAATGCTATCATCTTCAAAGGTAGAAGAGGATGTCGATTTAAAATCAGAAATGTATCAGGGATCTCTATGCTCCTTAAAGTACAATACATCTCCGCTGATTAAAATACATCAAAGCCTCGTCATTCGCTCCTCTGAGCAACAAGGGTGGATTTTAATTGCAAAATGTTAAACCTCACAATTAAGGCTTTGTGCTTCTTAAAGCTAGCCCAAACAGACACCGAGAGAGCAGCATACAAATGAGCTGGTAAGAGGGAGAGAGGTGAATTAAATGATAGCATTAAAAGCGGCCTGTTAAATGATAACGCCGTAGAAGACCAATCACGGCACGCACCGATAATGCTACAGTGAAATATGTCAACAGATTGCGTTTTCACGAGCTATAATTTTTCTCTTAAATTAAAGCCTTCCCTTTAAAGGAAAATACATGCTCAAGTGGCTAAAACAGGTGCCTGTTTGTGAGATCACTAGTGTGCCTGCCAACGATAAGGAGCTCGACATGACACGATCCTGCTATAAAACAGGTAACACTCTGCCAATGCAAACAGTTACTCAATTTACAGCCAACAGCCATGAAAAAGTGCTATAAAATTGTTACCGGATTGCTGCCATCAGATTATAGGCCCACAATGCAAAACCTACCAGCCAAATATCTTATTTAGGATTTATGACAAAGTAAACCTTCGAACCACAAAGTTATACGCCTGCTAAATTGATGCAACCCAATCATGTGCACAAAGACAAAAAGTGGCTTTGTTTTTCAGGGAGCATCATGTAACTATTTTTTTAAATTAACTTTCAAAAGATACAAAATAAATTTTGAAGTTACATTTAAAAACGTTGGTTGGTATTTAGTATTTATTATTTAATGAGTAGTGAGTAACAAGTTAAAAAATATCTTTTTAAAAAATCGAAAATATATTCAGGGTTGAAACTGTATGTTTGCTGAGTAATATAATTTCCTAAGAGGACTTAAAGCTCATTTAATAAATTTAATTAATTGATATAGGAATCTGGCATGAAGAGCATCCTCGGCTCAAAATATGTAAATGTTTAAATGGCACGATGGGTACTGTTTGCAAATAAAGAAGCTATGTGATGAAAACTAATGTACATGTAAACTTTTGTACAACACATGTACATGAGGAGGAACTATCAGGCCCAATAATAAAATAAAATTAAGTCTAATAAATTCAAACAATGACAAATGACTATCTATGAATTACCTGCAAACACATGCAGCATTAATTAAAAGCCTGTGATAGACACGGCATGCTTCTAACAGACCTATCAACAATGAAATTAGGATTTGCTGGCAAAAGAGCATTCCAGGGTCCCTCGGAGAGACTAATGAAAAACACTTTCATGGCTAACCCATCAAAAAAGCCAGGCTGGAGGAGAGCGGAGCACCGTTGAGCTCCAGCAGCAGGATGTCATGCGAGGGTCTGGAACGTGCGACCTCTCATTTCATCCTTTAATAAAGTCGCACCCAGGTGGCCTTGATGCCTTACAGTTGCCTGGGGCTCCCGAGCGCTAAACAGGAGCTCTGCTCAACGTCATTACCCTCCATAGTTCTCTTCTCTGTTTTCCAGCATTAAAACCTGCTTTGTTTTCCATTCCATGTCACAATTTGAAAGTCGGTTATCAAGATCAAAATGCTCCTTAATCTCAGTTGGTGAACTTATTCTATTGCCTCACTGATTGACTTGCAGAGCACTCTAACGGCAGTTGTGAAATGATGATGTGAGGAAATAACTCAAGTAAGACCAAAACTGTGGGATCGGTTTGAGGTTAAAGCATTGAGGAAGTCTAGGGTAAGAAGACTTGGTTGAAATGTTGCAATCCTTGCCTGTTTAACAAGAACACAAATCCTAAATCAAAATCAACAACAAACAACAAAAAATAAGTCCCAAAAAGGGCCTTGGTACTTAAATGCTACATACTTGCAGCTGACAGACTGCAAAGAAACTAGCCTAGAGGTGGTCATTTTTCAACTTGCTACACTAATTCAAACACAAACACAGAGAGAGGGCTGCAATTTCAATGTGCAAATGATTTTCATGTAATACTTTCATAACTTCCTGTGTGAAAGGAGCCCGTTGGCCAAGAAGCCAGAAGAACATTCAGGTTATCAGAATTTCTAGGCTGTTTCTTTAATTAGCATTCACAATTTGCATTCAGATAATGTCAGGATTGATGAATTTAGTCTTGGAAGGACGACGGAAAGTTAAATAAAGTTCTCCTCAGGCTCTGCGCTGTTCCAGTAGACAGAATAAATGCTTATATTGACAGATGAAAAGATACCTGTCTGGTTTACTGCTCATTCCGGCAGTAACTTAACACCGGCACACACCCACGCATCTGTCAAATCGAGGCTTTATGCTGTACTGTAATTGCAGAAGAAGGGAACTCCTTTTTCAAACAGTTCTAACAGACAGCAAATTGCATTTATTCCGCAACGTGGATACAGCTTCAACAGTTTCCTGTCTTTGATTTATGTGTCCAGGTCTTTCATAACTTTCAAATTCATCAAAGCAGCTTTCATTCGGAAACAGAGTGAGAGCGCTTTTCTCAAACATGGCCCTCCTAATTAGAATTATTGTAACTCTGACAAACCCTGGACAGAGACGCCACTTAACTGCCTTGTCAGACCCTGAATTCACAGCCTGAATACAGATTCTCCACCTGTCCGCCTTTCCGTATTGTTCAAACTTTTCCTCCATACACCTATTTCCCCAGTGGGAAGCAGGTGGTGTGTAGAGGTGTTTACGGAGAGAGTCTAACTGACAGCTGGCAGGAGGAGACTCAAACAGCTGCAGACGAGTGGAAAAAAAGCGAGAGAGAGATAGAGAGAGAAGGCAAACAGCTCTAATACCCTCAGGGTTGTCAACTGCAATCCCCCAGCCCACAATGCTTTTAACCAAGCAAACAGAGGAAAAACTGTTGCCGTCTCAAGACATCAGAGTCTTCCACCGAACTCCTCTATCTTGGAGCAAATTTGCAAGCTTGAAATGAGCCGAAAAGAGGGGCTCAAAAGAGAGAGAGAGATGGAAGTTAAAAACATCTGACCATCTTCATTTATGTGTTCACGTCAAAAAAACTAAGTGTGGTATTTACAGTATGGTGGATGGGAAACGTGTGTCGATTTCTCATTTCAAGGAGGAGGGCAGTATCAAAACACACCAGATCAACTTCTACACTGCTTTGTTTGGTTCTGCCAAGGTTATAGGAGACCCATTCCAAATTTCCTGGGGCTGAAGGGAAGGGGGTGGTGGTGGGTGGTTGAATGTTGCGCTAAAACCGATTCCATGCAGATAAATCACTTGCACAGATCAAAAGACAAATCGGCGGCAAAAGACAAAAGATGCCAACGAGCAGAGAACAATAAAAAATGTTAGTTGTGGGGATCACAGCAGATGGTCAAAGGGATCCAGCTGTAAAGGAGACATGCTGTTTATTTGACTGGAGTGTGGCTAGGCAGGTGATTGTGATCTTGACAAGTTAACTGAGTGCTTCTGATCCAGTCTGGGCAAAATTCAAAACTGGAGAACTGGATCCCTTTCAAATGATTGGTGTGAATTTGAACTGAATTGGCAACAGAGAAATTTGAAATTAGTTTTTAATATATGTGATTATTTGCTCCGCTACCCATTTTTCAGTGACTTTCGACATTACAGGGAGAATACTTATTGGTGATTACTCCAAATGTTCATGCATCGATATTTTCGTGTTTATCGATTTTGTGTTATCGATATATGTTAATCTTAGTTTGAGGTCCAGTAAATAATTCTTTATGATTTAAAAAAAAAAAGTATCCAATTCATATTTATCTTTAGCTGTTTAATTTTTAAGCGAACTAATTATTCTACATTACCAACTTCTCTATTTGATACCTGTTTTAGATTAAACTTGGACAAGACACTCTCCATCAATGCGATATATGGAATACCCAGACAAATAGACTTAGTAAGAACGCGTATTAAATCTATTTGCTATCAAAGCATGATATCTAATTTGTTTTCCTTCTAACTCTAGTTCTATTTTTCTCGCTGATTTTTTTTCTTCCTGTTAAATTTTGCAGATTTTCCAATATCAGTTTTAGAATTTCCTTTTGCCTGCTCTATTATATAAATTAAAACATTTTACTTTTGTAAATCTTTTCTAATCTCGTTTATTACTTTATTTTGTAATAAATTAAAATTTCACTTCTTACATTCCATCTTAGATTTTAGAAACTGTTTCAATGTATCTCTTTGTTTCATATTGTAAGTGACTAAATATTTTCATTTAACCAAGGTAAGCAATATTTCTTCCTTGGTCTACTTTTAACTTGTCTCTTAAAACTATTCACAGTAGTTTGAATAACATCTATTAAAACATTTGTATCCCTTTCAACACAATTTTGAGAAAAATGTTCCAAAAAAATTCTTTATATCTTCTATGCCCTTTTTAAATTATTCAAATAATTTTTTGGTATTCTAGAATTCAATGTTTTTTTTTATTTATAGTCTGATAGCTAAACCTCTTCTCTGTCAGTTTTCTTACTACCGAAGTTAAATTATGATTTGACAATCCTGTAATCATATTAAAAGTCTAAAGTATGTGATCAGGTTTATTTGTAAAGTTTAAATCAATTTGTGTTTCAGAGTATCTAGTTATTCTTGTGGGTCCATTTACAAGCAGCTTCAGATCAAAGTTACTAGTTATATTTTTTTCAATGAATTCTTACTGAATTACTGTCTGTTGGCTACCTTAATTCAAATTCAAACAAATACTTGAGGATTCAACAGTCATTTTCAGTTCACTTCAATTCTGAACTAGGCACAGCCCTGGGGATTCATGAAAATGACAATTTCTTATGATAAATTTGTTCATAAGAATTTAATGTTTGATTCTGAAGTGCAGTTCCTGAAGGATCCATAAAGGTTAATAAATATCCTATTTTACTTGAGAATAAAATGAAAAAACTCTGGTGCCATCTACTCATGCACATCCCTAAAAATAATGATATGCATTATTTGCAACTAGTGTTATGTTGTAATGTTTAATTTGAAATAACCTAAAATCCTAACTTTAGGAGGTTATTTACAATGGTCTCTAAGAACATTCTTTTCAGGAATTAAGACCCAACTTAAGTTTTGTCTAAAGAAACATTGTTAAGAGAAGTTTTTGGGAATGCAAAATGCTATGGCCTAGCAGCAGTTACTGGAAGAAGAATTTTATTCTTAAGAAAGTTTTGTGAATCCAAATCCTTGTTCACATATTCTTTTCTCAAAATAAGTAGAGGAATCTGGACAAGGACAGTTTGCACATCATGTAGTAATGCAGCGCCAAAAAATATACATGAAATTGTTTGCTTGGGATGCATGATAGCACCTCTTCTTCAGAAACAAAAGGCTAGCAAAAGCTAAGAAGAAAAGTACAAGATCAAGCACTAATCACTGCACTATTCACAGATACCACTAGAATAAGTAACATATCACTTTTATGGGCCATGTTCTCCTGCCATTAATGGCTAGAGAAAAAGACGAGGCCATATGAGCACAACCTTGAAATGAAACGCCTGCCGTGGTCAATCATATTCGGTTGTAAATTAGCTTTAATAATACATTGGCTAGCACATTTTCCACACACACCACTTTAAATAGTTAGCATGATGCACCCACTGCCGACAAGTGCAGGGCCGAAAAAGAGATGCAAACTAGTTTAATCAAATAGGGCTGAGATTGGGTCAGTACATTTCCCTAATAGATTTGGATAGAGGGTCAGAGACACTTTTAGGTGTCCGCTAGTGGATTTGCATGAATGTAAATTTACTCTTCTGGGTCGCAGGATAGTATAAATAGACCAGAGTTCCTCAAGCCGTCTCTATTCCAAACAGCAGTTATTCAGAACAACTGCTGCAATGGTGAAATTAAAGGGGGACGGCAGGGGCAAGGTTCCTCTTGCAACAACAAAGGAAGGAAATCCCACTAAGATTTGTACTTCTCCCTTTCTTCTACCTTTAGCATATGTATCAGAGAATAAACAGTGCCTGAAGCTAGTAGCCACCTGCAATGTATTCCCCCACCCCCATTACAGTCCTTTACAGAAACCAGAATTTAATAAATCACCCCGGAGTCTGACAGAGTTTATCTCAAGGGGTCGCTTTGACTCGGGAGGAGCCAATAGACAGACAAAGCCTAGGCCGATAAGATGTGAAATTAAATACAGTTAGCAGTTGGAAACAAAGGACAGAATGTGTCACAAGCCGCTACGTAACCAGCAAAAAGCTTATTGCAGAAGAAATAGAAGATGCAGGAGGTGATTCATTTCAGTTTGCGCACATTTAACCTAATTTGCATGCTTACTGTCAACATATCTCTCTGTCGCTGATACGTTCAAGAGCTTTCATCAAGGCCTGAAATTGAAATCCTTTTTATTGAGGCATGGCATATAAATCACGGTCGTGGCACACCTGCAGATCTCGATCAGAGATCTTGCACTATCATGTTATGCTTCCTTTTAAACACATGACAGGTACAACACCAGTCATCGCTTAAGGTAAGGAGAGAGTAATGGGAGTGCAGTTTATCTCTCTGTGAACAGATGTCCTCATTGAAAGTGTTGAAATACAGATTATTTACAGCAACAAATATACCACTTTGGTAGAGAACCAGTTAGAAGTGAAGGATGTCATTTTTGCGCAACTAGCATCACCAAATGAAATTGCAACAAAACTGTTTTCAAACAGGTTTCCTGAATACTGCTGTTGGTTGAAAAAATGGTAGTCCCACCCCCAAACTCACTATGTTGCTGGTCGGGATGTTCAAAACAAGCAGAGCAAAATTTAGAAAGTGCCAGAGCCACAAAGTTTACACTTTTTAGAGAAGTCACCCTTTAAATGGCATACTGAATAGACTGTGATGGCAATTTCTATTAAACGTTTTACTTAAAATTGTATACAAACTCCAACTAATTACGTTGTCAGGTCATCGGGTTGGCTTGCGATTTGAAAACTGATACTTTCAAACACTGTCGTCACATTTACAGCTTCTACAGTTTTCTAATTTACTAGGTTTGCTCGGTAGCTCACGTGATATGGCATTGCATTTGAGAGATGAGGGCTCCAATACGAACCCCATAAAACTACCGTTTGACTAAAATCCGCATGAGGAAGTGAAAATAATATGGCTGCATCAACAGATTAGCTTTTATATCACTTTTGTTAACACTGTGGGGTATGTTTAGGGTTGGGTTTGGAGTAGCGACACTCCTTGGATTTTTTAATTCTGAACAGCCGCAATATGTACCTCAAGCAGCATTCTAAAAATATAGGAATACGTTCCTGTACCAATGTGTTAAAAACATGCCACTGTCACTTATTGAATGGACACTCACTCTCTGGACATTTCTCTTTGAAACTGCCATGAAACGTTCAGTAAGGTACATAAAAATGGTGTTGCTGAAATGTATTTAGAGGCACGTATTTCCAGTGAGCCAGGGTTGATTATTATTATTATTATTATTATTTATTTATTTTATTTTTTTTATGAAATTACATAAAATGTATTACAAACCTAATAAGACAGAGGATACAATTAGAAATAGCACACCAAGATTTAAAACTTGGTTATAAAGTTGGCCTCTTGTGTGGATCTCGGATCTCCACATTCAATATTGGCCAACCAAGCTGTCTCAGCATCTTAAAATTTAATATGAAAATGGCATTTTTCACCTTTAAGTTACATAGGTTAAAAACAGGAAAAAGAAACTACCAACAAGACAACTGTAGGGCATCTTACATGTCAGCTAGTGGCCACAGTTAGCATACTAATGGTGTTTTGGTTTGCTGGCAACATACGCCTGCTGTAATGAAAGAGGTGAGTTTGAAATTTTCATTGAGCACTTTGACCCTCTATTTTATTAATAACACTCCAGGGTCCAGGGGGGGCGTAAAGCAAAATGGTGGGAACGGGCTGACCTGCAGGCTGCGCCTAATCTGTCCTGACTTGGTCTACACCACCAACGGCCTCGCTCACTATCTGTTTCTCAAACTGATGCCTTCCTGCTGGGACGGCGTGGCTGGAGAGCTGTCAGCATGCTGCCCTTTCTGGGGCGCTGCGCTATCTCTGCCTGCACCAGTCCACTGTGGCCTGTTGAAAAGAGCTGTCATAGCCTTGCAAGTCTCTGACATTCCTATTGGCTTGACCCTGACCCTTTGAGAAGCGCACCTTTAATTATCCTGTCTCAAATCTCCTTCCATGACTAAACGAATATACATATGATAGCCGTGTGCATGTGTGCTATTCTTTTAAAGTAGGCATTTGAGGGCCCCACTCAAAGCTGTGTGACTCTTGGAATAATATTAGACTATCTGGAATGTGACTGTGAGACTAGCAAGAGACACAGATGCAGAAGAGCTTCCTTTATCAAGGGAAAATTACATAATGCCCTAACAACTACATGCTGTTTCCAGCACTCTGCTACAATACTTAAGGTATAAAAACAGGCAAAGAAGACATAAATATGATGTATCGTTTTTGCTGCATTCCACAACACATTTTCTCACATTCCTTTTCTGACATTTGAAAGGTCAAGAGTGAGAGGACATTTGATAACTGAAAAATCTTCATACTCCATTTTACAACCCTTAATCTGCCTTCTCGGAAATGGTAACATACCATTTTATCTTTGGGAGGAGGGCTGGAGAGACTAGGAAACTAAGTCTGTTCGCATTTGTTCAGCATAAGGTGAAGCTTTAGGAATTCGCTGCAGAGAAGACAAAAAGAGGAAAGAATCGGATAACACTCGACCGCGATAAAAGGTCAAGTCGCTACACAGAAATACATGCTTGCTAAGAAAGTCAAACTACTGTACCATAAATAATGAGTGAGGCGAATGAGTGCGTTTTCCTTTTTTTAGGCTTCAGGAAAGTGTGCATTGTCGACACTGAACATGCAGCGTGGCTTTGACCCAAATATTTACTTAGCATCACATAAATCAAGAGAGCTGTTTGTTCCAAATGCAGATCAAAGTCAAGAGAGTGTGTGACATTGTTTTAATGCAATAGTTCAGTAAATACAGAGTAACTTACAGTTTAGACACAGCATTGACAGATGGCAGTCCTTTTTTGTTCTGCTAGCGAAAATAATTCCAAACACAAACGAATGGCGTTTCATGTCTTTAAGTCACACAATACTGTGGCTTTCCTAAATGAACGATTTAATGACTCATTCATGAACCAGTGTGAGTTCGAACAAATCGGTTAAGTGAATGATTCAATAACTTACTTGTTTTCTTAATGAATCAGTGTTTTGAATGAATTTGTTGACTTAATGATTCCATGACTCACTCAAAAAACAACAACTCAACAAACAACAAAAAAACAGTGTTTTTGTTTCTTTTTTTTATATTTTTTATGCTTATTTATGATCAGTTATAATAATATGAGTTAAAATAATATGACGTTACAACAAAGGAAATGACCATCCCTATCTGTTGTTCCTGTTGTTTTGTCAAGGCTTTGCTCTTCTCTGTACAGCATACAAGGCCTTCCGCTGTGCTCCCAGCACCGCGTTCCGTTCTCTCTCCTCGGCAGGACAGTCTTTCCCATTAAATAAGTCCTATTCCACTTAATGGCAACCTTGGGAGATCTGTAGCGCTTGAAAGCACCGGCACTTAACACTTTGTAGTCAGAGAAAACATTTTTTTGATCTGCTCGTGTCATTTAATCATCCGTATTCTACCAAGCTACTCAGAAACAATTTTGCAGGATATTAACTTCTGGCTAAACCCTGCTTGTGCCATTTGTGGTTCCACTCAACCAATGGTCCCGTGGGGGCCAGAGCCCTCCTCACAGCTGTAATGAGCTGAATAAAGCAGTTAATAGAAAGGTAAGATCAAAAATGCATGAATCGTGAAATGTTAGCCAGATCCCAATGAAAACGGCTGTGGATAAGTAGACGTAGCTGACTGTAGCATTGTTGGGCGGCTTCAGTAGTGCTGGAGACAGTTTAGTGGCTTATTGAATGGCTATACAAACCTCCTCCATGTATAAAGTTACTTAAGTGCTCGCCTGCAGGGAGAACCATGTCAAATCGCATTGAAAATAACTTTGAAGAGCAAATTGAATGTATTAGCTTAAAGGAAGGTGATGTCTATAGGGATTGCTGACACTTAATACTGAATTATCCTAGACAAAATACATAGAGCAAAAGTAAAGTGATTCACTTTACCCCCCCCAAAAAATGGTTTCTGTTGCTGAGAAAACCTACTTCTTACTTGGTTGGTTGGTTGGTTGGTTGGCATCCACAGAATACACAGACAGGCAGTGCCATCCCATGAAAACCATTTTTGTTCTATTACAAAAAACTAGGTCATCCTCTCATAATTGTCAATCAAGCAATAAATCTTTCTGTGCCGCAAATGAATACTGCACTGGGAATGAAACAAAGCTTATTGGCATGCAATGTCAGCTTGACTTAATTCATTCTCCTTTTCAGCTGAGCCTATTCATATGTGAAGTTTACGGATATCACACTGCCTGTTCCAGAGCGGGATAATAGATGTGGACAGACACATTATGCTGGGAATGTTGTATTAGCACAGCGTAAGCTGTCTGAATGGAGACACAGCTCACAACAGAGTTTCAAATGTGAGACCGGATCCACAACTAGAATAAATTATCCTTCTTTAAGGGACTTTGGAAGAATATTCTCTCCCGAGCACATGAATGTAAATATGTAAATGTATGTACAGCCATGAGCCTTCTCTTCAATGGCTCTGAAATGAAAACAACAAGCAGAACTTTCAAGGGAATCATTTTCTCTGAATCATCTGTTAGTGGCGTCATGTCTTAAAATAAATCTACAATCAAAATCATTAGTAACATAATCCTTTCTGGTGCAGTAATAGCATGGGATGGAAAAGACTTGAGCATGCCTTAAAATTAATAGAGGTAATGCAAAATACAAACAAAG
The DNA here is from genome assembly GCF_963082965.1 of Carassius carassius. Lineage (NCBI taxonomy): Eukaryota > Metazoa > Chordata > Actinopteri > Cypriniformes > Cyprinidae > Carassius > Carassius carassius. The sequence continues at coordinate 18,790,651 of NC_081773.1, read as the reverse complement.
GGTATCATGGGAAAGAATAAGCTCTTAAGTGTCTCAACAGTTTCTCATTTTTTCCCTTGGAAAAAGACCCCATTAATCTCACATGTATCTCCTCTTTGATTTTTAAAAGAAATATCAACAATATCTCAAACCGTGCGTTCTCATTGTTCTCATTTGTAAGTCGCTTTGGATAAAAGCGTCTGCTAAATGATTAAATGTAAATGTAAATGTAAAAAGTCAAAGATTTCAATATGAGCTATGCAATTCACATTAACTTCACAGTCACATATTCAGAAAATATCAGTATTTAATTAAATAATTATTTTTTTAAAATCTTTTTGGAATGATCTGGTCTCACTAAACATTTAAGATAACAATAATAATTTGTAGTCGACGAAAGTTTAACTTTTTATTGTGAAATTATTGTCATACAAAAACATTGTACAAAAACAACCTATCTGGAATTATAATTTTAAAAAATAATAAGGAAAAAAGTACTACAATTTTGTACAATCCAAGTCACACAATGTCATGCAATTTCATCATCTCTCTGAATTTGTTCAAGTCATCATGAGGCTGTGCTTGTGTTTCTGAATATGTAATTGTTTCATCGCACAAAGGCTTAAACACAATATCTGTGTCTGCTACAGCTCTGGGCTCACCATTTACCTTCTCCTGCCAGGTGTCGTCAGTTTACAAACATCTGATTGGACAGACGGGAAATGCAGTGGTAAGCCTCCAGCAGACGAGTTTGGTGTCATGTCTCTCTGGAGCAAACTGTCAGTCTTTAAGAAGAGAGTAATAATAGCCAGATACCACTGCCACTTGCTATGGAAAAAAACTTTCTTTTTTAAAGAAACCTTAGTGAGAAGCCGACATTTGAGTCTGGAAGGGAAACTCAAGCGGAGCATCACAGAAAGAGCTATCAGAATGAATGTCTCACTGGACTTAGACAACAGCAATGTGAGAAGCTCTGGATTCCTTTCAAAGGAACAACCCCTTTGTTTGCTGATAATGAAATACAGTAAAGCCCATGGAGAGTTTCGAAGGGTTTTGGGAAATGCATACTTTGTACTACAGTTATTAAAGAAAGCATTTCCATTTATTTTAAATGGGCTGTATTGCATGTTGGGATGTTTTCCCTGCATAAAGTTGTGCGCTTTGCAACACTCATTCAAGTTGGCCATTCTCTGGCATTCTATGATCAAGCTACAAGGTCTCCGTTTGCTTTGCTTTCATAAAAAGGCTACAGGAGCATTTAAAAATGTTTCATATATTCAAATGTAAAGTAAACAACAGTTATGCACACTTTGAGGAATCTACACAAAACACTTGACGCTTACATACATAAATGCAATAGATTAATTAAAAGAAATAAAAGCTATTGAATAAAAATAAAAAAAATATGCAAAATATGCTTCCTCAAAAGGCTTTGAGAATGAGATACAAATGCACAGACGACTGCATCAATATAGGCAACATATGGGATCCTCAGTGGGAATGAGCACCGAAATTTGGCTTTTCTATTATAATTCAATTGTGTTAAATTGACTTGATAGGCTTCTGTGCAGCCCGTGAGGATTCCAGCTTCATGAGAGAGGTCTGGTGTCTCAGCTTTGTCAAAGGCCCATCATGCTTTGAGCTCTGATAGAGTTCCATTCTATTCTCAAGTGTCATTAGCTGTGGGCCAGGTAAAGATTAGATAACAATCAGAACTTTATGAGATACCTTTAGAGGTGTTAGGAGTCTTTTGTCGCACTGCAAAGAGAGGAATGTGGATCAAAAAAAAAAAAATGTATAATTTCCTCTTTTCATTCATTCCATTGAATCATCAAACAGAGTCTTCAGTTTTTTTGGCAGTACTGAAAAATATAAATGTATTTTGAAGGAGCAAAGAAAAACTTAACATGCCTTGTTAAACATATTTCATGGAGTATGCTTAAATTACTAAATATATAATTTATGGCGGAATTCTGAAAGCAATATTATCAAAGGTACTTTAATAATATAATTCGTTTTTGCAAGAGAGCTTGAAGTGAATTGAATTGAGAACGCTATTTATTTTGTCCTAGGAAAAAGGGTTGCTAACGTAAAAGAGTCTCCAGCACTCCAGAGCTCTTTGTTTTTCATTAATGGAGTCATGGTGCTCTCATTGCGCTGTAAAGTGGCGCTTGTTCTGACCTAAATGAAAACAGCCTCAAGACCTCAGCAGTCACCTGTCCTTCACTGCAGTCCGGCCAAAACCTGCTGACGGCATCTCTGAGCTTCCTGCACCTCACTGACACTGTTTATGACAGCAGTTCAAACCTTAATATCCAGCTTTTGCTGTCTTCTTTCAAAACCGCAGAGCTCATAAAACATCCATCATGACTTTCCTCCATTTTATAACAGAGTAAATATCACTCTTACAGGGTAGATTTCCCATCATTCTCTTTTATCACAGCAGAGTGGGACAAGAAGAGGCCATTAAGTTCAAACAACGCAGATATTTCCGTGATAACAAGAAAAAGTTTATATAGAAAGAGATTCATCATTTGATAGGATCTTGAAGATGGGGGAAAAAACAAGAAGAGGAAATTTCTGGAATCCCATTTCAGATTGCTTCCCTGAAGTATTCTTCTTCTTTTTTTTTTTTTTCCTCATGTCAGCTTCAACATGAAAATGAAGCCAGGGAAAATTAACTCCTGATACGGCTACGCTGAATTAGACGGTGAAAAAAAAAATACTTTTTAAGGATTCCGGCCTTGTCATTTTCAATTTTCTGCTCTTTGGACATGCTTGTATTCAGATTCCCGAACATCTACTCGGCATATCAATCCTAATTAGACAATCTGGGTCCGCGAAGGATGAGAGCAGAGTTATTTGCATAATTTAATCATAAATACTCAGCGATACATATTTCCGAATGCATTTGTACAATCATCTTTCTATCCTTAGGGCAAAAGTATTAATATGATTAGGCAATAATTCTTTAAAAAAGGAGGAAAATAGGATACCAGAAAGTGCACTCTCTTTTTAAACTCCAGCTTTGGGCTATATGAAAAATTAATTAATTTCTGGGGAAAATCAATTTCTTTATGTGACCATATTAGACAGAGCTGAGCTAAGGCCCGGATTTGCACTCCAATCAAGAAATCTCATCTGCTCCCTCTAACTTGTGTCAGTAGTGGTTAGCGTCCCTGCACGAGCATCAGCAATCTCCACACTGCTTCTAAATATGCCGTAATGTGGAAGAGATGGTGGCTAAAGACATGCCAGGGCTCGGAGTCAGAGAGCTCGTAATGCATTGCTTTTTCCACCGGCAATCTGTCTCAGGTGCGACTACAGAGGCTAGTGTCACAGTCCTGTCTCGTTTCATCCAGCTGGTGGTCAGAAAAAAAGAAACCTGCAGATGATTCAACACGCTTGCACTTGCTTGTTGAATTTGAGAATGATTGATGACTCACGCCGTCACTCACGGTCAACGCAACCTGTACTAAGAATCATGAACGTTCGCTATTTGCGCAATTAACATTGCGTGTTTGACCAGTTGCATTTTTAATTAAAAAGGACATTTAATAAAAAAATTAATAAAAAATAAAATACTGTCATCATTTAGTCATGCTGTACCAAACCTGTATGACTTTTTTCTTCTGCTGGACACAAAAGAAGATTTTTGGAAAAATGCAATACAGTGAAAGTCAGTGTTGTTTTGGATCCTACTGACTTTCATTGTATTACACAAATGTTGTTCAAAATATCTATAAAAAAAATATTTTAAAAAAAGGTTTGGAATGACATGAGGGTGAGCAAGTAAAGACAGATTTTCATTTCTCTTTTTCAGTTTTGGCCGCTCTACCCCTATTATACGCAGGTCAAATGTCAAAAACATGAGTTCTGCATATTGAAATTCAAGAGTGTGTGCAAGTACAAGAGCTTGAACAGAGGAAACGCATCAAACAAAAGTGTTTCAAGAAATGTGCATGTTTATTTTTTTCCTAGAACTAGTGTTTCAAATCAACATACAGAGGTATCAAGTTGCTTTTATCAGTGTCATGTTCATAACAAACTCCTCTTTTACCATCTCTTCTTGAATTGACGACAGATGCCAAGTGCCCAGTTAATTTGAACACACGTGGCTAATCCTATCAAGGAGAGCTCCAGTGACTCACGGCGATGAAAAAAAATAAAAACCGGAGTGTTTATCTGCTTCATTTTCGATCTATCAGTACCGATAGCGAGTGAGGAATATGGAATCGTACAATATGATTTGTAGGAAAGTGCTACAATGAATCTGTGATTTTAACAAGCCTTTTAACATGCATCCCCCCACCCCCCATACATCCCCCCTCCAACTCTTTCATCCTAATCAGCATCTGTCTCTCTGTTTTTTGAAGTTATTATCGCCTCAGCTCCCTCTTGGATGTGGTTGCTGGGTGACGGGTATCTTAGCACCCACTCTGACTGGGAATGATTTGAATTCGATCCAAAGATTTCCCATGAGTACCTGTAAACACATCCGTGCCTTGTCGAAAACAAATATATCAGAAGAGCACTGCAAAGAGAGCGAGAGAGGAAAGAAAAAAGAGCGATAAAATCTGCCACTGTGTGTTAAGACGCACCCCTGAGTGCTAAACAAAATAATGACGCTCCTCTGTAAATATGCCAGTTTGTGTTGTACACAAACAAAAATATTTAGTCAAATGTGATGACTGAAGTATAAATCCATAAAGTCAAATAGAAACAGAAATGTATAACATAATTAAATTAAAAAAAACACATTTTCATTAAATTAGATTTAATTATATTTTAAAAAATATTGAAATATGCAAGTGCATTCATATGCATCTATTTAACATGACAACCACTGTCCATTAAGCACCTGGTCCGTACGCAGCCTCCGACGTAACAGCTGCCTCAGCACTCACCTCCAGCCCAACCGCCCGGGTGTTTCAATAACCTTTCCTCAGAGTTCAAATGTCACCAGGCGGCAAGAACCGCACCGTCCCACACGGACAAAATGGAAAGGCAAACAAGTAGCTGAAGTATTGCTTCTCACGGGGCAGACTCATAACTCCTATGAAAGCAGAGAGATTACAGCCCCGTATCTGTTCAGCGGCAGAAGGTGCGCATTAATCTGGGCAGAGGGTCCCCGGGAAAATGAGGGGGGGGACCGGAGGAACACGTCCTCATGCAGAAGGGAGAGCGGGGTGAGTCAGACTCTGCTTCACAGGGAATTCTTTTAACGTGAGCAGACAAAGATGTAAGGCCGCTGTTATCCCGTAGCAAAGAGGATTATTAGCAGTTTCTCAGTACTCTAGAAGTCGAGCAGCGTGCTGGAAAAGTGAGACCGCTACTGCTTATGGCATTTTTTTTTGTTACCTCTAGTTTTTGTGCCTAATGGAAATAGGATTTCAGCACGACACAGTCTCATGTTATGCCAAGGTTAACTTCCTCACTACAAAAACAAAAAACAAAAAAAAAACTAAACTCGTAACATTTTATCATTAAAATGTACACTGCTTTAGATATATTAAATGTTCCATTCTCAAAATTCAACATTTGAGGGCATAACTGCATCTCGAGTCACGTCCATTCAAGAGTTATGACTTAGTGTGCTGACCTTCCCTGTACGGAGAACCGTAAACAGATGTATATACATCAAATCCACACTGTAAATAAGAGCTAGTGTGTTTGTGTTCCATTCAAGCAGATACCTTTGTCCATACAAATGATGTAATCCTCCAAATGGGAAGCAGACATGGAGGAGGTGATTGATTTCAGCATAAGACTGGCAGTACCAGGTGCTTTCAGAGACAATTACAGGCCTCTCTATCCAGCAGTAATAGGCCAGCACTTTAGCGTCATTAAAGCAATGTGTAGCACTGCATTATCCTTTAACCCCATCACTGACCACTCTCTTTCCTAGCCCCGGAGTTCAAACCACACACTCCATCACCTCAGGACCCTGGGACGGGCCGCACGAGGAGGAGGGGAGCCAGACTGAATGCAAGCTCAGGCCCAGGAGGAGCTCGGCACAGATAGACGGCATGGGAAAGACTGAGAGCAGACTGCTCCATTAGCACCGCTGCTGGACAAACACACATCGCACTTGTCAGAAAGCTAGAGGAGAATATTTGCAATATGCATTTTCAGACAAAGATGTATAATACATATACTGCTTTAAATCAAGTGTACAATGAACTGCACTGTGCAATGCATTTGGTGTCATTCTACAGCTGTAATTATAACTGGCATTCAGAAATCCAATTCATGTGTTTTACAAGAAAGAGAAAAAAATATATATAAGTAGTCAATAATGCATGTTATAATTGCATGAATTTTGCAAAAATAAGTGATGTGTTTTTTACTGAATCTTTATTTCACACTCACACTGAATAAAAGTGGCACTTGTCCAAAACAGAAAATCATATTACGAGTGTGTTATTTTGTATACATCTTTTAATTTTGTAATTATTTTAATTAATAGTACTTGTGATAAAAAAAATTACTTTGGAAGAATGGTTGCTGTCAGATTTCACATTCAGATTGTAAAAAATTTGCACCAGTAAAATGAGCTATTTGTGACAATATTCTCATAAACAACTTGTGATTTAATTTTCACTTTTACAGAATTGAAATTGCTCATTTAAAAAAAAAAAATATCTGAGATTGTACAACACTCTGGCTCGAATTGCTGCATGCAAGGTGTTTTATGTTTTAATTTCAGATGAGCTGTCAACACCTTGACATTTTTAAATTAGCTTACTTTTTCTAGTAATTATTGGGCCCATTCACTTGATCACTAAAGTGTGACATTAAAGTTTCAGGGCGAATTATTCACCGATGTTACAAGCAGTAATTGTTTCCTGTGTAATTTTGTACCTTAAAGCACTGTATCACTCCTGCCATTAAGTATACAAGCACTTATTGACTATGATTAGATTTTTCCCCAGAGGAAGAAAAGAGCAGAAAGAAATGTCTGCTTATAAATACAACTAATACATAGGAGAGAACATCTATTATAATAAGTCTGACAAGCATGCTTATTTTAAATCTGCTCAAATAACAGAAAACCATTTCAACTAAAATTTTCCTCATATGCTCAATATGAGCTCACTACTGCTTGCAGCATGCACAAAAGCATGGTGACTTTAAAACATCAAATTTGTTAGTAGAACAAAAACATATATATATATAACCAAAAGAATAAAAAGCTCTCCTGCTCTATACATAAACCTGTGCATGATTTCTACAAAATACATTTTGGGTCAACTGTCATTTATGAATGATTAATTCTGGTCAATATTTGAAGAAAGAAAACACCCTGTATTTTACATGCAACATTTCAATAAAATGTTTGCATTTATAATATTCAACTTTCTGCTATTGCAAGAAGTTGAGTTTGTCACTTTATAATATTCTAGAATCTGTTGCACATATTTCTATATTTTTATTAGGATTATTTTAATGATATAGGAATGTGATGTGTTTCTTCAATGGTTCTTTGCAACACCTTACGTTCAGCAAAGATCCCTCTACTTTACTCCCTAAATAGAGTTCTTTAGATCAAAGTTATTGATGACACATTACAAGTAAAGAACATAAAACTACCGAATAAAAAGTTATTTGTTCTCGTGTGACATCAGACTGCAAAAACCTTTTGGACTTTTATTTTTTAAAGAGCATATACAAATCTGAAAAGTACTTTCAAATATCCCGTACATTATTTCCACATAATACTGTCATAATTAGCATAATGCATAAAGGAGCTATAAATGAACTTTACTACCCATTCATTCTAACGAAAGGTTCGCATGACTTCTTATCTAATTTCACTATTGATTATTTGTTTTGAAGCACTAAAAGAGAGTTCTAACCTGGCATTAGTGCAGTCGTTGTAGAGGGTCTCGAAGTCTTTTCTGGAGATGAGTTTGCAGCGGTTGACCCCGGGCTGGATGGCCCCCAGTCCGCGCAGGATGCGGACCTGCTCCACGTTACACACCACCGGCGTGATCTCCAGCCGCTTGAGTTTGGTGTAGACGGTGTGCAGACCCCCGACCAGGTGTTTGAGAAACAGGTCAAACGCCTGGGGCAGGCAGATGAGCTCCTGTCCGTCCACCGTGAAAGAGGCCACCTTGGCGCCCCTGAGCTCCACCATCCGACACTCATTATTCTGCGGGGTGTTTTCAACGGGGGACGGGGTAGAATACACGGGCTTGCCGGCCAGCGGGATGCTGCTGGTGTTGGCGCTTATCAGATCCGTGCGGAACAGATTCTGAGTCGCTGACTGAGAAGGAGACACAGAAGTGGCCGAGGGTGAGGATGATGATGCTGCGGTCGCGGAACATGATGATGATGATGCTGATGATGCTGACGATGAAGTTGAGATCGGACACGGCTGGACCAGAGACGATGGGGGAATCAGAGCAGCCGGTACGGCCATGGTGTTCTGCACCTATCAAATAAGTTCAGACGGGAAACAGAGCCGGTATGCAAAAGTAGCGCAAAGAAGAAGAAATCCACCCCGAGTGCGCTCCGCCGACGCGCGAATGGATGTGGAGAGGTGCCGTGCTGAAATTAGGGCTCTGAGAAAGATTGAGAGAGAATGACAGGAAGAAAATCAGCAGAAAAGTGTGCCTCTGCTCTGTGGATGAGTTGTTGTTGTCACAAGGTATAGAGAGGGAGGAGCCACTATCAAGCCTTTGAAACGGAGACATGCACAATCTAATGCGACCCTAGTGGAACCTTCCCAGCGTTTACTTACAACCTCTTCGTGAGCTCGGATGAAACCTGCGCTTCTTCTGGGAATGTTCTCTGAAACTCAACTTAACACGTTATTGTTCATTGTTTGAAAGTGCACTTGACGTTCACACTTTTTTTGATCGAGACTATATGCAAATAAAAAAAGGTAAAACTTTTTATCATTTCATTAATGTTGGATACATTTATGGAAAATATATCAAGAAAAAGTTAGCTATGTATATAATAATGTGTTGTAAATGCAGTTTGTTGTTGATATTAATAAAAGTGATCACTAATACAATTAACAAAATTATAGATGCAAAAATTACTGTGAATTGAATCAGTACCATATTCAAAACGTCAGGTGAGTTACTAGAGAGGTGTAACACCATCAGTTTAACCGGTCAGAAATTAGCTACAGGGGTGAAATTACTTCAATCATCATCATCATCCTCCTTAGGTGATGGTTCAAGTTAAAAGAGAATTTACAGAAGAAAAAAAATAAAGCAGGTAAAGTAACATTTCAGGTTTGGCATTTTTTATGTGCCATCAGGACGACATTGACTGGTATCATCTGAATTTGTTCTCTTGTTTAATTGGATATATGGCAAATAAAAGCACTTGAAAAATAATGTATAAGCAGACAAGACACTTCCAAGTTATTTTTACTGAATCTACAAAGATGCATAAAATAGGTCAGTGTAGGCCACATTACACACAATTGTGAAAGTGACTTACACACACAATATGTTATAGCCTTTGCATTTTTATATTTCTTTTCCATTTTAAATATGTTTTCAATTTTAAATACATTTGAATCTTGATTTAAAACTATATGTAAACAAAAATTGAAATGTTTATGTTTTCTGTTTGTAACAGACAATTATAGAAACATTACGTTTCAAAATTTGATACAGAGCAAAAACAAAGAAGTACAGATGTTGAAATAAAAAGTGTTACAACACATCCCTTTTTGATATATGAATAAAAGAACCCCAGTGTATATAATACTGTTTCTTCTCATGTCTCATTTTGCGCATATGTATTTCTTCAAAGACCAAATTTGAACATAGTTCTGTACTCTCCTGAAGCAAAGAAAAAACAACATGGAAGTGTACACTGTCAGAACCTATCCAAGTAAACTTATAAGTTCAAGTTTGTCTGATCTTAAAGATAAACAGAATGCCATTTCAGAATTGTCATTCAGGCACAGAGGTAGCATGTAGTGTAAAAATCAATACCCGCTTAAAATTCATAGCCAGACAAAGTTGCCCTTTATGTTGCTAACCTTTGCTTAAATATGCATCATATTAAGATTTCATTAAAAACAATGAATGTCATGATAGTTTGCCTACACTTTTTCATGTTAGCATTGGGTTAACTGCAAATGATGGCCATAAAATTTCTAACAAAGAACTGCTAGCAGACACTCATTTAGAGAAGAATGATGATAAGACAAAAAGGCATCCACAAACGCCACAGAACCTCTATGATGTCTCCGATTCAGAGTTTCTTAACAAGCTGGGTGGGCCTGATGAATCAAACTCCCATTAGAACAACAGTCCTTCAATAGACAAACAGCAGGATGCACAATGCAGAGAAACTCTCAGTTGTTCCCTGCATTCTAACTTTGAATGTTCAATTAGTTTTATTGGTTAAACTAACAATGTCTCCAATCTTTATGTACTGGGTAAACACAAGCATCACGGCAAGAAAAGAATTCCTCGATCTTGCTCATTAGAAGAAGCCATTCTACAATGCATGAGCCAGATGAGAGGAATGGTACATGATAACACAGTTCACCTGAGAGAAGTTCAAACCAACAGGAATCAAGAGGTTACATACAACAAAGAACAGCTTGAAACAGCTGAGAACTAATGATAAACTGTTTAAATGAAGTCCACTCCAAGGTCAATAGTTCAGAAATGACATGTCCCACCTCAATTAGACAGTTATACTTAATCTTCCTCAACATATAATTATATAAATAGTTCATTGATATATTAATAAAGTTGAGAGTCAAACATCAAACAGCATAAAAAGTGTACCAATGTGTTCACAACATTGGCATTTACACTATTAGCACTTAAAAAGGACCCGATCCATCAGGAAGGCAAACAGATGACATAAATGCTACCATAAATGCTACCACAAATGAAAACAATCTGACTGTTTTATCGCGATGGATAAAATGCTCAATTATCTTCTGAAGGGGCATAAAGGGTGTTCTTTGTTTCTGTTCTCTTTCTCTTTTTTTGAAAATGACATTTAAATGGTTTCTAAATAGTGCTTGAAGTTAGTCAATGAGATTTATGTGTTTCTTCCATGTGTTTATATGATATCAGAGGCCCATGATGACTGCCGAGGGTTGACATGACATCGCTAATGAGGAAAGGCCCATCACAAAACCACACGCACAATGGTTTGATGGTGTCGCAGCGCTGATGACTAACACGTTCCATTTTGTTTATGGTATTTGTTACAGGGAGAACACACAGCATCAGACATCAGACATACATGAACCATCAAACAAGCTAAGAACAATCTGGCTACTTTCTTTCCTCATCCTGAACGCACCGGTTAGAAGACTAACGAATGGAGAAGCAGAGTGCATAGAGTTCCCTCCATCTGTATGAAACACCATAAAGCTAATGGATCAGTGTTTAAAAGTAGAACTACGAAACGACTCGCGTATGATCAATGGCACTGTATGTTGTTTGATATAATAATTTATTCAGCCTATAAGGCTTTGATAAAACAATGTTGAAAAGCAATTTAAATGAAATTCATTTAAATGTCAATTCTCATGGTTAGGATTTTTCTATAATTGGCTATTTAATTAAAATAATTTTCACAGTCATTAATACAGCTCGCAACTTGTAGTGCACTGACATGTTTTAATTACATGGTATTAACAAAATTGATATGCTTTAGAAAGCATGGTGAATAAGAAATAATTACACCAATCATACATCATCCCCCTTATGGACATTACGAGTATTTCAACATAATTGATGAACTTTGAAAAGGGAGATAAATAACTTTAATTGCATAAAATGGGCGTACCTGGTTCAAACAGAAACAGCCGTTATAGCCGTGCATTGCAACATATTGGCAGATTTCATTAAATGCAATCCTGCTTACCTTCACAACTGATTAATAAACATGACTTCCGTGCAGTAAATATTTGGGTACATCTGCAAGTGTTGTATGTCTGTCTTCTGACTCACGTTCATTACCCCTTTTTGGGGGGAGGATGCAGCTTAAAATGCTGCTCAGACAAACAGAGTGCAGAGTGAGACAAACACTTATTGATTTTGAATATTTGTCTCCTCAAGGTCGCATGTCATTGACCCCATCCATCCGGAGATGCCCCACACCCCACACACACACACACACACACACTCCATGGCAGAGGGCAGATGACAGAGTAGCCACATACAGTTTTACCCTCAGCTCCGAAAGCTGGCTTCCACCATTTCCCACCATATAAGTCAGTGAGAGAGATGGACTGCAAACCTGTAACACAGAAATAGTTACAGTATAATAATAATAAATAAATAAATGAATAAATAAAATATTGCAGTCAAAATATTAGACAATAGTGCCTAACACAATTATTTACATCCAGTTTATTTTAAAGCAAAAATGGTTAACTTCAATAAGGTCCAATTAGTTAATGTAAGTTAATGTGTTCACCAAAAATGAGCAATATATTTGTTATTGTATTTATCAATCTTTATTATTATTATTTAATAAAATACAAATATCGATTGTTAGGTGTTGTAATATTAACAGACACAACTTTTGTTTTTAACAATGCATGAGTAATGTTCAAATGAACATTAACAAAGAATAGTAAATGCTACAAGTATTTTTCATTGTTAGTTCATGTAAACTGTGTAGTTAATGTAGTTAATATTAACAAATGGAACCTTGTTGTAAATATATTACCTTAAAAATAAAACAATAATGCAATAATATATATATATATATATACAGTACAGACCAAAAGTTTGGACACACCTTCTCATTCAAAGAGTTTTCTTTATTTAAATGACTATGAAAATTGTAGAGTCACACTGAAGGCATCAAGGGCTATTTGACCAAGAAGGAGAGTGATGGGGTGCTGTGCCAGATGACCTGGCCTCCACAGTCACCGGACCTGAACCCAATCGAGATGGTTTAGGGGGGAGCTGGACCGCAGAAAGAAGGCAAAAGGGCCAACAAGTGCTAAGCATCTCTCGGGGAACTCCTTCAAGACTGTTGGAAGACCATTTCAGGTGACTACCTCTTGAAGCTCATCAAGAGAATGCCAAGAGTGTGCAAAGCAGTAATCAAAGCAAAAGGTGGCTACTTTGAAGAACCTAGAATATGACATATTTTCAGTTCTTTCACACTTTTTTGTTATATATATAATTCCATATATAATTCCACATGTGTTAATTCATAATTTTGATGCCTTCATTGTGAATCTACAATTTTCATAGTCATGAAAATAAAGAAAACTCTTTGAATGAGAAGGTGTGTCCAAACTTTTGGTCTGCACTATATATATATATTTTTTTTTCATTTATTGGATATAAAACATAAAGATAAGAAAAACAAATGAGTGTTTCTAAACATATGCTAATGTATATGGTAAAGAAATAAATTATATACTGTATGCACACACTCTACAGTTCAATATCATTTATCTATTTTATTTTTCATTTATTTTTTAGTTTTTTGGGGAAAAATGTAATTTCTTCCAGCAAGATTTTTAAAATTGATCAATAGTGATATTGTAATAGTAATAGTAATATTGTTTTTTTTTTTTTCAAATAAAGTATAAGATAAACAATAATATTTTTTTAATTATTACATAAAACCTTTTCTTTCCCATCAAATCTGAAAATTCAACTTTGTCATCACTTGAATAAATTATATATATATAAACATATTTATTTAAAATATACATTTTATGAATATAAACATATGTAAACAAGATATATATATATATATATATATATATATATATATATATATACAGTATATTTAGAAAAGATACAGTATATTTAGAAAATATTTACATGTGTTTACGTTTATGTTTATATTCATAAAATGTATATTATAAACAAATATGTTTAATATATAAACATAACATATTTTTCTGAAATATATACATGCAAAAAAAAAACTGATTTTGGATGTGAATAATTGCGATTATATATATGTGTGTGTGTGTGTGTGTGTGTGTGTGTGTGTGTGTGTGTGTGTGTGTGTGTGTGTGTGTGTGTGTGTGTGTGTGTGTGTGTGTGTGTGTGTGTGTGTTTGTGTGTGTGTTGATGAATGGGTGCTTGAGCTTTACAGATGAACCTATCAAAAAAAGTGGCGGTGGGGTGGACCTGTCCTAGGAAAAGATGCCAGCTTTCCTTTTCATTTGTTCCTTTTAAGAAAAGCATATTTTGGCTTTTCTCATACAGGTACACAAAGGACAGGGTTAATACACAGAAACTCCCAATTAGAGCCTCCTCATTAAGTAGACATCTGAACGAAAACTTTATGACAGGCAGTTGGGGACTGTCATTAAATTAGATGTTGAGAGAATGATAGCACACTTTCTTTGCTTAATGAGAATGGAGTTTCTCCCCAGACTGGAATTTTCTGAGTTCACTGCTGTCGGAATGTTTCACAAAGCAAAACTACGGCTCTCTTTGTTGTGTTCACATTACAGATGAGATCAGAGAGTAAACAGAGACCAAATGTGCTTTAATAAAACTACAGATCTTCTAGCCGGCTCATTTCCATAAAGCAGTTTCTGCACAAATCAGGTATGACCTTCAGAGACATAATTAAAGCAAATATTTTTAGTCCCTGATCGGAATGTAGCATGTCAATCCAAATTGTGAAGGAACCTCATAGCGGAATGCAGATTTTATTGTTTACAGCACATATGGAATCTGAAATGACTGATGAAGTCTGTATAAATGCATCTGAACTAAGTTCATAATAAGGACTCTATATGAATACTGGCATAAAATGGGACTTTCACAATTAATGGGTAACACGTGATTTATTAAATTAGTTTAAAGGCGTAAAGTTCTTGAGCACAGTTAATGCATTTCATTATAAATAACACCAATTTATCAATAAAAGATGGATAAAACCCCCTCTTAACAGAAATGTTCTTTATAAATCAAACCCAGATGACATTTAACAAAAGTCAGCTGCAGTCTTTTTGTGGAGGAATTTAAAAACTCAAACACTAAGATATATAATCTATAAGTGTAACAAACTTCACTGGTTGGCAACAAATGTTATATATGTATAACATGCAATACTAACATAGAGAGAGAGCCATTAAATTGGTTAAACGTGATAATAAAGACATTTATAATATTATCTTACAAAGGTTTTTAAATAAATGCTGTTCTTTTGAGCTTTCTACTAATTTAAATATCCTGAAAAACACTTGCAGTTTCCAAAAAAAACACTAGGCTATATATACACTACATATAATATTACAAACACTTCACAATAATATATATCTGTGTGTGTGTGTGTGTGTGTGTGTGTGTGTGTGTGTGTGTGTGTGTGTGTGTGTGTGTGTGTGTCCAGCAAAAGTACATTACTGAAATAAATTCTTAGCTTCCTAGCATAAACTTGGAACATCATGGTTCATTGTGTGCATTACAGAGATGTGATGCCATGAAATAATTATCAGATGTGAAGCAGTTCTGATGCTCAGATCCATTTGTGCGGTTGTTATGATGATGCCATCCTGCCTTACAACTCACTCTCTCTCTGTGTGCATCCTGTCTGCAAATATATCTGCAAATCTCTGGATTCACTTGGAAAGATGCCAGCCGAGTGTCTTGTGAGCTGAGCTGGCAAAACGTCCAACCGTATGTAAAATACTGCCCCTCTGGTGATTTCAGTCTTTAAAAGAGAGCTAATTTCATTTTTTCAAAAGCAGCCGCTTGATAGCTACACAATTACTCTGCGGTGCCCCGTCCCATGTTTAAAGCTGCACAGACTTTTATATCAGGTGAGAGATTTGTGGATATCTAAATTGGAAGGTAAACCTGTATAAACAGTAGTAATTACTGTGCCATTCACAGAGCCTGTTGTGCTCGTTCGGCAACAGCCACAGTGATTAAAATGAATCTCCATTGACTTCTCCATTAAATTGCTGGCAGTGGCGATCCTTTGACCTTTCCCATTGATTGAACATAACAATCACAATTCAATTGTAATGCAAAGAGAACATTTGTTATAATGTACATGAGATGCATGAGCCATTTCCTAGAGGGTTGAGGTAATCAATGAAGCGACTTCAAAAGGAACCTGCACAAAGACTCATTTTAGTCAGAATCTGCGCTACATATCGAACCCAACGTTCAGCCGTCTGTTGCATCACTCAATACATTTGCATCCTATAAAAGAAACATATTATGCACCCAAAACCCTCGCTGTCATTTCATGCTAGCTACAATAGCCCAAAAACTGATGGTTACGATCCGGTGTTCATTTGTTTTGATTTTTAGAACACTAAGCCTTCCCAGAATTCACTGCATGTGGCACAGAGGTCTAAGACAATGATTACGGCTGACATTTCCCAGCATTATTTTCCTCTATTTTTTTTGCATTGTGCTCTATGCATCCACTGATTAGTAACATCTGTATGTGACACTGGTGCGGTTCCAGCAACACGTCTGGTTGTAAAATGCCATTAAACTTGCGGCGAAACTAGTCTGCAGCTGATTACTTACACATAACTCTACTCCCTCCCTCTGACCAGGAAGGAAAAACTCTGTGAAATACCCGACTTCTAATCAGCATTTAATTCTGATTTTAAGAGTGGTGCTAGATCATGCATTTCAAAAACGAAGAGTATGTGAATAATGTCCTTAAGGGAATCTGCAGAATTGAGAGATTATAGTTTACACGCACATTAAACAGATTAAACCAGTCAGATCTCAAAAGGCAGTTTATCTAATGGAGAAAATGTAGTATGCTAATTGGGTAAAGTCTGGTGCTGAAATTACACACGAGTTCTTCTCACTGTGTGTAGTTTTAAGGGTGAAGTTTGATTAAAATCGCAAGGCTAATCAGGGATATAAGCCGCAAAACAGTCTCTGAACGAAAGCGTGCTCGCCACACAAAAAAGTAATTGTCTCCAAAAACTTCTGCGATGACAGATTCAATTCCATTTAGTAAATGTTTAATAAATGTTATACAAACACGGCCGCCTATCTCACTGTATTCAGAAAACAAAGGGAAACTTTAATTGCTTTAATCATCCCAAGCTTTGACGTTGTTATTGGCTTTAAAAATAGCAGTTAACAGTAACTGTCTTGTAAAGGAAATTGAACCACATTTGCGAAATGATCCCCAATTAAGATATGGCCATCCAGACCAGCAAAGTTGAACTGGGGTGTTGTGTCTAAGAAAAGCAGTCGATGCCATACAAAGCTATTTAATTAGCTGAAAGGCCCAAAGAAAACAGGCAGTCTAATATGTATCACTTTAATCAAATTTAAAGTGATTGCATCCCTTTTGAAGATTCCAGAGCACGGATATTTTCATTAACAGATATGTGGACGAAATGAGGTAGTTGTTTCTCACAGAAATGACTCTTTAACATCAGGAAGCTCACCATGCGGCTGAGCAAGACAGAAATGTGTGTTTCTGTTTCGCTGTCTTTAGTGTTCACTAATGTGTTTCAACATTGCGCAGTGCTACCTTTAATCTGCACTAAAGGGAAATAATGCGTTTCCTGCCTTATTTACCATGCTTACTTAACAAGTGCTGTACAATTAGAATTGTTAATAGATTGAGAAAAACAAAAGGACTTTGAAGGTGGGAAAGTGCTGACATTATTTCACAGGGGAAAAGTACCCCTGAGAAAAAGAAAAAAAAAGGTCTGCAGTAAATGTAGTTTCCTGCGCTGTTCTTCCATGAAACACCGCTCCTTCTCATTAGAAATGCCATAGAAGACATAAATCAAGGACAGTAAAAATTTCATAGCCTCTGTGTTAAATCACACACTTTGCGCATCAGACAGCAACTGTGTAAACATTGTAATTTCACTTGATTCTCGTTAAATGTATGCACACTTTTTACAATCCATAAACAGATCTGGAATAAAAGTTGATAAATGTCAAAATTTGCATTAGGGGAAAAAAAGCATCCTGCTGCATGTTTGCAAATATCAATCTATGAACCTTTCAACATTTTGTCAGACAAAATGCTAATTGTACCTTTAGGAATTTGGGACACAGTGACAAGAAATGAGATGCCCTGTCCTTTTAGATGTGGAAATCAACTGGGGTTGCATACAGAAACCCTCACAAAGGCAAAGCAAACACGGCAAGCCACGTTTTCTAGGAGGAATTATCAATGCATAATCATACAACTATCTTAGATTTTTTTTTTAAAGAGAGAGAACCCAATAAATTCTTGCACTGGTAACCATGAATTTACTATGACTTATTAACTGACATATATTATCGTGATAGTTGATCTTTGACATTCATGACTACAAAGTACTGTAATTAAATCAGTATATATAAAAATATATTGCTCATATGTATTCAGTTGTTTTATTCATCATGTATATTGCTAGTTAATTTGTATTTCATATTTTTTAAAGAGACTATGGTAAATTTTCAACTACAGAAGTTGCAAAACTTTAGACACTTCAGTATCAACATGCATAGGGTTCTTCTTCATCTGCTGTCCCATCATTCCAACACTGAAGCTAATTTAACAAGGCAGAATTAAGAGTGTAAAAAGTGCTTACACAAAGGTTTCCACGTTATTTGCTTGGAATTGATTTTAACACTTAAACAGAATCCTAACTAAGGGCTTATGTGTGCCAGACCATCTGCATTTCACCGTAGACGCACACACATACATATTAGTCTATGGATATCTATCAGAAATGCCAGCTGAAGCTGGAAATGTGTTTCCAAACAAAGTATAATTTGTTTATTTTTACCCAACAAACATGTTCTACAGCGTCCTTATGAGCGATTAGCAATGTTGTTCTTCAAAGGTCCTTAAGAGGAGTTTGATGCAGTTCTTGCCCGTCCTCCCATTAATCCAAGCTCAGTTAAGAGTCTGCCATCTGGACGTGTGTTCCTAGCGATAAATATGATTTAGAGTTGATTCAGACATGTTTTCCACACCGAGTGTGTGTGGATTTCAGAATTAAATGGCACAAACAAATGTGGAGTAGAGAGCAAATTAATATCTCTCGTTTTAGAGCTCCGTAACAAAGCCGCACCCTTAATTACAGCCTGTAATCATTTCCTGAAACACAAATATCAAGGAATTCAATTACCATCATACCATCATAGAGCTCTTGCACAAATAAACTGATCTTATAAACATAAAACAATATTAAGTGTGTGTGTATGCATATCAGATAATGTTGGATCTAATTACCTTCCTTTTGAGCTTCAGTTGTTTTTCAGCTGTGCCAAGCAACAGTGACCTCTACAGGGACTGAAGATTGAAAACTCAGATACACTTTTGACTTCCTGCAGTAACCTACTTAAAGAGAGAGAAAAAAAAACAGAGAATAGTATCATTTTAAAAAGTTATGTCGTAGTAAATTAAATTACAAATCAAACAAAGATTCATAAATTTCATTTTTCATGGATAGTTTATTTTAACTAATGGAACCTTATTGTGTAAGTGTTACCATCAAAACAGTTTACACAGACAGTATACTCGGGGAGGAAATGGTTTAGAAACCATTTTCACAGTTTTCAAAGAATCAGCAAGCAATAAAACATGGGCTTTTTAAGTAGAAAGGCTCCTTTGTTATTTCTTGTAAAACATACTTTAGTAATCTTTACAAACTCAAAAAATATTTTGCAGTGTAATAGACACAGTATAGAGTCAAATCTAATAAAAAATACAAATAAGAAGTCTCCTTTGCACATTTGTGGCATACTTCCAGCATCTTAATACTTAATTTTTTTTTATAATTAAATAAAATACTAATAATTTATTCTGTAATATGTTAAGATACTTTAAAAAATATTTATTCAAAATTAATTTATAAATAAATAAATATTACGATTTGTTTACAATATTTGAACAAAATAATATATTTAATACTTTTATTCTGTCATGCATCATCTAGTTAGCAATTCCACATGATAATATATATATATATATATATATATATATATATATATATATATATATATATAGAAATACAGTAAATAGTAAGACTGTTTTCACAATATTTTAATCAAAATGATATTGAAATCTGTCATTTTCAATTCTTCTGTTGTTTGGTTTCAAATAAACAAAGACGACTTTATTTGTCCAGCACGGCAGAGAAGATCTCCCTGAAGACCGAGTCTTGGCCACATCCAGGTGTAATGGCAGCAAACCCAGAAAGTGTTGCCAAGACGTTTCTCCCTCGCTTCTAAACTTTAGCACAGGAGGACAAAGTGTCTTTCACAGAGAGAGGGGGTAGAAAAGAAAGGGCGCCAAACACCACAAAGCAGAGCCAAGCACTGTATCAAGCAGGAAGAATGACTGATGGAAAGATAAGGGACAAACCAAAGAGAGCAGACCAAACAGGAAAAGCAGGCAAGCAGCAAATGGAGGGGTGTAGCCTGCGCCGACAAAGAGCGAGTGGTGGATGCTCACGTTGCATGTATCTGCTTTTGTTTAGAGCCGACAAGAAAGCAAATCTCATAAAAAACATTCTGGAAACTTTTCTCTTTCCTGTGCAACTTGAATAACAGTTAACCAGCATAACAAGTAACCCATTTAAAATTAAACTGAGAATGCGGACATATTCTGTGCTGATTATTTATTTATTTTTTTACAAAAGACACACAAGCCATGTTGTGCACTATCCCCCACTGCTGCTGAGTTTTCTTTTATGCATTCACATTCAGTTCGGCAGCATAAAATCCTCCAGAGATGCAGCATTGTCCTCCTGAGAGTCCCCTGGGTTTCCCATCACATAGCTGCATCTCTCATGCCCACAATATAACACCCAGAAGATCCAGCGGAGAAGGGGCTCCTTTTAAACGCTCGCACGCAATTTGAGGAAGATTAATTAAAATGCTATTAAAGCCACTGCTGATTGTGTTGATTCCCAAAGACTTTGCAAATTATTCCACTTTTACTGCGGCCTTAAACAAACGGATTCAATAGCCTTTCACTGATTTCACCCTCTGAATAATAAACATCTGTTATGTCATTATGCGCAGAAATAAAAGGGACACATACTTTCCCTGGTGATGTGGAAAGAACGTTTTGCACCAACAGAAGATATGCGACTGTAGTGTTATAAATATATGAGCAGTGGGGTTTCATATCGACGTGGTTCAAGTGCTTTCAAAGGCAGAGGTTTGCTCTAGTGGACTTGAATGTGTAGTCTGTGGTGCATAAAGTGAAACATAAGGCCTAGCAATGGCGCTTTGTCTAATAGGATACCGAGCCCGGGGCATTAAGGAAAGAGCGTGCAACATGGATATGAAAAAAGTACATAAATGGGTGATTTAAAGAGATTGAATTAGCCTCTGTTTTAGTGCATCTGCTATATTTGTCTCTGACAGTGTCGGGGAAGCTGCAGTTCTACAGGCAAGTGACACCTTTTCTTATAAATACAAATAAACCATAAAAGCGGTGCACTACATGTTTCCTTTTGAATCATAAATACTAAGGAATGTGAATTACTTTGAAAAAACATTAGATCATTCCCCAAAATGTTGTCCCAACTAGTCAAACACAGTTGTCTGAACGAAGAATTGCATAATAAATAATAATAAATATTGATCAAATGTGTGAGTTCCCAGCATGCATTGCAGAATGAATAAATCATGTGGTTACTGTTATAGGTTTATTGTTTCACTCTTAGCAAACTTTTGTTGTTTTGCCATTTTCAATGTATTTATTTATTTATTTTATTTCATTTTTTGTGTAAAGAGCTCATTCAGTTGTTGGCTGTGAACATAAATGTGTTGAGGCCTAAGTAACCAATAACCAACTAAATCTCGGATATCTTTGCTTTCTAATGTAATTATGTCTTCTGAAACAAGGGTAGCATTGTTCAATTCCCATACAGTATTAAGTGTCCTGTATGTATATACTGTTACCAAATGATAAATGTACTGTTTACTAATTGAAAATGTGTTGTGAAAAATATGTAGATGCCAAACGGACCATTTTGAACAAACAAATTCAAACTGCCAAATAAGTAGTGACACACTTGCATATCACTTTGGAGTATATTTAGCCAGTTGTGCGATGCAAAGATGCTCACAAGTCTGGTTACCCCTACAAAACTCTCCCCGAGGATTAGAAACTCTAAGTTCAGTCTTATTTCCCACTTGGCGCTCGGCAGCGGAAAGTCCTCGGCTCTCTGATCTTCTCTAGACAAAATGAGACACAGCAGCTCGAACAGAGGGAGCCGGGCGAACGCTATTCCCTGTGCTACTTGAATAGATAATGCTTCTCTTTACTTTCTTTATTCCTTCAAAAAAATGCATCAGAGGCCAAATATTAATTCTCCCTGTCACCCAGCAAAAGCAAGGGGAGCGCGACGCACTCAGCATACCAGCCTGTGTTTTAGCATGATTAAGGCACACATAAAGGCCTTTCACAGGCTGCTTTGAACCTTGCCATTCAATTCTTTTTGTTTTTTGTGCATAATCAAACTTATTCCCCAGCACTGCTGGAAGCTGATCCTGAAAGACAATGATAATGAAACATATAACAGGTAAAGACAATGGGATTAGCGGCGTCCAAGAGCGGAGCACCTCTATCCAGGCTGGCAGGTCCACTCTTCCCCCTTCCCCACGCCCAGGAATCTTCTTTTTTTAAAAATGCCAATAGTTGTGATTGCTTAAAGCTCGATCCTTCTGCTTCATAAAGATGTGTGTGGAAAAAATCACATCAAGGAATGACATTGACAGAGGAACTGCTGACTCGCATCAGTGTTTGTCTTTTGATGTGAGAGATCAAATCGATATACACACTCTTGTCGAACGGCTACTGGGGGGATTAGCATTTCACATTCCCGAGAGTCGAAGGAGCCTGCTTGCCTTAAATCATTAGTGTTTATGTCCTCTTGCACCAAATAATCAGGAGATTTCTTGTAGAGAGCTGGACGGAGCGTTCTCCTGAGCTGAGTGAAAGATCCCCTTCGCTTCCTCAATTATTAAGTGGCTACATGGGAAATAGGGAAACATTAGCAGGTGTGTAAAATTTTAAAAGATTAAGTGCTTCAAAAGAGTCACCCAGGGGAGAAAACAAGAATGTGAAACTACTTTGGCAGTAACCAGGCAGTGAAACAAACGCTTGAGCAGAAAATGGTTATAGGAGATACACTGCCAAGAGTTAAGTGCATTTCTGAAGTTAAAGGAGTATAAATAGAGAGATATGAGAAAGGGTCCAAATGAAGAGTGGTTTGAAGAAGAAAACAAAATTCAAAATTTACAATGCACTTCAAATACACATTGTCCTCAAAGAATGGCCAATATCACCCACTTATTCCCACAACAGTGGGTCTCAGTTATGCATTATTCGTGGGTTGTGCAAGTTAGAAACACAGAACACATTTCTAAACAAAACAAATTCTTATCGTTCATAAAACCATTTGTAAATAAACAGTAATATCTAATTACATTTGACAACTTATCTACGAAATATTTTTTATTTATGATCTGCACAGAAATTTGTTTAAACTGATGTTATTCGAACTGTTCAATCTGTGAAATCAGGATTATAATAGTTAACTAAAACAAAAAGCATAAAAAGAATCTTTGTTACTTGAAATAAAATGAATGCCAATTCAAATAAAAATATTAAATATATGTCAGCTAGTTGCCAACATTTTTTATTTTAATTTACTTTAACTTGATGTACTAAACAAAAACTAAAACTCGCGATCACACAAATGATTAATACACATATGCTTGTTGATATACACATGTATCATTTTTAATTCATATTAATTAACTTAATATTATTGCTTTAATACTAACTCAATTAATATAATGATTGTATAACTTCTCACACACACAAAAAAAAAATATTCTCAATAAAATTTATTTGGCACATATTTGTGAAATAAATGTGCAGGTATTCTACAAAATAAACTCTAGCAGTGTGATCTTGTATCATCCTGGGTGGATTTATTTTGCAATAATGATCATCTGACTGTATATTACTCCTTAACTACTTCTCATGGCCCTGAATTCCTTCATTGTGTACTCATCTCTCAAGTAAAGTACTTATCCTTGGCTTAGTGTGAAGAGTGTGTGACATAGAATAAAGTTGTTAAGAGTTGTGCAGGAGTGATTTTGCGGTTAGAGTATTGCGCTTTTCTACACTATTTGAATGCACAGGGTTTGCTTGCAACTCTACGCTAATGATCAAAGTTGAGATGGGAAAAATCTCTTGAGTGTAAGTTATGAGGATGAGACGAGCAGAGGAAAATGCTTTGCTATCCAGCTTTGAACACTTTTACACTTTCCAATAAGCTTTGTTTTTTAATTGGCTGAAATTAATCTTAGGGATGTAGATGCCTGATTTGCATTCATTAAAACTCCACCAAAGAAGTCATGCTTAATTCCAATCAAATTTGCTTAATTATGCATGGCGAAGAATCCCAAATGAGCGGAGGATTTTTGTTAGCTTTCCTTTTTTTTCTATAGCAAATAAAAAGCTTTTTTCCCCCCTTTTTGTTTCCTATAGCAAATAAAACGTAATGAAGCTGTCTCTTTGTGTTCTACTGAATGTCGAGGAGCTGGGCTGCGGCACCTTGAGTCTTTGTTGAAAAACAATATTATGGCTAAAGTAATTATAGGAATCTGCATTTTTCATTGTTAATTGTGGATGTCAGCATCATTAATTTTAATTTACAGCAGGCAATAAAATTAAGAATACTTTGTGCTGATGTTTTAAATCATGCCAGTGAAGGCGATGCATTATGCAACTTAAATTTCAAGAAGATATTGATTAGGGCAGATAGCCTTTTCTATGAATCTTAAACAGGCAGATGCAAGATAAAGCCTGAGGTATCACTTTCACTCGCTGTCACCGCGCTGGACGGGGGAAAGGACATCCATATTCCCTCTGATGCTACTTTGGCAGTGAAAAATAAGTGATGGGAATGAAATGTAGAATAAATATACAGGAGAAATAAAAAGGGACACAGAGCTTAGACTATATTCAGTCATTTGTTGTAAGCAACCTAACTTGGAAGACTATTTACAATGTCAAAAGTACTGTTTCAATATGCAGAGTGAACATTTTTATGCTATTAAACTAAGTTATTGATTGAGTTCAGCTAAATCTTTGAAATAAGCAATAAACATGGAGATACGTAGGTGTGTGGTGTCACAAAAAGAAAACACATGTCATATCTTAAAATATTTCAATTAGCGCTTAATTTGTTTCAGCCATCCTCCTTTCCATATATGTCCAGTGATCTACGTTTCTTAAAGGGCACCTGTTATGCAAAATCCACTTTTACATGGTGTTTGGACATAAATGTGTGTTGGCAGTGTGTGAACACAACCAGCCTACAATGATTAATCCACTAACTCCTCAATTTTTAATCCCCTTTAAACCAAGTCAGTCTCACTAGGCTTGCCATTTTGATTCTCATGCAGTGTGACGTCACATTGTATAGGGCCGGGCCACAGGGGTAGAATGACATCCCTGCTTTGTGACCGCCCTCGGCGGTTGTACACTGTCCTCCTTTTTACTCCGCGTTCAAGCAGCTGTAACGTTAACAATGTGTCACAAGCAATCCCGATGCTTTGTGTTTGGATGTACGACTGTTTAACCGGATGTTTAACCGTATTTGTGTGTTTAAATTAAGCATTTTTTAACTGATCAGCGCCATGCTTGTGAGATTAGTTCTCGCCATTCGTAGAGTGAGATTTGTTCAGTAGCGTGGCTTGGTCTGTTAATCCACGCTGATGAAAGGTCAGCGTGGCACCAGCTCTGTAACATTGTGCTTTTTCTTCCCACTTTCTGTGCATTTGGTTTCCCATATGTAAGGCTAAACACTGGTTCTCTCGCTCTCAGTTATGTTGCTTCTGCCGGCTGTTTATAGCTGTATATATGCAATGCAGAGATGTATATGCGACGCCTTCTTCTGGAGACAGGGCAGAAATATGCAGCTCATTTGCATTTAAGGGGCACTCCAAAACAGCTCCTTTATAGACACACCCCAAAAATTATATTTTCCAGCTGTTATAAAAAATGTTCTGTTGGGTATTTTGGGCTGATACTTCACAGACAAATTCTGGGGACACCCAAAACCAATATTACATCTTGTAAAAAGGGACATAATAGGTGCCATTTAAGCTACAAAATATGTGCGACTGGCAGCGTAACAAGCACACTTTAGGTTGTCTCTATTGTGCAGGACAATACAATGTGCTTGCACCAACACCATTTGATTAATAGCCTCATTTCTTCTTTTGTGTACAGGATATATCCAGCTGCAAGAAGCTTTGGAGCATTGTACTTGGAAAACAAAGGAAGAATAAAATTGATCTTTCTGGAAACAGAAATCAATGAATAGTTATTTCCTGTTTCATGCATGTTATTTAGACAGAGTCCCTGAGTTACAAGAATTCCCCTTTCTACTTCCAAAAAAAATAGCAAGGACCTGACGGGAAAGTGTAGAGGTACATTTAATGTTTTTGGCCTAATTATGTTTCAAGACATTGCAACTTTTATGTGAAAATGAAAAAAAATAATAATAAAGACAAAATGTTAAAAACTCGGCTAGTACTTTTAAGAGGAGTTCACCATGTAAACCACATTACTCCAAACCTATATGACAAACTTTCTCAAATGGAAAATAAATTAAGTTTTTTTATGGAATATTTTTTAAGAATTAGCAAGGAGTTGGCTGTAAATGTAAAACACAGTTGAATATTTAATGTTTTTTGGCCTAATTATGCTTCAATGCATTGCAACTTCAATATGAAAATAATTTTAATTTGAATTACTGGTGATTTTGACCAAACAAAATGGCAAGTAATTGTCAAAAAAAAAAATTGTCATTATTTATGCAACCCAATCCAAACCTGTATGATTTACTAATTTCTGTGGAAGACAACAGAAGATTTTGTTGAGAATTCCCCTTTGTTCTTTGGTTGTTAATGTAAAGCATAGAGATATGTTTAATATTTTGGGCCTGATTAATTAAACTATATATATATATATATATATATATATATATATATATATATATATATATATATATATATATATATATATATATATATATATATATATATATATATATATATATATATATATATATATATATATATATATATATATATATATATACATACAGACTGTATATTCTCCTCATGTTACTCCAAACCTTATTTTCCTCTGTGATATTTTTAAAAGGTTTCAATGGAAAAATTTTCAACAAAACAACATTGGATCCCATTTACTGTCAAATGAAAAGACATCTTCCAAACGAAGACTATTTTTGTTTTAAGATGAACTATCCCTTTAAGAAAGCAAGATATCATATTGTCAGATTTTTTCCTGTACAGAAACAAAAACATTACTGCCAAGGAATAAAAAAGACATCACAGCCAAGCACGGTTATAATTGCCATGTTTGTGGTCCCTGGTTAGATTTATGTCTAGAAAGATTTGCCTGTGCCTGTTCTGCATACAGGACTATTATTTCTTGGGGGTGATTGTGTTGCTATCACAAAAGCTTCTCTGCTCGATTGTTCTGTTTCGAAGTTGGAGGGCTGCCCGTGGCCTTTTTTTATTACTCAGGCAACTCCAACTATCAGCTCCATTTTCCTCTTCCTGCTTTTTTCCTGTCAGACACTGAGACAAGTCACTCCAGTGTAACAATGAGGGTGATTTCATTTGACTTATCACACACACTAACTGCTAAACCAGCTGCCCGGACTTTGATCCAATCCACTTCCTGCAATGGACTTCCTAAAAACAGGCGGTAAACAGGCTGAAACTATACTGTCATTACTTCAGAGCAACAAAAACACTTCAAATTGATTATTTTACCTTTTGCCCAGGTCCCACTGGACCTGAAAGAAAGCAGGTCTGGCTTAGCAGTGCTCCAGCCTCCCCATGTTTCCCCAATGCAAATCTTGAGACAATGGAGTTAATTCAGCCATGTGATCGCTAAAAGACCACAGGAGCATTGCGACAGGAAACCATACAGACGTGTAGCGTTAGCATACTTCTGAAGGAAAAAAATAGCCCCAGCGTTTTGGGAAATGCCCTTTTATTCATACCACTGTCCTTCGTTCTCCCAAAGGTTAACACGCAGCCATTACTTCCATTGTATTGCGAACGAGAGAAAATATGTCACACGTTCTCTTAAGGGATTTTCCCTTTCTCCATTAAGCATTCTTTTTCACGAGGGGCTAAATCACTGACATCGCTTTAGGCTTTCTGGTCAACACGGTTGAATATAAAAGACTGGAGATTAATTCAGTAATCTGTGACATCATTGTGTGAATAATTCATTCTGAAGGCCAGATAAGAAATGATCTGTGTGGAAATTAATAGCACTTATTTAATAACATTCTCCCACGGATTCTCGGCGCTACACGAAGGCGCTGGAGTCGCGGAGAGCGGGTTCAGAAATCAAGGCGGATGATTCATTCGCACTCCTCTGGTAGTTGAGTTTGATGGATCATTCTTAAAAGCGTCATCGCTAATCTTCGGCTCCTCTTTTTTTAGATTATTCACAGATCACTGAGTTTTCCGGCTAATCCGGGTTTTGATGCTCCCCTGTCTGTGTACATGGTATTCATCATATCTTGACAAGAGGAGTCCTTCAGACAACAAATAACCTTCAGTAAGGGGACGTGAGCAGTAGATGTGCAGTTATTTTGGATATGTATCACAGAGGGATAAGAACACAGCGGGAGATGAATGGTGTCCTTGTTGGCAGTGGGAATGGACCCTTTTCCGCCTCCTCGGAATAATCATTCTGAACCCTAGCCATGCCTTCGACAACTTAATCAGACAGCCTACTACCTGTAAAGTGGCTGGGTTGATTTGATTGCCATTTTTATTGGATCCCCCACCCATAAATCAAAGCAATGGGAATGGTTCTACAGACATGACCACTCGTCATTCGCTAGTAGCCTTGGAAACATTGTTGCGGGAGTTGTGCGACTGTCAGTGGGGGTAAATCAGACTTTGGAAATGTTGCCCCTTCTCCAGAAGAGCGTTATGGTTAGAGTAAATCATCTTGAAAATTGATGTCACTTTGCCAAAGTGGTTCACCTATCCCTCGATGGAGCTCTGTCATCCCGTGTCAATGTCAGCACTTTCATCTTACTTTCTAAAAAGTGCCTTTTCCACATGACGGGCGACTAAGGGATCACTAAACTGCAATGAGGAACTTTTCTCAAACAAATTGCTCTGGAACAATACATCCTTAGAGCTTCCAGAACAGAGCACCCAAAAACTAATATTCTTGTCATTAGTCATTCACCATATCAAACCCAAACACTTTGAGTTCAAAAGCAGAAATTTTTAGAAAATATACACATCTCTATTCTATACATCCATGTTGTAAAGCTCCAAAACAGACAAAAATTTAATAAAATGTTACACTGAGCAAGCATTATCTGGAACAGTGTCCGAAATGAATTAAAATACAATAATTTTACTTGAAGTTTGTTTATGAATCCAAAAAAAAACTAAAAAAAAACAACTCAAATTACACAAAACATTTCTCCAAATTATAATTATTTAAATTTATTGGTAAACTATCCAATTAGGAAGTCAAGAAATTGTCAGATTATTTTATGTACCATCTATTTTTATACAAATTATTTTTGAATATTCTCTTATATTCTGAAAAAAATGTCAAATACAGAAGCAAAATGGATGTAAATGGCAAGTCAAATAAAGAAAAATAATGTAATAAAAAACAAAAAAAGTAATTTGATGGGGAATAAATCTTATGAAAAGTATTGAAACATCAAGGGACTCTACTGAGATGTCCCTTCCAGTAGTGTGTCAAAAGTGAGAGCGCTAATGATATGCCAAGGATTGAAAATTACCATCTCGGATATGTCTAAACCAGTAAACTGGTAAACAAGCCTCCTGTTAGGAACAGGGATGATTTGAATCAACAAGGGTGAAAAGATATGGATACTCCCTGCATTAGTGTTAATAGGAATAGATTATGGAGGGATTTGGCGATGTGACCTTCAGTGTACTAATTGAAATAGTATTCAGAGTCAGCAGTGGAGTAATCAAGTTAAACACAGAATCATAAATCATCATGAGAAGCGCTGTCACAACTAAGCCATTAGCCCCCTGTTTTTCATCCACACACCCTCATGGAAATATCTGCCACGCTGCTCCGTAGGTTAATAGGAACAGAAATGGCATTTAAAGTCTATTTGGATCAAATGTACTGCGCGCCTGAAAGTAGAACTTCGCTAATTTACAGGTAATATGAATTGATGTGGTTATGGTAGGGGATACTTGAGCCGACAGTGGAGTTGAACTTGGGACTGCTGGGAGTTGGTTTGTTTGCCATCACGTTAAATGAAAGATTGAGAATATACCTCCAATAGATTTTAAAAAAGGGTTAAAATCAAAAATCAAATACACCACAAAGTGGTAAAATTTAAATAATACATTAATGAAAAATCTAAATATTAACTTAAAATCTCAGGAGGTACTTTAAGTGAACATTTAAGTCAAATGGGTTCAGCTTACCAAAAAAAAAATCTTTTTAATTAATTAATAAAGTATCCCTGCAAATCTGGCTGAATAAAGTGTGGCGTTCAGCATTTGTGGTCACTAGTGCTTCCTGTAATGCATATAGAAGCACTCTGTGACTCTGGGTGGTTTGTCAAAGTTCCTAACATCTTTATTGATATCAACAAGTACTCAAGCAAATAGCTTTTTAATTGTAGTGAAATGAGTGAATTAGATACTAAACAGTCAGTTAGCGTCAATGAAACGTCTTTCACAGAAGAGTGACCACCAAACTTGTCTGAACACTGATAAGAGGCTGAACTAGAATGCTTACATGGCATTAATCAAATAGCTACGTCTAATTAAAAACACTGCTTTTTCTAAATGTTGCTCAGGTATTGCAATAATTTTTGATCACCCAAGCCTGGAAGACAAATAATTAGAATTGCCACACCATTCTGATGAGTGATGTCAGCGTCTCGGAGTGACCTTCCCACTGCTAATTAATTTTCATCCCGAGAAAAAAAAAAGACCCTGTTGTTGCACATTATTAATTGAGTTCATGAAAAGATGCGGCTGATTAATTTTTGTTGATAATACTTGTCATTCCAGGGAGCGCTGGTGATCATTTTATGGCTTTTTGTTTTAGCGCTCCTCAAAGTTGATCCGACTCATCTGCTTTGCTTTTGAAGAATATTTACTAGACAGAAAGAAAAAAGCAATGAGTTACTGTTTAATGTCGGCCAGGTCATACAAGAATAACTGTCATGTACAATGAAAAAGACAACAGAAGTTGTCAAAATCACCATTTGCATATACTTAAACTCTAAAGGATTGCTCCACTTTATTTACATTAGCTTTACATCTATTGCACTTTCATATCCATCTATCTATCTATCTATCTATCTATCTATCTATCTATCTATCTATCTATCTATCTATTTATCATACTGTAGATCTTCTTTTCCTGTCATTGCTCACTATAGCTAACATTGTTCCATCAATGATCCTGATTGTTTAAATCATTGTTTTAATAAAAGTCACACTTCAAAAGCCATGCACAAAATTTAGAAAATTTTATACAGGCCACAAACTTTCTTTCACAGCTGCATGGTGTCGTTGTAACTGTCTCCTAATGTAGACAGTCAGTGGCACTCACAGAAATATAAGGGTTCTCAGGAGGCCTTTCTCAACATAAAATGAGTCCCCAGCTCAGAAGGGCTGCTTTTCTTTGATAAGGTATTGCTGCAGAATTCTGTAAAGAAAACCATTATGAATTGATAATGCTGGGCATAGACTTGTTAATAGAAAAAAATGTCATTTATCTCAAACGTCTCACAATCGTCTGTGAAATGCAAGATGTCATTGAGCTGGTGAAAATGTGTCCCTTAATGAATATTCTGACAATTTCCAAGCATTGTCCTTGACGGCCTGAATGCATGTGAATAGAACAGCGTGTCATGGTTGTAAAATGACATTAATAGAACTGTAATTATATAGCAGCACTGTTATAGTTCGCTGCTGTATGTTATTATGCTTGGCATAATAAAATAATACTTGAGGACTAATAAACAGAATTCTTTGTGTAATTTCTTTAGCGACATACAGTTTACAGTGAGCAACACTGGCCTTAGCCTGCAGTCTTAAAACTGCTCAAAATATTATGATTTAAACTAGATAAATATTCTTTAATTAAGTCTCATGTGAATTTATAACACCTCAGTTGGAGGGAAACATAGACTTTATGGCTTTACAATATTAATCCACTAGTTTGTGGTTTACCTTAATTGTCATTCCCAGAGAAGCTTAAAACACAACACCACATATACAGAATACATTATACTTGTTTTGAGAGTGGAGGGAAAAAAAATAGTAACACTTTACAATAAAGTTCCATTAGTTAATTTATTAACTAGCTTGAACTAACAATGAACAATACATTTATTACAGTATTTAATAATCTTTGTTAATGTTAGCTAATGACAATACAGTTGTTCATTGTTGGTTCATGTTAATTCAGAGTGCATTATCTAATGTTAACAAGCACAACTATTGATTTTAATAATGCATTAGTTTAACCTCTCTTTTTCTCAAAAATCATATACAATCATTTAAAGAACATAATCAGTATGTCCTGAAGGTTTTGTATATAATAAAGAAGCAAACAAAAAGGAGGAGGGGGGGGGGGGGTCTTCCTGAAACCACAATACATTGAAACAAATGAAAGCATGTAATTTGTTGCTATCATGTGCAAAACATGTTGCTGCCATGAAAATTCCTTCCAGAGTCAATACTACCGCACATTATTTTCTGTTTAGTGTTAATCAAAAATAATTCAAATAATAAAAGTAGTAGATATAATAAAGTTAAAGTTATATAAAACACACACAACAGGCTCTCTCTAAACAGTCAAGACTTTGAAATGCTAAAAAGCACAATGAAAAAAGTGAATGTATTGGTGAGCAACCCAAGAGTCTAAACAGAGGGGATATCAGGGGAGTAATGACTGATTGCCATTCATCTCTTAACCTGAACGAGATCGGCTGCTTGAATCCTCCTTCTCTTGAGGTGAGCATATGGACAGTGCACCTGTTTTTGTGGTGAGTTAAGCAAATCTACATTGAGTATAAAACTGGGATTCTGTCCAACTTAAGAGTAAGTTGTCCCCACCTGCTAAATGGTGTATGCTTTCCAGATTGCATGTTTGACCATTTAAACCTAATTAATCACTAGTGTTCAAAGACACTGTTTCATGTTTTTGGAGGCTTAAAAAGTGTTGTTTGTTTTCGAGTTTGGGGACATAAAAAACTGCTAGCAACACTATGCACCACTTCAAGGCTGCTTCAAGTTTGGGCAGCCATACTGTGGTTAACATGAGCAAGTGTTTGTCTTTGGAAACATTAACCAAACTTTGAAAGTGATTCAGAAAGAAAAAAAAATCATTAGACTGGTTTCATTTGTCTCTTGAAACACAAATCCCTGAATAAAGCATGAGAATCCCCCAAAACAATACAGCTTTCAGCACCACCCACTGGTAGGAAATGTCCCATATAAGTACTTTAGCCAACAGAAATGATATTCTCACAAGACTTTGACCCTCTGTCATTTCACCTCTCACTCACCCCATCAGAGAGCATTCAATCATCTGTAATTGTGATCACACATCACCCTTACAAAACAACTGCTGCAAATGCAATCTATAACTGGACCCGAACAGGGAATGGAAATCCCATTCCATGGAGCTCTAAAACAAACAATGTGTTAGTCCTATCAGTAACCTCTATCCTGAGAGGACAAGGTTAACATCGACACTCTGTGAATTGGTGCACCCAAAATAACAATCGCACCGAACAACACAATCAAAGCATTCCCGCGTTCGCTCATTGTTTAATTTTCTGGTTTTTATCTTCGATATCTCCAAGCGTGTTCTTATCTTTGACCCTCAGCTTGTAGCTTTGTGGCAGCTTCCCTTTTAGATGGCTGATGACCTTGGATGGGATGTCATTAAACCCTGACCCATTTGATGATCCCCTCATGTGGAATACATATGCCAAACGGGAGCCGCTTTCACGCAGCAGGGGTGACGTGAAATACTTACAAAAATATGACTTGACACACTTTATCAAATGGGGAAAGATGAAGACAAAACAGCTGCCGCTGCTGTCGTAAGCAATCTGGCCGTGATTGAATAAAAGTGTCAAGAAAAGGGCCGCTTGATGGTCTTTTGTTCTCTCCCATCCAGGTTGATGTTAGTTTGAGCTGTCAGGGGGGAATCACAGCTGTGTGATTTATCAATACTCCAGTGACCTTGTATCTGGCGGAGGATGAGAGCACAGCGCCCCCCGTTTGAAATCTTGCTGAATGCCCAGAAACGATCCACATTTTGGGTCTGTGTGCCAAGTAGTGCATCGGCCGCCAAAAGAAGGATGTTTGCTTGCACTGTGGATTTCTTTGAGATTGGCCAAAAAAACAAAAACAAAGTAACACTAAACAAAAAGACTCAGCGAAAAACAAATTTTGTAAATGATTATTATTCTAGCTTAACTTATACATTTGCTGTTGTTCGTTCATAATACATTCACATTTATTACAAATTGAGTGTATATAGTGAGTGCTGTTGTTCGTTCATAATACATTCACATTTATTACAAATTGAGTGTATATAGAAATTAAGGAAAGACGGAAAACTATTGTATTTTCAGGCACTAGTTAATTTTGATATTTTGGGCTATTTATTTGTCTTCTTTTAGACTACGTGCCTTTTAGATTTCAATGACTCAGTAGCATTTATATAAACAAAACTTTACAGTTTTATTCTTATCAATATTCTAAAGGTTTTTGAGGAATTGGGTGGAAAAAAATCTATTAGTTAAAATGTTCACAAATAACCATTCAAAACAATCAAATTGAGCTTTAATGTAAAGTATTTCCAAAAAAAAAGAAGACATTTTGTCATGATCATATATATATATATATATATATATATATATATATATATATATATATATATATATATATATATGTAT
This sequence comes from Carassius carassius, assembly GCF_963082965.1. Lineage (NCBI taxonomy): Eukaryota > Metazoa > Chordata > Actinopteri > Cypriniformes > Cyprinidae > Carassius > Carassius carassius. Next base: position 18,755,706 of record NC_081773.1, on the reverse strand, counting down.
ATATGTATATATTATTATATGTTATATATATCATATATATAATATAATGCAAATTGCTATTATAAAAACTTAAGCAGCAACTTTTCCAATTTCCAATATTTATGCAATTCTCAAAACTTTTGGCCACGACTGTATATATATATATATATATACAGTGCACAGACACACACACACACACACACACACACATACATACTTATACGTATATATATATATTTCTCTTTCTTCATTTATTTGCCTAAAAATGGAAAAAGTCACCTAATTTAACCTGATTGTTCCTGCTATGTTTTTAAACTTGTATAAAACAAAGTAGAAGACACGTTTCCACAAATGCATCTTCATTTTAATTTTTTTTTTTTTCAAAGGACAAGCATTGTTATGATGAACCAGATGTTTTACCAGCATTGCACATTCATTACTCCCATAAAGCCATCTGTGGAATAGATTTTATGCAAATCTTTCAAGGGATCTGCATAAATAAAGTCCCAATTAATACCTCTGTACTGTTTGATACTAAAGTGTTCTTAATTATGAAGGAGAAGGTAAGATGCCCCCAGGTAAAACTCAACAAATGGATAGCGGATCAAAAACATGGCGAGTTTTGTACTCCGGAACTTTTGTTCTTCGGACCTGTAATGGAACAATAATTTAAAAAATGCAGCCTAATGTATGTCCCGCTGTGATCATTTCTCATTGGATGGCTATTTGATAGATTACTGCTTGTGTTATTTATGTGGAATACTAGCCTGCATGGTTAAATGCTGTAATCCATACAAGATGCTTAATATTTCCAATAATAAAAGCTGACATAGACAAAGATATTAATATAATATAATATATTATTTAATTATAACAAAAGAATAAACAAATATTTATACAATATACACAAATGAATGTCCTTCTATTATATTTTGCTAAGACAAACATACATTTCTAAGTGTGGCTTAAGTGTGCAAATGCATACAGTGCATTCAAGAAGTGTGTCATATATATCTGATTACACTCAATCCAGAACAATCACACTGAGCCATTTCCCAGGGTAGACTGGAATCTATTTAAAAAGTTGTATTATCAGTGCTTCTAATAAAACTTCATTCATTTCCCCCTTTTTTTCCAGGAATGCACAACATGTTTAACCAGATGCCTTTGGAGCAGTCCATTGATTGGCAGATCTGTTTTTCGCCAGACACTGATGGCTTTAATGGTGAAGGTGCCCCTTTGTTCAGATTTTATTGATCAGCCAGAAGAGGCTTAGCTTATCATAGCATTCAACATAACTTTCAGGGCTTAACAAGTGCATTTCACATGACAGTAAATAATACTGTTGGTCAAATAATTCATTAGCACCACAATAAAGAAAATAATAATAGGCAAATCAGTGCATGTACTTGAAGCCGAACAGGAAACGAGTGAAGGCAATGGAGGGGTAGACAGAGGCTAATAGAGTCAGCTTTGTCATGTGATTAGTGGTCTGCTCTGAAGGAATCTGGCCAATGACTAAACAGGAGAAGGTGTGGACAGATCAGCTAATGGCTCGGAATGCAGGGACTGAAGAGGTACCAGTTACTCTTATATATTCTCATATACAGCTCATATACTGTATTTTACCAAATACCGCCTCTAAATGCGATAAATAAACAGCAGTGAGGGTGGGTTTTTAAATGAATTAGCAAACAGTCTTAGAAATTCTGAGTAATAAAATCTTTAAAGTAAATGATATAGCAGCCCTCATGTCTTTGGACACTTAGAAGTCCCACTCGAAAATGAACATATCACTGTATGTCAAAACAAGAAGCATTTTAAGAAAGACAACCCAAAATTCAAGCAAATGGTTATATCAACTGATGTTAGATTTAATGTTAGATTAATTATACTGGATATTTAACTGATAACTGATGCAATCTGTTCAAAATGAAAATGATATTTGCATTTTGCTTATTTTAAATTGATCACTTAAAGTTAATCTTTAAAAACACTCATAATTAAAATAAAATGTGAAATATAATTTTCAGCAAAACTCTAAATGAATGTCTATTTTTAATCATTAACATTATTTTATGATTCCTAAATACTTGCAGCATTTAATTACATTTTCAGTTGTAAGTGTTTCTGTTTTGAATTTGTGCAAAATTTGTACAAAAATAATGTTTACAAATTTTTATATCAGCCATTAATCAGATATCAGTCATGAGCATAATTATCGACTTAACAGTAAATGTATCCTTGAAAAGATTGTTAGGTTTTAAATAATGCAACAGTAGTGCTCAATAATGTTCAAAGTTAAGACCGGACACCTGGTTCCTCTGCTAGGACACCTGTGTGAACTTGAAGGGATCCGCCATCTGGTTAAAAGTAATTGCAGAAATTTCTGAGAATGTCAGTTCTGAGAAAATCATTTGCTTGCAGATGCCATTTGGCTGAATAAAATATGATTTTGTAATTTAAGTGTGGCTTAAGTGTCTAAATACTTTTTGGGGCCAGTGTAAGCTATTTCAGCATCTAACATCTGTTGTGTAGGGTATTTTTTCCTGCTGCCCCCAAAACTGGCAACTGTTTCCTCCAATCTCACAGATGAATAGAAGCATAATGATCTGAGCCTTCAGTGAATGTTACAGCATTATAATCTTATTTGTTTGATGCAGCAATTGGACAGATGTTCTCTTGATTTGACGCTTTTTTTGGTTACAAAACGTCCTCCATGAGGCTTACAAATATTTATCCATGTAGCGGCGTGAAACTCGTTATGCTGGAGTAGATAAGCTTTGTATGTTTGACTAAAGCATTGCTGTGCTGTTCCTTAATTGCTTTAAATATACAAACCGCTCAAAGATGTAAATACATTGTTTTGAAACAATGAGTTAGTGATAAGCATACAAATTGAGCTTACTGTTTCAACACTCAATTTATGAGTAATCATTTCCTGAAGAAACTTTCTTGAGTGGGTATCAATGCGCACAATGGAATTTCATGAAGAAATAGCAGTTCACCCAGAAATACAAATTTGATGAAAACTGACTCACCCTCAGGCCATACAGTACATGATGGATTTGTTTATTACAAACACGCAGCTTTTTGCTTCACAAGACATTAAATGATGGACTGGAGTCAAGTTGTGGATCATTGTGATATTTTTATCAGCTGTTTGGACTCTGACGGCACCCATTCACTGCATCCACTCTGATTCTGATTGCACCCATTCACTGCAGAGGATCATTAGTGAGCAAGTGATTTAATGCTACATTTCTTCAAATTAATTCTGATCACGAAATAAACTCATCTAAATCTTGGGGATGGCCTGAGGGTGAGTAAATGTTTTGCAAAATTTAGATTTTGGTTGACCTATTCCTTCATGTGAACAAAAACAGTATGACAGACAGAGGTTTTCTTATATTTAACTTCATTTTTATGTTTTGTAATTACAGTACTATACATAATATAACATATCACCTTTCAGATTATCATATTATCTGTATAACTGAATGTATATGATAATAGTGTACACAGAAATAGTTTTTAAATCTGTTTTGTACTGAGGGGAAAAACAGGGAATTATTAGTCCATTCACGCATTTCGTTAAATTGCAGGCACATACCTCATAAAACAGTTCATATAACTAATAGGAGGTACCTTTAAAATAAAAATCTGCGATTTTCAGGAGAACATAATATCACTACCAGACTAGACACTTTTTAACTATCTTGTTTCTTTGAATTTGGATACACTTGAGTGTTCCCATATATCATTTTTTTGATTCCAGCATTCAACAAAAAAGCAGTTTCTGCTATCAGATGAATCCTCTCTCTCTCTCTCTCTCTCTCTCTCTCTCTCTCTCTCTCTCTCTCTCACTCTCTTTCTGTTTTTCATAAACAAGGAATGGGTTGTCTAGCAAGGAGAACACCTGTAAGACACCGATGAGCAAACCTGAGCCAACTGTCCCGACTGAGTCAATATGCAATTATTTCAACTGAAGATCCACCAATGTCTACATCAAACGCCCCACATTCCTTGGGCAGATTAGCCGAAATTATCTTTTATTATTTTGGCCTGCACTGACAAATTGAACTCTATCTGGTCCACATTGCGATGAAATCCAAGACAGCTTGAATGGCAGTGGTATGTTTGGAGTTTGGATAATACTTACCTTTTATGAAAGGGCCAACGGCGGTGGGAGATTAATAACTGAACACTGAGTGCCTTCCACTGATACTATCCCTCAGGTCGTCTTGTAAAAGCCTGTTGAGAGGTTAAATTAAATTGTTGTAATAAATGTTTGGTTTTAGCAATGCTGTATTATTGAAAATCAAACAAACACCGACAGGCTTTTGTGCGATGAGGATCAGAGAGGGAAAATGAATAGGCGGCGAGGGGCGGGGGGCATGTAGGGAAGTATTATGTACATTTGAAACTGACTTGTTTTCACTTAAACAATCATTAAATTGGAGCTAGAGGAACAATTATGTTGATGAATGTTTTTGGAGCTACTGTAATTAAATTAATCCATTTAATTAACTAATTATATTGAACTTTTCCCCAGAGAACAACATAAGACTTGTGTTCTCTCTTACAAACAAGCAAAAATAATGTTTTGGATTTGATTGCAAAGATCAGAAGGAAATGAATCTGTGTCAAATAAAATGCACAGACAAAGACAAACCGATGGAGTGTGTATTGTCATCTGTTGTAACACAATCACGGATGATTGTAACGCACGTGGGAGAACATAATTGGATCAAAACTTTTTCATACCTTAATGGGCTACCCTAGAGAGATCTGGTTCCCTCATTTGCAAATTCAATTCGATAGCATTCTGACAGCACATTGCAGCCCTATGAATATATTCAAATCAGTAAATTATTACAACAACTTACATTATGCTCAAAGAAGCATTTCAAAGGGCTTAAAAGTCACACACTTGAATTTATTTTGTACTGTACCAAGTAAATAAATAACTACAGCACTACAGAATTTAGTAGCCTATTATAATGCTAATACATTTTGAGTCATTCAGCAACTACTACTATTACTAATTAATAATAATAATAATAATAATAATAATAATGATAATAATAATAAACTTTAAAGGAGAATAGAATATGATGTGATAATCATATTCAGAGTTAGATACCAGATGACTGGCGACTCAACAATGCCATCTAGAGGTAGTGCGCTGACACTACAGTGAGATTGACCTACTCTGACGAGCCCCGTGGCCTAGATCAAATTTTCCCCATTTCATGTTGAGAAACTCAAAGCCATGGCTGAAGGTGTTACTTGAATCTAGCTATATTAGACGCCTTTACAAAATTAATTACAGAAGTGTCATTGCGTAGGCCTACAACATTAACACAGAGAAAGCGTTTCAATAACATTGTAAGTTAGGCTACCTCACGCTGCGTTGTTTTCTCACTGAGAAGAAAAAACTAAAGAGCAAATCTCTTTCGGATGCTGATTCTTCTCATTTAATTTGTGTGTCCGTGGGGCCTTTTTGAAGTACCACATGTTCCGCCTCCGGTAAGAAGGGAGATAAAATAATATTACTTCATAGTATTAATAATGTCTGTCCTTAAGGGATTGTTCAAGATTATTAATATTTTCGTAGAATCCCGTACGTGAAACAAAATTCAACGAAGTAGACGCCAGACGTTAAATAAACCAATTTTGTGTGAAAACAGCTTGACATTTCTGATCATATTTAACTTGTTCATGTTACATTTATTTTGTGCCAGAATTGGTGTTTATTAGGGGAAAAATAACTAGGAAATATCACTGAAAATTTGTAAGTCCTCCTGAAGAGTTTCACACAGTTGTAAATGCCATTCCTAGAAGCATTGTATTATTGCTCAAAGGGATTCTTTTTCACTTCTTTCTCATAACAGAATGTCCTGTGTCAATAATATCCATGTTAACCTTCTTACCTATAAGCAGGTTTGGAGTGTTTAAAAAAGATTGTATGCAACATTACTTGATTAACAACCTTCTTTGTTATGGTCAATTTTTTATTCATAAGTGTAGATTTTTGAAAACCACCCCTTCTATTCCTCACTTCACGACCTTAGAATTATTGCTTTGTGTACTCTTGCAAGTGATAAGGCTATTAAATTATATTACATTATATATATTTTTATGAGTTTAGTATCTTATAACACCTTTTACTAAATTATGTAAATGCATTATTTTTTTTTTGTGTAAAATTCATCTTGAATTTCCAATTCAAATTTAACTGCTGCTATGCAATGTATATAATGTATAGTTATGTCTGCCTTATATATTTGCACCTGTGTATTTTGATGTCTTACTTTTGTTACTTTTTAATTATTTTCAATTAAAAAAATATTTGAATCTCCTCCTTTACTCAGAGAATATGATTCTTGTGTATTACTTTCTATATATTAAAACCTGTAGTGTTCTATATACTAATATAAAATATGATTTATTCTTCTCATGTAAATTGTTTGCTGGCTGCAATGTTTGCTGATGGAAACTCAGTTCATGGCTCACGTGTAGTTATGGTATCCACCAGCAGAGGCTAACTAGTTCAACCAAACCTCTTGACAAAATCCAGTTGCTTATAGAGTGCTGAACTGAGGACATATTTTTGTAGGCCAACCCATAAGTTAGAATCACTGTTGTTCCCTAAAGAAAATAAATAAATAAATAAAAAAAAGAAAAAAAAAAGCATAATAGCATTTTTCCATTGGCATTTCAATTTTTGCAGAAAATAAGATCTGTGACCAGCAGAAGTTTAAATGCTTGCATGCTTTTGTTCATACAATTACCAGGAATAAACAAACTAAACCACTGACTGTGACGTCACCACCATTAGTTTTCCCTTTTAGTTTCGGTCTTGATTTAACAGACAGTTTCCAAAGTTTGAGTTTAAAATAGTTTGCGAGAATGTGATATAAATACAATGAGACTGATGATGTTTAAGGCACATGACAACCTCTGTTGATTCATTTAGCCACTTGTTAGCAACAATATTTTCCAAGCAAAAAAAATAAATAAATAAAAAACGAATGTGGTATTAATGATATATTTCCTGCCAGTGAATAATAAAACATGAAATATTTTTAGCTTGTGTTAATCACAGACACTATTTCAGCCATTTTTAACAAAAACCCATTCAGTAAACCCACTGACTTCAGAATGATGAAACCGGAAGTGCTAAAATGCAGCACTGCTGCACGCTATAACATTATCCTCATAAAAATGACATTATTTTGGTGGAAAAGCAATAACAGTAAGTCTAAGAATTAAGTCTCACCATTTGTCTGGCTTTAGTACTTAGTGAAAAGGTTTTATAGCCTGACTGTGGGAACCCCCAAAATAATTTTCACATGATTGCTTTTCTTACTACAGATTATCGTAATTTTGTTTTAACAGCTTCTTAATTACTGTTTTCTACAGCTTGGTGAATTTGAAAGATCAAAAATCCACAAAATGATAGCAACCACACTTTTGTACAGAAATTGGGCTGAACTTACATTAATTTTTATATGGTTATTGTTTTTAACAGAAATGCCTATTCGCTCTTAAATCCTAATCTGATAGATGCAGTCCTTAATAGATGCATTCTTTTTTTTTTTTTCACCAAAGCAGTCTAAACAGTCTGTTAGTATTTTTATATAGTTAACCCTCAATATAATTGTATCCCAATAGTTTGTACTTGTCTAATCTACATGATTAGAAATCCTGAAGCCCATATTTATCAACTAAAGGTAATTCACATATCTCGCTTTCAATTTTTTCTGTCTGTGTGCTAGTTCACATGTCACATGAACACAAATACTCACATGGATTAAGTAGTTTAGTAGTTGCCATCAAGCATTAAATGTTATCTTAAAAAGCTCTTTCAGTAAGCCACCCATAATTCCACTGACAATGTGGGCTTTCTGACACACCTCACCCTTTACATTTGACATTAAAACTTGTTTTAGATATATATATCAGAATATATAAATATCAGAATATGAATGCAATTGGTGATCAAAACCCTTTTGAGAAAAATTCAAGATCAAATATCTTTTCTTGTGCATGACAGTGTTTATTGTAGAGCTTGAGAGAATTTGACCACTTCATGCAAATACTTTCAAAACACCAAAGAGCTTACAATTTAAATGTCACGAATGTTGTGTTAAAATACTACCTATTTGCATTATAGATGGCATTTTAGTTACTATGATTTTAACCTGAAAAATTCTAAATAATAATAATTCACAATTTATCTGTGGTAAACATTTTTTAGTCATGTGAGTTTATTAATTCATGTATGGTAGATGCTCACTCACATGCTTTGCATTTTCTAAAGTCTGGCATCCAACTGTTGACATATTCTGAGTTTTTAATGACATGCAACATAAATTACTTGCATTCATATGCTGATGTCCGTGTGCCAACATCAACAGATGCTCCCTGGCTGCTATGATCCTTAAATTCTCTAATGAGCAACAGAAAATACTTGCCTTTGATGCGCATTCAATACATAACTAGGTTTAGTGGATCTTGATTTAACATTTGCCAATGTGGCATAGGCATAGGCATGGCAAAAAAAAATGTCTGTGTATATACGTCACAAATAATGTCACAATAGACTGAATGACAAACACTTCAACAAAATGAATTAAAAATCTGTATTTTAGAAGTATTTTAAATGAAAGCCTGCTTTCTTCAATTCAACAAATGCCTAGTGGAGTCAAACCATTAAAATGAACTTTTTTGTCCACACTATGAAAGTCGTTGGGGTCCCAAACAATATTGGACTCCAATAATTTTCACCAAAAGAGAGAGAGATAGAGAGAGAGAGAGATAATTTTTATAGATGAAAGTAAGTCATGCAGGTTTTTGAATGAGATGAGGGTGAAAAATTATGACAGAATTTAAATTTTTGAGTGACCTTGCCAACTGTCAGAATATTTTACCCAGAAATAGTATCCAATTAATGCTGCAAAAGTGAATCAATAACAGTTTTTCAGGGAACCAGGTGGAACTTCACAAAACTGTATCATTCTGTAACATTGTTCATTTCAGTGGTTTGTCCGGCCCTAGAACGAATCTCTAAACCTGTCCAACATGTGTCTTTGTTTTCCTAATATACCTATGTTAAAGAGTACAATGCAGTTTCACATATGAATGATGGGAACGACCTTTATTTCGACATCACAATTCATTTGTCATGCTAACACATACTGTAGGCCTACTGTATGTTTCACTTATTGGAATATTGTTTTCCTTTCATAATAAAATGAAACTTTCACGCACATATTTACTAATCAGCAACATTTTTGATGCATAGAATTGGGGTTTTCTACATATTTAACTAGAGCATGAAATTATCCTGCCACAATCATTCAGCCAGGCAAACAAGCCTGTTTAAATTCCTGTAACTGTAAATTTTTTATTTATTTATTTTGGACATTTTTTTACAGCATAATAGGTTTTATTAACTACATTTTCCATAAGTGATATAAAAAAAAATCACAAATCAGCCTACTAAGGTATTCCAAGTGATCGTTTATGATCGTGTGCTATTTTAATCAAAACATTCCTGATATTTGTCCCTGGCAGCAACTTTGCCTACTTCAACACTTCTCCTAGCATGTTGGCATAGAACACGCAATCCACACAGGCAGCTGCAGTGCAGTCAAGCAGTTTTGCATACCAGCACATATGGCCCAAGGGAGAGAGAGAAAGAGAAAGAGAGGGAGAGGGGAATAAATGGGAATTAACCCATTCCATTGAATTCCATACTGTATTTACATGAATTAAGGATCTCATCAGTCAAACACAGCAGAATAGTTTTAGTTGTTTGGCTTACCTTGACTGAATACCTTCAAGCGTTGTTAGTTGAAACAGCATTATAATTTATAACGTTAAGATGATAAGGCCATTAATTTAACAAACATTTTGGTAAGCAATTTCAGATATTTAGTCTCACTTTATTTGAAATTACAAAAAAAAATAATAGATAGATAGATAGATAGATAGATAGATAGATAGATAGATAGATAGATGGATGGATGGATGGATGGATGGATGGATGGATGGATGGATGGATGGATGGATGGATGGATGGATGGATGGATAGATAGATAGATAGATAGATAGATAGATAGATAGATAGATAGATAGATAGATAGATAGATAGATAGATAGATAGATAGATAGATCGTTTTTTTATTAGCCTACACTTTTTTTAATTAGTATAAATAGTTTTTATTATTATAATAAGGTTTTATTAACATTTATTTATTTATTTATTTATTTTCACGGTATACCAGCTTTCAGGCCAAAAATATCCTGATATTCCTCTAGATCCTTACGTTTATCTGAACTGGAGTGTTGAATTCTATTTTCATTTTAGTTCATGGTACTGCCTTATTTAAGTGGCAGTTATATTATTTTAGTGTTTTGTGTCTGTATGTTGGAAACTCTTTTTCACTGTTGCTGTAGAGGCCAGTTTTGCTAAACTTCAGGTTACATCTGTGGTTTTATGAGTACAAATATTTTTAATAGCTTTGTTTTTTTTTTTGTTTTTTTTATTACAGTGCATTCCAAAAAAAATTTATTACTATTATTTATTTATTAATTTATTCATTCATTTCTTTTTATTTTCTTTGCAGATCCTGAAAACCTGTTTGGGTGAACTATTAAATGTATGGTGACAAAGCCCCGCCCCGTTTTGAGGCATTGAAACGAGGCAGTTGCGTAATTTGTCTTCTTGTCAAACGCGTAAAGCGCTTGACATCTCTGGCTGGCTGTTGTGTCGTTCTCATTTGCAGCATATTGAATGACGTGATCTCCAGTTTATTTCAGCTGAGGACATGCGGTTATGGGCAACGCTTTGTTGAGCAGGATCCACGGCTAGAATAAAACACCTCTAAGAACTGAACGAGGCATTGAGAGAGGACGATAACAGTGGATTTAATGACACTCCATCAAAGAATCACATTCTGGTAAAGTGAATCTGTAATCGCATGTTACAATGGTAAACAGTGCTGGGTTGCAAGCTTTCCGTAATGCCTGTGTTGTTTATGCTTTTGATCTAAAACATAATATAATCGCTAAACAGCTTCTATTTTATAGTAATGTTTTGTAATGGTGTTCTGTTCTCCAGTACATTATACTGTATGTAAGAAGCATGCTGGATGAATTGTGCCGAACTCTGCGCTGACCTTAATCTGAAAACTCCATAACAGCAGAGCAGCTGTAGGCTCTAAATTCAGATGGAGTATTTCCTAATTTATGGATGGCAGAAAAAAGAGAGAGAGAGTTTGTATGGGGGTTCCTTCTTCAGTGTAAGGTAGCAACAAGCCTGAGTATTTAGAGATGCACACAAGCTGACTTGAAAATGGCAGAAATTATAATACATTTGAGTTGATCTTTGAGTTTAAGAGTGTGGATATACATATGAACACACTGGACAAAAAAAGTCAGTCAGATTGATGATGCATTCCTCTAACCTTGTCTTGAAATTCTCAGGAATTTCTGCATTGTTTACTAGAAAGCTTAAATGATTTATGCCAGAGGGTTATATATAATAAGTGAAGAAAGCTATACATTAACGTTGCCATGTCAATAACAGTTGCTTGACTGGATGTATGCAATGTTTTAAACCAATCAGCTGAGTGATAAATACCATGTGACTAATGACTGTAGAGTATCATGCTAATGGCACCATAAGAATGCACACAGAGACCCAAAACCTTCACAGAGCAACCATCCTAAACTGTGTTGTGTACACATTCGTGCTTTTAAAAAGCCCAATAAAGAATCAGACAATGGTAAAACAATAACATAATGAAATATTTGCGTAGAATACAGCAAGATTACAGATACAGCGTTTGGCTAGTAGGGACATGCCAACCACCTAAACCTAGATTTTTGCTATATTTTCAAGGATTGTTGAAACAACAAACTTGTTTCTGTTCATGTATTGTGTGTTTTTGTGGTGAATGAAAACCCATTTTTCTGTTTCCTCAGATCAAAAGAAACATGGATGGATGGGTGCCGCCTCAGTTTCACACGTTGTCAGACCATAAGAAGTTTTGTCAAGACAGTTCCCTCACGATGGACCAAGGCACGCCATACAGCATAAACATGAATGTTTTTTTACCGGACGTCACCTACCTACGGACCGGCATGTGTAGACCCGTGAGGTCTTCGGCGCCACAGATAAAGACAGAACCTATGCATTCGTCTTTCAACTACTCCAGTTGCCACAGCTCGGTTGCACCCGCCATTACGCATCCAGAGTACACAAACCTCTACAGCCCAGCTACGGAAATGGGTAGCAATGTTTACGTCAAGCATGAGACGCCGTCCCACGAATTCCCAGATGTTCCACTTTTTCAGCTGTTGAATTCGGAGCTCGAGCCCAATGGTGGCCACCCTTGCACAGATTCCCACAATGCCACATGCCCTCCGATGCCAACATATAACGGCATTCACACACATCCCGGCCAGATTGCAGAACGACCGCATTGTAATATGAGCAACAGTGGATATTCACTACCTACCCAGTTTGGTCAGTACCTTCAGAAGAGGGCAGCCTATCTACCACCCTCCCCTCCAAACTCAGAACCGGGCAGCCCAGACAGGAGGAAAGAACTCATACAGAACTTATCTCCACCTCCATCATATGCTGCCAGTATGGCGTCTAAAATGGCAGGTCTTACCCCTGGACCAGCACTTTCTGGCCAAACACAAGCAGCACCTGCCCAATACAACCGCAGAAACAATCCCGATCTAGACAAAAGGAGAATACATCACTGTGATGTACAAGGTGAGATTGAATTTAGCATCTAGACACTTTAGTTTCTGACTATAGTATGCACTTTATTTGGAAAATAACATTCAAGGCCTTAAAAGTAAACCGCTTTTTCCACATAGTCCATATGACGCAGGGCAGGCTTAAGTCACTATTCAGATGATTTAATGTTGTTGAATAGATATTGCGGACTGACATGACTAAACCTCAGGCAATTACCGGTCTCTGGGTTGGACTTAGACTGACTAAGAGGCTTAGGACACAATGGTGAAACCATTTGACATTGTATATGAGGCTGCTGGACAAGTCAGAGCTGGCCAGCATGTTAGTTCAAAGGGTAGTTCACCCCTGAATGGAAATTTCCTCACCCTTGTGTTGTTCCAAGCCAGAATATTAAGCTTTTGGCAAACTATCCCAATAATGTTTATATAATGTATATGAGCTTATAAGTTATGGTATGTATTAACATTTGTTGTATTCCTATGCATCAGGATGTAAGAAGGTCTACACCAAGTCCTCACATTTGAAGGCCCATTTACGTACTCACACAGGTAAGACATTTGATGAATGTTATCACACAAAATCAGAGCTGTTCACACAATTCTCAGTGTGGTATTGCTGTCACATATGACAACAACATATAATTTAATATAAAAAATATTTGTTAGTTATAAATCCAGAGATTACAGAATTCACAAGTTTTCAGTTAAAAAAAAAACTTGAAAATTTCACAAGGAACCTTCTAAATACAACTAAAACCTTTTCCAACTGAAGTGATGAACTGAAGTCCCTGATATGGTGAAGGATTCATAATTGAATTTTGAATGAATTCATTAAAAGGACTGGCTCATAAGGGTCATTAAAGGTACAACAGTGCTTGTGTTGCATTTATTTGATTCACTGAAAAGAACCAGATTTGTCATTTGTTTGTCAACCAGACTCCAGTAGTCAACATTTGAAGTGGATCAAAACCTTTCATCAAAGTTGTCCTAAAACCTAAAACCAAAATCCGTTCTTGTCTTAGGACAACTTTGATGAACTTTTTTGATCCACTTCAAATGTTGACTACTGTCAGTCTTATTTTGTGTTATTGAGTGTGACTCTACAGAAACAGCTTTTCTTGCCATTATTACGCTGTACACAGCATTTTATCTCATCAAATTTTGGTAGTGTTCTCCCCTCAACCTGTATTGGCCTGTTTTGTTGCAGGCGAAAAGCCATACAAGTGCTCATGGGAGGGGTGCGACTGGCGATTCGCCCGCTCTGACGAGCTAACGCGCCACTTCAGGAAGCACACAGGGGCCAAACCTTTCCAGTGCGCCGTATGTAGCCGTTGCTTCTCCCGATCGGACCACCTGGCCCTCCACATGAAAAGACACCAGAACTAGAACCGCCGGCTCTCGTTGTTCTGACGGTGCTGCAGGAGGGCTATCAGGACCTCTGTTGATGATACTAATTAGGATTTGGGTGTGTTGGTTAATCTTGGGTTTTGGCAGTTCATCAGGTACAATGGGACCAAACCCTGCTGTCAGTGCGGCTCCTGTGGTCATAAAACCAGCTAATTGATGAGAACTTGGCTCATTTGCCAGATGGGACATTCTTTTTTTTGTTTGTTTATTTGTTTGTCTGCATACATTGAGGTCATCATTTATGACATGAACTACTTTTAATGTGCCTTTTTTACCTTGTAGAATGGAGGTGCCATGTAAAATGTACAACGTTCAAGAACTTGTGGGCAGTTTTAATCTTCTTTAAAGTAATATTCCAAATTGAATACAAGTTAAGATTAATTGACTTCATTTGTGGCATAATGTTGATCATGTTAAACACACAAAAACAAGTTTGATTTTGTGGCTATACTGTTGAAACATTGAGAATTTTGACGTTTACAAGATTGGCCGCATTGACTTCTATTGTAAACCAGATTTTGGAAGTTGAAATTCATTTTTATGGTAATCAACACTATGCCACAGGTTCATCAACTATCAACTGAGATTAACTTTTATTGAACCCAGAATATTACTGTAAATGGCTACTCATACTTGTATCACAAGGTAAATCATAAAATGCGCTGTGGTCTTGGTTGTAGAACCAAACTGCAGAACAGTCATGAGAATGTGATCCACAAACACTGAGTCACAATGAATTAATGTCTCTTAAAAGCAGCACTTGATAAGAAACAGAGCTTCAGAAATTTGTGCAGGAGCCGCCGGGTAATAAGAAAATTAAATGTAGCTTCAGAACACCAAAGAGTTGGATGAAGTCCAAACTATGATATGTTTTGAAGAGGATTTGGACGAAGATTTGCTTTATGTAGGGGAAATGTTTGAAAGAGCACAATCTGAAGATTGATTGAACTACTTTATGTTAATTCCTGTGTTTTACTGAAACGCAATAAGTGGTACAAATGCTGTATTTTTCCTGGCAAGAGGACAGGTCGGATATCGATTACTTCCATAGTTGTTTATTTTCCTTACTATGCATTTGTTTGGGATAAATGATAGCTTTAAATGTACATATAATGTGTATTTATTTTGCCAAGATTATTATTTCTTTTTCTATTTTATAAAATGTAACTCAACGCTTACATGAAATGAGCACCGGGCTACTGGGAAGTGGTTTTAGAAATCTTTGTTCAAACTAATAGTGCTCTAAACAGCCGCATTATGTGGAACAATGTGGCATCTGATTGTTTACATTAGTTGGTTTGGCTTATGGTGTGTGTTACATCTGTATGTGTGGCCCCATCAAACCTCTTATTTTCCATTACAGTGATAAAAATGTTTTCCACCTTATTTTTCAGAGATTGCAAATGCGCAACAGAAGGGACTCGTCATACATGCCAATCTGATCATGTCCCTGAGATAGAAGTAAAATAGATTGGGGACATATGGAGTTTGTTTTTATCTAAAGTTATGTAATACGAGGATCCACAATGTTTATAGGTTTTAGAGAGAGAGAGAGAGAGAGAGAAAGCAAGAACATATAGCTGTATTCTACATTTTTAACTAGAAGTTCTCCATTTGGTGACCAAAACTGAAAGAGAATAAATCTAATTGCTGTAATTAAAGGTTCAAACTGCTCAAGTGTAAAATGTTAAATACCCATTAATAGCTCTAATTTGCAGCACTTAGATGAGTACAGTTAATGTTAAATGCATACATCATTACTGTTATTACACATAATATGGAGGCAGGTCTTTAAAATCTTAGTCTGTCAGGTTAAACTGGAGTGTCCAGTCATCCTGGCTCACATGTGATTAGGTGAATAAATTGAGGTGTGGTTACAGTTGCTAATACGAGCTGTCAGATATGAAAACACAAGAGTTAAAAGTTGATGGTATTGAGTGGTAACACCCAATTAAATTGATACTGTAATTATCTCGCCTGTATACAAATCACTGAGTAACAGTAGAAGGGCCTCAGTCATGAAAATAACCTGACATTTTCACAATGCATTCTTTTCATCACTAGGGTGTATATTATTTTCTGAATGGGTTCTTACATAAGCGACCATTTATGAACATGAACAATTCACTTTTTAAATGAGTTTAGAACTATATTCTGATGTAATTGTCCAGAAATAATTTACGGTTAGGCCCACACAGGAACAAAAACACCAAAAACGCCAAGTGAACAGACTGTATGTTGTTGTAATGTTAAAGAAACCTCTCCAGGATTATACGTGGAGTTATCACAGAACTTCAGAAGTATGTATGCTAACAAAAACTAAGATGGAATGGTGGAGGTTTTTTAGTATTTATCAAGTAAAGGTACAATTTTGAAATAAAATACAAGTCAGTTACCACTTTTGATGATGTATTGTCCAGCGTATGGTGTGAGTTTTATTTGTCTGGACTCTTTTCAGCAGAGGTTAGCATGTTAGCTGCATGCTAAATCAGCACATGTCACATTGCGCCTCAAAGTAAACACTCGCTGGCCAAACAGAGTGATGCTATTTGATTATTAGTGATTGTCAGCTAGTAAGATTCTGTGTTATATAACACTTGTTAAACATGCCTGGAATCAGCCCAGATGCTTTGTCTCTGAGGAAGATTGTTATCGTGAAGTCGATGCCTTCATGTTTTTTTAAAAGCCCTGTGTCAATAGGGAACTCATTTATTTTCTTTCATGGAAAGGAACAATAGTTTAATTCACTATTTGACCTGACATTTAGATGATCTTTGCAGATGAGAGTATGGATCAAACAGTAGCTCAGCTGTGATCCTCTTTAGTGAATGCCATTTACTATAGGATCGCTGTGATGTTGCATGTACCCTTAATGGAAAACTATCAACTTATCACACTGAAAGCAATATCAGTGGAAATGTTTCATACGACTCAAAAAAATGAATTTTTATCAGCCGTAACTAGTCTCGTGTCTTAATCAGAAATTATTCGGTGCTCAAGAAACATTTCTTTCTATTATCGATGCTGAAAAAAGTTGTGCTGCTTAACATTTCTGTGAAAACCACAATACATTTTTGTTTCAGGATTCTTATAATACAAAGTTCAAAAGAACATCATTTATTTGAAATATTTTGTAACATTATAAATGCCTGTAATGTCATTTTGGATCAATGTAATATGTTCTGGCTAAATGCTGTAAAGGATTAACTTCTTTATAAATATTTAATAAAAAAAATAATAACAATAATAAATACAATAAACTTTTGAATGATAGTGTATTTCTAGAGCTGTCAATTATTATTTAATGTGTTACTTATAAGAACTAGCATAATGTTTTGTTACTCAAATCCAAAATATGATAAAACCCATTAAAAATTCTCATGGGAATCCACGGGGCAAACAAAATACATGCGTTTATGTTCCATACAAAATGCAAGTTTATTAACTTCCATGCCTCCGATTAGATTATCAAACAAGTATAATGTGTAACCTCAATTTCAATTCACAGCTCAATCTTCTGAAAAAAAGAAAAGAAAACACAGAGAATATCCAAAGCACATAATATTTAGACAACTTCTGTAGAAGCAAAATAAAGCTGAAACACTTGCAACCTCTGAAACGACTGGGATGTGACAACCTGCAGCAGGATCCAATGGGAAGGGAATCCCTTTGAAGTGTAGCAGGGTGAAATATCACAACTTTACAGTAAAACCAAAAAAGTGGGGAAAGCTCTGAATATATTTACAATACGCACCCTATACATAAATACAAGAAAGATAATTACAGAATATCAGCAAAACAAGAAACAAAGGCCATTGAGTAAATACTTGATTCCAAAGAAAGTAAAGTAAATACATAAACTAAGGCAATATTTTACAGAGACTCAAGGGGGGAAATGCTGTTCACGGAGGAATTATGCAGTACCACCAGTGTCTTAACATTCCAAATATTTCCTGCGATTTCCATAACTGAGGATGCATGAGAAGTTCACACGATTTTATAAAGTTAGAGGTAAACCAGAGTCCTGTTAATTAAGCAAATGTGTCCTTAGGAGAGTAATACCATATAAATCTTATGCAGCTTCCATAGGAGACAGATAAAGAATGCTCTAGAAACACCAACCGGGATATTTACAGCTTCAAAATGGTTCATGAGGCTCAGTGCATTTCAAAGGAACAGATCTTTGTGTGTGGTTATTAAACCAGGGAAATGGTGAAAATCTTAATACTTTAGGCACTCATCATTATTGCATAACTTTGACCCTGTTTACCTTTACAAAATTATGCCACAAAAAACATAAGAATGCCAAAGGGGAGGGAAAGTAATGCAGAATTGAGTAAAACATTAAGTTTTGAAAAAATTAAATCTTACTGGTATCTTACCGGTTGCTCGTCATGACTCTTGAATACTGTTTTGGAAACGCTCATTTCATTTGGGATGTTTTTGCTTTATTCACATTTTTAGAGTTGGTATAAAAACATTAAAATTGCTAAAAATGAGGCGGCACTGCCTGAATACTGTAATGAGCTGAACATTTGATTTAATTGCTCATAAAAACTGCATGCAACTGCTACCGGTTTCACTTAAACCGGCCTTACATGTGCATTCACAGGGACAGTTCAGTCAAAAATTGAAAATTCTGTCATTTAGTTCCAAACCTGAATTTCTTTCTTCTGTAGAACACAACAGCAATTGTTTAGAAATGAAATTCTTCAAAATATCTTCTTTTGTGTTTCTCAGAAGAAAAAAAAAAGTCATACAGGTTTGAGATGACATGAAGGTGAATAAACGATGACAGATTTTGTTTTTGTTTTTTGGCTGAAATATCCCTTTAAGATGACAAGCCTTCATTTCTCTCAAACATTGAACAGTTTAATATTTTTTCTTTTATTTTAGCTGAATGAATGTCTCTGACAAATCTGCATATTACGTATAAAGATAATAATCCCTTGTATTAAAAAAGCCCTGTTTTAATAGGTATTTACAGCCTGTAAAACTGAGCAATATCTTTTCACTTTCACATATATTACAACATCTTAATTTTTTTTTTTTTTTTTGTACAGAAAATAGTCATATGCAGATGAAGTGCCTCACATTACAGACACGCTTCAAAATACAGAATATGATGATATGATACATTGGAGATTAATGTCATGTCTATCTTAAAATAATTACTTCCATACTTCATCAAAACAAGGTGCTCATGTTATGTTCAAGCCCATATACAACAGGATACACACGTGTGTACACAAATACATAGTGAGGAACATAAAACATGGTGCATCATAATACTTCAGAATAAACAAACAAACAATGTTAGAAATAGATTGGTTATCTCTAATGGACAAACGGTTACTAAGTAATGAATGTTTCTATTGATACGTTTCCTTTCACAGCATTTGACTTTTGTTTCCTTTTGCTGGTGACAAAAAGTCCCTACATGCCCCAGCCACTGTGACTGATTGTAGATTTCGTCAGCATGTTTGATCACCCCTGCATGCACAGGCAGACCGTAAAGTCAATGTAAGTTCTAGTATATCTAATCATCTGAAAAGCGGTCACAAGGCTTTCTGTGGCCACTTGAAAGTGCATGTGGATCACAGGGACAGAAGACTTTGATAGCGCTCCTTTACAGTTTTTCTCAGTCGCTTTGGTGCATTTCTCAAATCAGGATTGAAATTCTCAAAACTACTTGATCAACGAATGATATACCATTTCTATGAAATAGCTCAAAAGGTTCATCTCGTGAATCTTCAGTTGGAAAGGATGTATCGTATACGTAGACAGCAGCAACACAAAAGTTACAGAATCTGACAATGGATTTTCTTATTTTCATCTTCGTTGCCATATTTCTTTTTCCTTTTCTGTATTACAATGACATTGTAATGTGTGGGTTTTTTTTTTTTTTTTTTTTTTTTTTTTTGGTCAGACCACTAGTAAAAGTGTAACTGGGAACTCTATCGAGTCTCCTTCAATCAACATCCAACATAATGTGTAAATTTGTACTTTTGAAATTAATATCTACGGTCCATTACAGTAACTGTCATCCAAACTGTTGCCATAGTTTACATCAGGTAATACTAACAAAGTGCACTGTTATATTGACAACATGACTAAGCATTTTGACCATCTTGTTTGTGGACAATGACACAAGGGCTTTTCATTCTGACAGCACTGGTATGTTCATTGACATAAATACTTACTTTTGAGAGATGAACTAAAGATTTTAAGTTACAGGTTTTTGCAGGTAATCCATTGTGTGGTGCTGTTTGTACGAATTGTTTTGAGAAATGCACATACTTTTTTGAAAATATAAAAAAAAGTGCACCAAAGCGACAGAAAAACTGTAAAAAAAAAAAAAAAAAAAAAAAAACCTTTATCTTAATGTGAACGGCACAGCGTGGAACATACAGAACAGTGAATTTGTCTGGGTACTGTATGGAAATAAATTAGGTGTATTCACACAAGTACGGCATATTGCTTTTTCTTAGTGTAGTGTGTCTATATATAGGTTTAAGTTAAGAAATCCCTCGTAGAATGCTATAACAACAAACAGACAGACAGAAATAGATGGATGGATGGATGGATGGATGGATGGATGGATAGATAAACATTAGAACAGATTCTAATATCAACAGATATGGCTCAGTAAATATTTGAATCACTTTCTAACATCTCCAACATTAGAATGCATTTAAAGAGAGAGAGAGAGAGCGAGAGAGAGAGAGAGAGAGAAGAAAAACACTAAGAGAGCGTATCAGGGATACCTTTGTAATCCAGCTCACTGGCTGCCCTCTACTGGTGATTTTGGAGATTGTTCAATTGCTGGGACGCTAGGATGATGCTAAAATATATCTGGGTGGATTTTTTTTTTTAATTGGTACTTTGGTAACACTTCAAGATAAAGTTGGATTCATTAACATTATTAATGCATTAGGTATCATGACCTAACCGTGAACAATACTTTAACAGCACTAATTTAACTGGGTTACTGTTAATTTCTATACTGTACACCAACAGCATACTGTACATTTAAACATGTCAAGGGTTAACTAACATTACTGTATGGTGAATAGTGTAATATATCATGAATAGAAATATACTATATTTATAATTTACCATTTACTTAGATTAAAAATGCTTGTACATTATAAAATGTGGGGTCATATTTTTTTTCTTTTTCTTAATAATATATTTAATAATAAACTTTTTTCAGATAGGAGCCATTAAACTGATCAAATTTGACAGTTATTTATAATGTTACAAAAGATTTCTATTTCAAATCAATCACTTTCTAATCATTAAAGAATCCTGAAACAAACTGTATCATGATTTCCACAAATATAATATAATATTAAGCACAACTGTTAATAGAAAATGTTTCTTGAGCACTAAAGGATCATGTGACTCTGTAGACTGGAATAAGAATAAATGCCATTTTATATTAATATGTATATTATATGTAAATATATGATTATTTAAATTAGAAAACACATTTTGAATTGTAATATTGATTCATAATTTTGATCTAATAAATGCAGCCCTGGTGAACATAAAAGACTTTTCAAAAACATTAAAATCCTTACTGACCCCAAACGTCTAAATGGCAATGAACATTGTTAGTTCGGTGGTACCAAATGCATTAACTAACTGAAGTGTTGTCAAAATAATTAGCAAATGGATACAGTGATGTTTTCAAAGAAGCTTCATAAATACAAAGTGAAGAACAAACCATTGAACAGTGCTGTTGTACTGACCATAACTGACATCAGGCTCAAGAGCAACCTCACAAGAGAAGAAAACAGAGGACATTCAAGAAATTTCCTCAGCATAATATTCTAGAAAGTTGTGAAAGACTATACCTCAGCCACAAATCCACTATAAATAGTAGAGGTATCTGAATGATAGAAAACCAAACGCACTGGTAGAAAGCCAAAGTTTTGACCATGTATATGGGTGAGGACCCTGCCAGCTCACCCCTGTGGTGCTCGGAATAAGTATATTGCTCTTTTGTCTCGAGTTACCTGTCTGAGTAGACCCTCATTATCCATATTTACACATATTGTCCTAATTAGTGACTCAATGAGATGAAATTAAGACAAATGTGGAGAGTAGACAGCAGAAGCCCACCTATACTTTGTCTGTTAATCGAATTCAATCAATTTAGTTTAAAATCAACAGCTGTGAGGAACAGAAGATATTATGACCCAAAATGAACTTTTTGTTGTGTAAACTCAATCACTGGTGTGTTAACATGTAAATGGCAACCTTGGAAACCTCTGGAATCACTGGCCCAAAGTCTTCATCATTAGAAGATCCACGTAATCCTTTCTCAGATACTTCTGGCTCTTGTTCCGCAAAAAGGTAAATGTAAAAAATTGTGCAAGCACACCAATTCACGGTCACGCTCCCCTTTTGCATCTGTCAGAACAACACAAAAAGCCATTCCACTCTGCGTTTTACATTGTAGATGTTGAGTGAGAAGCATCCATATTTAAACAGACCACACGGATGATTAAGAAAGGAAAAATAAAAAAACAAACCGTTTGTCCGAGTGAAATAATCCTTTGACCAGACATGAGACAATCAACATACTGGACTCCAAATGTTTCAGGACTCCTCCCTTCCTGAATGGACCCCGTTTAGCTCTGCAAATGTGGGGAAAGCATCTTACTCCTCCTTGGCTTGCTGTTTTATCCTCACTCTCAGGGGCAGGGATGGCCATTTCTGTGTCCAGCCCAGCTGAACATTTTTGGGGGAGATCCAGCTCTCCCGTGTGTGCGAGTGAGTGAGTGGGTGGCTTCAAACCAGCATGTGTCTGCGACGGTGCAGGGCCAGATGGTCTGAGCGGGAAAAGCTTCGGTCGCAGTCCCCGCACTTAAAGGGTTTGACCCCTGTGTGTTTACGGTAATGCCGTGTCAACTCGTCTGAGCGGGCAAACTTCCATGTGCAGCCGTCCCAGGTGCACTTGTATGGCTTCTCACCTGGTGGAGATGACGGACCATACTTTAGCAGAAATAAACACCACTGTAATTTTGGAAGTATTAAGGAAATTTTTAAAAGAATAGATGAAGGAACCGTTTACCCAAAAATGAAAAATTGGCCATTCTAATTATATTATATTCTAAATATTACAAATATGTCAAAAATTAATCTTTTTGCTTCACAAGACATTAATTAATAGATTTGAGTCATGGACTCTAATTCTGAGGGTACTCATTCATTGCTGAGCAACATTTCTTTAAAGAAACAAATTTATCTGCATAACCTTGGATAACCTGAGTGTGTCAGCAAATTTTATTTTGGGGTGAACGGTTCCTTAAACCAGAAACAATACTCCAAATTCAAATAAAGTAATAGTAAAATAAGGTGTACAGAATATATTTGGGTGTTGACAAACCTGTGTGTGTCCTCCGGTGTGCCTTTAAATGGGAGCTCTTGGTATAAACTTTATTACACCCTGCAAAATCACACCTGTGGATGCGTCTTTTCTTGGAGTCTGGAGATTCAGCGGGCTGTGGCCGTCGAATGCTCTCAATACTGAATGGTGACATGGAACTGAGAGAGCGAGAGAGAGAGATTTATTCATATACCCTGTAGTATAAAGAATTACAATATTATCAACTGATCTTATTCAGCATCCTAAGAAATTAACTGAGGCAACAGCGTGTACATAAGCTGGCTGCTGCCACCATGTGGTAACATGATATAAAATAACAACATTTTGAAGAAGTAGTTTAAGGGATAGTTCACACAAAAGTGAAAATTGGATGTCTATCTGCATACCCCCAGGGCAAGCAGATGAAGTCTATAACTTTTAAAAGCAAGATAAAGCAAGAAGAAGAAGAAGCAGCATCCTCATGCGCCTGCTGCTGAGAACGCGCTCAGGAGAGTTCTAACAGTTTGGACTTTGTGTGAATCAGAGGTAAAAAAAAACAAAAACGATACAAATACTGTTCCGTTTCTTACACAGACCGATATTTTTTTTGTCTTTACACAGTGTATCGTCACGAGCCACAGTGTTTAATTTGGTTTTGTTTGTGTCTGTTTTAGCCATGATTCCCATTCACTTATATTATAAGAGAGATAGACTGCAACGGTTTTAGTTAAAAAGAACAAAGTCACCTACATCTTGGATGCCCTATGGGTCAGCGGATAAACATAAAAAATACATTTTTGGGGTGAACTATCCCTTTAAGATCTAAAATATGTGTATTCCTCAAAAAGTGGGTTAAAGGGATACTCCACCCCAAAATGAAAATTTTGTCATTAATCACTTACCCCCATGTCATTCCAAACCCGTAAAAGCTTTATCCGTCTTCGGAACACAATTTAAGATATTTTGGATGAAAACCGGGAGGCTTGTGGTTGGAACACTGATGGCGAAGACGAACAAAGCTTTTACAGGTTTGGAACGACATGGGGGTAAGTGATTAATGACAAAAGTTTCATTTTGGAGTGGAATATCTTAGTGCTTTAGTGCTCTTAAGTCTCTTATGGTCGCCAAGACTGCATATATTTGATAAAAAATACAGTAATATGGTGAATTAATTATACAATTTAAAATAATTGTTTTCTATTTTTAAACCTTTTAAAATGTAATGTATTCCAGTGATGGAGAATTGAATTCTCAGCAAGCATTATTAGAGTCTTCAGTGTCACATGATCCTTCAGAAATCATTCTAATATGCTGATGTGCTGCTCACAAATCATGTATTATTGTAAATGTTGAAAGCAGTTTTGCTGCAAAATATTTTGTAAAAATGGTGATACAAGTTTTATCAATTTAATGCATATTTGTTGAATGAAACTATAAAATAAAATAAAAATTGGTACTCTTACTGGTCACAAACTGTGTGTGTTTGTGTATATATTTATATATGAGCCTATGAGAGGAAAGTCAAAACTGACTTAACAGAAAAAAAAAAGTTTTTTGACTGCTTGCCCGTGTTGTCCATAATGTTCTACTCATTATGTATCACTAGATGGCGCTGTAGACCTGATGCATGTTGATGGTACACTGCAAACACTCCAAGGCCAAAAACATGAAATTTTTTTTCTTACAAAACAAGCCATCATTCTTACAAAGATGTGACATTTGTTGCTTGTACGTTTGCTGTTAGCGAAATCCAAGGGAATGTCTTAACATGCTCATTCCAATTAATATTACACAATATTGTGTGATCAAATGAATAAAACTGTACAGTACTAACATGCTCTCTGTTATGATTGCTGTGAGAAAATGAATTATTGCCATTCCAGATGGTGGGCCTGCTTTCAGACTGTAAAGCTGGCTCTCATTGAGAAGATTTGTACATATCAACCAATGAGCTCACTGAACTGTTGGAGAAGAGCATAGAGCGATGTAAGTGTGAGGACATGCTATGTTTGAAAGCAAGACGGCATACAAGTCATTTTATTGCCTTTCTCCCATAGGTAGACACAGAGGAGAGCCTAATTACATTACAATGTCCACGCTCGCCTTCCCTTCTAAGGTAATAAGAGCTCTATGTCCCCTGCTCTGCTGATTGGCATGGGCTGGGCCTGGCAATAAAGGCCGAGGGGGCGGAGCCAGACAACCCCTCCAGTGAACTGGCTCCACCACACGCAGCCCACTTCCTGTTTCTCCCCTGCTCCTGGGTCACCTGTTGGTGTTGGTGTGCCGCCAAGCGAAGGCCTAGCGGAAATGAGCCAATGTGTCAGAAATGAGGCTGAAATCTCTCTCTCTCTCTCTCGTTGCTTCAAGCAAACACACGCCGAGAGCGAAAGAGACCCAGGAGAGGAGAAGTGAAATTGAGAAGAGGAGACAAAGAGAAGCCGAGAAAGAGGCAATGAGCCAAACAGGTTTCTCTCTCTCTCTCTCTCCCTCTCTCTCTCTCAGAGAAATTACAAGAGAGAGAGAGAGAGTCACAGAGAGTGTTTCTGTGAGAAAGCAAGTTGGTGGCAGATAAAAATGGAGGGGGCTGATGTTGGAAGGAGAGTTCGGAGGGAGTGAGGGAGCATGAAGGGAGTGACAGGATTTACAGTGGAAAGACTTTCAGCAGCGAACTCTCACAGGATGTTTACAGTCTGATATATTTCAGAGGGGACGCCACTGACATAAATAGTGATACAGTAGTCTGACTTGTGGAAAATGACTTAAAAATACAGATTCACCTGACAGATATAGATGGTTATTCTCCTTAATGAAATGGGGAATTCGTCTCAAATTATCATGTGCAATATCCAGTACACATCAACCAGTTTATCATTTGATTCAGTCAATAAAAGATTCTATCTATCTATCTATCTATCTATATAGCTGTAGTAATTAGCTTTAAAAAAAATATTATTTATTTAATAGTAAATACTATTTAGAAAAAAAACATTTATACCAGATCATTAAAGCTCTCAAACAGATGAGAGAAACTAATATATATGTTTTTGAAAGTCTTTTTTTTTTCTTTTTTTTAATAAAAAATACAGTAAAAACATTAAAACTAATATACTTTTTATTTGAATATATTTTGAAACGTAACTCATTCCTGTGATACAATGATGAATTTTGAACAGCCATTACTTCAGTCTTCAGTGTCACATAAACCTTTGGAAATTATTGTTATTATAGTGATTTGGTGCCCAACCATTTTTTTATTATTTTCAACTTAAAAAAAAAAAAAAGAATTGTGTTGTTTTATATTTTTGAAGAAACTGTGATACATTTTTTACCAGGTTCTTTGATGAATAGAAAGTTGAAAATACTCTACACTGTTATTTAGCTTGCTTAATAAAGGAAATATTTATTTCCAAAAGACCCCAATCTTTTGATCACTTAAGTATATGTGTATTAATTTATTTACCAATTGATCGATTTATTTTACTGGCTTTTATTGGGATTGGGAATTAAAACTGAATACATTGGTTTTAGAAACTATTAACCTAATAATTAATCAGAAATTGGCCCATGTTTGATATCAATACCAGCTAAATCCATTATCAGTAGATCTACATCGGTCTCACACATCTCCTTCACAACACTATTGTCCACAGGCACCAGATTCAGTTATGGTGCAACAACACTAGTCTGGTACTATGATGAGCCCCTCTTATTTGCCTAGCTCAACCTTTCTTCTACAAAGAGAACACTATGATACTCCAAATTCATATCCCTCTGGCACTTTTCTGCTCTCTTTTACTTAAGATTTTATATAAACCAAAGCATTTTGGTGGGTCCCGCCACTGATCCAACCATGTCTGTTTTTACTCTTCGTCAAAAAGTAACTTATGCTAGTGCCGTCACCTGACACCTACTGTAGAACAGTGCGGAGCTCTGCTGCTCAGATGATGCCTAGACCTTTAAAACAGTTCTTGTGTGAACCCTGCATAACCCTGTCTCCTGGCTTTGTGCTTTTGTCTTTGTGTGGAGGGGGTGGGATGTATGAATTCTTCTGTATGTTGAAATGGTTCTGGAGCATTTTAATATCAGACTGAACTGAGCTCTTGGTCTTTTTGTATCTGCGATCCCTTCAGAATGGCCGCTGAAGTAAGCTTATTGCTCAATGCTCAGAGTGTTCTCTGATATGCTCACCTAAACATTTGTCACAACTAGACCTTCATCTCATCCAGACTGCAGAGAGAAATGACAGAGAAGAACCAAGAAGGCAGGGAGAGATTAGGTTAGATCACTGAAGGTCTACTCTAGGTGCTGTATAATATAAAATAATATAATACAAAATTATATATTAGAAATATAAAATGATATACAGTATAGAGAGAAAAAAATATTACTATTATTTAAATAAGTACTACATAGTACAACCCGAATTCCGGAAAAGTTGGGACGTTTTTTAAATTTTAATAAAATGAAAACTAAAAGACTTTCAAATCACATGAGCCAATATTTTATTCACAATAGAACATAGATAACATAGCAAATGTTTAAACTGAGAAAGTTTACAATTTTATGCACAAAATGAGCTCATTTCAATTTTGATTTCTGCTACAGGTCTCAAAATAGTTGGGACGGGGCATGTTTACCATGGTGTAGCATCTCCTTTTCTTTTCAAAACAGTTTGAAGACGTCTGGGCATTGAGG
Organism: Carassius carassius; assembly: GCF_963082965.1. Taxonomy (NCBI): domain Eukaryota; kingdom Metazoa; phylum Chordata; class Actinopteri; order Cypriniformes; family Cyprinidae; genus Carassius; species Carassius carassius. The sequence goes on along the minus strand of NC_081773.1, from coordinate 18,727,457 downwards.
CTATGAGTTGCTGGAGTTTTGCTGTTGGAATTTGGTCCCATTCTTGCCTTATATAGATTTCCAGCTGCTGAAGAGTTCGTGGTCGTCTTTGACGTATTTTTCGTTTAATGATACGCCAAATGTTCTCTATAGGTGAAAGATCTGGACTGCAGGCAGGCCAGGTTAGCACCCGGAATCTTCTACGACGAAGCCATGCTGTTGTTATAGCTGCAGTATGTGGTTTTGCATTGTCCTGCTGAAATAAACAAGGCCTTCCCTGAAATAGACGTTGTTTGGAGGGAAGCATATGTTGCTCTAAAACCTTTATATACCTTTCAGCATTCACAGAGCCTTTCAAAACATGGAAGCTGTCCATACCGTATGCACTTATGCACCCCCATACCATCAGAGATGCTGGCTTTTGAACTGAACGCTGATAACATGCTGGAAGGTCTCCCTCCTCTTTAGCCCGGAGGACACGGCGTCCGTGATTTCCAACAAGAATGTCAAATTTGGACTCGTCTGACCATAAAACACTATTCCACTTTGAAATAGTCCATTTTAAATGAGCCTTGGCCCACAGGACACGACGGCGCTTCTGGACCATGTTCACATATGGCTTCCTTTTTGCATGATAGAGCTTTAGTTGGCATCTGCTGATGGCACGGCGGATTGTGTTTACCGACAGTGGTTTCTGAAAGTATTCCTGGGCCCATTTAGTAATGTCATTGACACAATCATGCCGATGAGTGATGCAGTGTCGTCTGAGAGCCCGAAGACCACGGGCATCCAATAAAGGTCTCCGGCCTTGTCCCTTACGCACAGAGATTTCTCCAGTTTCTCTGAATCTTTTGATGATGTTATGCACTGTAGATGATGAGATTTGCAAAGCCTTTGCAATTTGACGTTGAGGAACATTGTTTTTAAAGTTTTCCACAATTTTTTTACGCAGTCTTTCACAGATTGGAGAGCCTCTGCCCATCTTTACTTCTGAGAGACTCTGCTTCTCTAAGACAAAGCTTTTATAGCTAATCATGTTACAGACCTGATATCAATTAACTTAATTAATCACTAGATGTTCTCCCAGCTGAATCTTTTCAAAACTGCTTGCTTTTTTAGCCATTTGTCGCCCCCGTGCCAACTTTTTTGAGACCTGTAGCAGGCATTAAATTTTAAATGAGCTAATTAAGTGGATAAAAGTGTAAAATTTCTCAGTTTAAACATTTGCTACGTTATCTATGTTCTATTGTGAATAAAATATTGGCTCATGTGATTTGAAATTCCTTTAGTTTTCATTTTATTAAAATTTAAAAAACGTCCCAACTTTTCCGGAATTCGGGTTGTAAATTATTTATAATAAGAATGTGTTATATAAAATATAAATGATATTAACTAATATTAAATACAAACTAATATTGAATACTATCAATTTTTACCTATCATGTGTTCCTGGGGAATCAAACCCCCAACCTTGCGCTTGGTAGCGCAATGCTCTACCAAATGAGCTACAGGAACACAACAATATATAAAATGTATTTTTATTTATGGGGATTGGACCCCTATTGTAGGAAAGAGTTATTCAAGAACAGTGCTATTAAGGGTTTTGTTGTTCTACAGAGATATTATTTTAAATCAATGCTAGATGACAATGCTAAAAAATTGTATTATACCAACTACACAAAATAATATTAGTGTTTATACAGTTTAAGGTTAATAAAACACATTCTTTTTCACATATCGTACATTATTGTTGTTCCTCTCTGCCCCGCCTTTCTGAAACATGTACATTTTTTACAAAGCTCATCATTTGCTGATTGGCCAACTGTCCAGTGTGTTGTGATTGGCCGAATACCTCAAGCGTGTGACAGATATGTTACACCCCTTACCGTATTTGGAAACACACAGCGATTGTACAAAATTCAACCAATGTGGATGCATTTGTCACTGAAAATGCTCTCAGAGATGCAAAAGTTGGGCAATGACTTTTGGTCCATTCATCTGTAACTGAAATCAGCAACTTAAAGCCAGATATCAGCACATAACAGCATCTGGCCTTTTGTTCAGAGTGTCGTGCTGTGTGATACAGGGCTTCTTTAGCTGCATGGATATTTAAATTAAGTGCAGAGCTGACAGTTCACTCTCTCCTAAATTGGCTTGTCTGGTGGTGAGGACGGTCTTATAGTGGAGACTGAGTCATTTTGGGTCGGCTGTGACTGGCCTCTGACAGGTCCATGAGCCGAGGGGGTTATTTTAGTCCCGCTGGGCCTCGCGGTGCCAGCCAAATCTGCAGCCACAAATTCGCCCCACAAGACAAGGCATCATTCCTACTGTTAGATGCTCCGGTCTCACTGTAGACTGCATTTTATTGCCTAGCCTTTATAATTTTCTGGTTGGATTATTGTGCAAAATCCAATGACCCAATTAAATGACAATATTCTTCATCAAACACTTCTTTGATGTGATAAATGCTTATTTGTTCTCATCCATTGAGTCCGCCGTGCTATCAGTGTTATTCTTGTGGCGACGCTGCCCACAATGTTATCTTATTTCACATGCTAGAATGAACACAGCTGCACACATGCCCTCTTTCTCCTTTTCTCTCTCTCTCTCTGTAAACAGCCAAAAGCAGCAGCTCTTCCAATAACACCATTCCTGTAAACCTGGTTAAACTGTGTTTTGGCATTCTGCTGCACTGGGGGGCAAAGTCCTAGTACTGTCATTTACAGCACACTCGGAGCAAAGGGAAACATTTACACGGTGTCAGTGCGAAGCTTTGACATACGGAGGAATCCTGGAATACTTTCCAAACCATTTTCCTAAATAACAGGCAGACGTGCAGGGTGCTGGTAGGGGGGCTGGCTCATAGAAAACTCTTTGGGAGAAGTCCTACGCTGTTTTTTACTGCCTGCAGGCTCGAGAGTCTTCTGGTTTTGATCATGTCACTGTCTTTAATGGGATGACTACCTCATCTGAGTGAAGACTCATGGAGTTGTGTCAAAGATCCTGTATTACAAATAATGGCCAACAAAGAAATGCATTGCAGTTTGCAGAAGTCTTGTAATAGGTGGTCATTTTCAAATCTTCAATCAATTAAAAGGATAGTTTGCCCAAATATGAGTGAGTGAAGTGACATTCAGCCAAGTATGGTGACCCATACTCAGAATTTGTGCTCTGCATTTAACCCATCCGAAATGCACACACACAGAGCAGTGAACACACACACACACACACTGTGAGCACACACCCGGAGCAGTGGGCAGCCATTTATGCTGCGGCGCCCAGGGAGCAGTTGGGGGTTCAATGCCTTGCTCAAGGGCACCTAAGTCGTGGTATTGAAGGTGGAGAGAGAACTGTACATGCACTCCCCCCACCCACAATTCCTGCCGGCCCAAGACTCGAACTCACAACCTTTCGATTGGGAGTCCGACTCTCTAACCATTAGGCCACGACTTCCCCTCCATTTTTAATGGAATTATATGATAATTCTGTGATCATTTATTCACATCTTGCCTTTTAAAAACTGTATGACTTTGTTTAACCTGTAGAACACAAAAGAAGTTACTTTGAAGAGTGTGTTTCTCCATTAAATGAAACTCAACCCTGATTGGACACCAATTGACTTTCACTTTATGGAGAAAAAATGGATACCTGTTTCAAAATATCTTCTTTTGTATACCAAAGAAGAAAGTAAGTCATACAGGGGTGAGTTTACAAACAACAATGCAATTCATTGCTTAACTACCATAGTATGATGCATTGTTGGAGAAAGGAACTTACTAGTCGCAACTGTTTTCCCAAAACATAGGAAGTTTGTCGCACATTCGTCATTTGAACCATGATGGTTAGAAGTAGGGGTGTGCAGTGAAGCCAGTATTTGTAAATGTAACAATCACAAAATGATTCTTATCTGTATTCTGATCAAACCGGAACTTCGTACGGTTACACTCGAAAAACCCGTTATGTCTATGGTTTTACAGCCTTTCTTTTTTCGTAGCTATCACTGAAAAAATATGCCGTATTTATCTAGAATATTTTTTTATGATTATAACATTAATTTAAATATCTTCTCACAGTCTGAGCCAATACCCTTGTATAGGCAGTGCTTCGAGATGCAGTGTCGTTGTGCTGGAATACAAGTTCGGGTCCCAGCTTGGGGACCTTTTATGATCTGATAAATAAATATTTAAATATCTTCTAATTAAAACAATAAGGGTTCGTATGCAGTTTAAAAATATGGAAATTGATTCAACTAATTTCCAGGAAATGCATGAAAAATGGCAAGTGCAACACTGCTAATTTATTTGCACGCATTTTATTCAAAGAGTTTACACTTATTTACTTCACACACGTGTTACTGTGATGTAATATTAGAGGTTTATGTAAAACAACACGATTTCCATTGGCTCACCAGTTCCTGTGCAGTTTAAAAAAGTATTTTACACAAGGAATTTGCAGATCTGGAAAAGTAGCTATGGAAAAAAAAGAGAACAGAGGATGGAAAAATAGTTGTGTTTCGATTATTTGCCCAATTCAGTGTTCTTTAATATAAAATTAACAATTTCTCAAAATAAATGTATCATACAAGTAGATAATGAGATTTCATGACAAATGTTTAGTGATCTGAACAGTACTTAATTAATTCAAGGCGAACTTTTTCATTACGCAAACTCTTTAAGCTGTCTTTTTGTAACTTCACTAAACAAATGTGCATGTTCCGGGAAAAAAAGCAAAAGATAAAGAAGCAAACATGTAGGCCTAGTAGAAAATGTATCTGAGCTGATTATAAGCCTATTCCTGACAGAGAGCTGGATTGGTTTCTAAGAGATGCACAGAGAGGGAACAGCGAGCAGTGTTTGATTTGTGATCTTTTCCTTCATAAAGTTTAGACATTCATTCACTTCACACACTCATTATTGCGTAACTTTAGAGGTTTGTTTAAAATATCGCACTGATCCCCTGGCTCATCTGTTATCTAGCAAACACCAGACTGTTCGGAGTTATTTTTGGGCAGAATTATTCTTTATCCGTTAACCGTTTTTGACATTAGGTATTCGGCTTTGTGCACACCCCTAGTCAGAAGTGTTATAATGACGTCGAACATGCAGTGGAGTGGTAACTTCTGTTAAATAATAATTTCAAGATAAAAATAAATGTCAAATTATTGCTGTAAATGACAAAGGTAACTACTTTGAGGACTACTTTGCTATTTTTGTTCTCCGTTAATTTGCTGTATTTGCGGGTTTCCTTAAGCTCAGAAAACACTGTGAAATTTTGGGAACGATTTTGTTGTTTCCCCACAGTTTCACATGATTATCATGTTCATATAGTCTGAAAATAAATAATCGTAAAGGCTTATAAAAATTACTTTGAGGTCCCTTTTAGGTTCCCCAATAATTCACTTAAACTACAAGTCAAATTAAATTAAAATGAAATTAGAAAATTAGAATATGGAATGAAAGATATAGATGGCACTACTTGTCAGTTTGCTTATTTTGTTTAGGTGCATGATCTATTTAAGTCTATATGTCTTTCTAACAAGAAACTATTATTTCTAAGCACAGGTCAAGAGCTATAGTTCCAACCACACAACTTTGGGATGCTGTTTGCATTTGTGAACTTGGAACTATGGATTCATGAAAGACTAAATATACAGTATGCTGGTAAGGACAGAACTTGCAACCATAATTGCCTAACTTTGCTTTTGGGAAATGCACCCCAAGTTTGGAACAACATGAAGCTGAGTAAATGATGACATAATTACCATTAACATAATTATAATTTCTTAACCAGAAGGCCAGCTCCACTAGGGCCCCAACATTATTTATACTTAGTCATATTTACATAATCTTAATTAAAATGCTAAAAACACAAAAAATATAAATACACAAGATTAAACTGGCATCATATTTTGAGGGGGGGGGGCTTTACAACAAGAAACACATCAGTATAAATAGGATAGCCTTCGAATACTGTCTTGAACAAAGGGAGGTTTAAACTCGAAAAGGTTGAGATCTAGTGCTTTAAAATCTTACTAAAAAGCAGAATCTTCAAACACACAATATGAATCTACATTATTAGCACTGCATCAACACACAGTTTTTTAGCTGAAGACAGTCAGTGTGCATAAGTTTTCCAGTGAATGCTGGTGTGTTGGTGAGAGTGTGTCTTTAGAGAATACTCACTCCTGGACTGCTCGTGCTATAGACAGCGCCGCCGATCCTGTTTCATTAACACTGTCCAAGGTCACATTTGGCAGGTCGTCATCATCACTGTCACTTTTGATTTGTCTTGGCGACAGGCCATTGGGGTCTGTTTGTGCTGCCGTGGGGGGGACAACAGAGGAGGAGGTTAGTTACAAGACTGTAATATGTGTACAGCCCGAGACTATTCTCAGACCCGTTCAGCAGCTCACAATATGCCACATGACACGGAGCAGAAATTAGCACAGCATTTCACAGTGTTTCTTCAACTTTTGGCACTTTAATGTCCCAAGGGTTGTTTTTTATTAAAATGAACAGATTTCTATTTTTTTCCTGTTTATTATATTAAGGTCACATTAACTTTTGGTCACCATTATCATTCCTTCATTATTTATATCTGCTACTTTTTAAATGTCCAAAAATGTATCATGCCCAATAAAACAATAAATGCTCAATAAATCTTGTAATTTCCACCACAGAATGCTGTTAAAGACAGTACACCATTTTAAGTTTAAGGTGGAAATGATATTACAGTTTATTTAATAAATGTCCACAGGGCCAAAAGGGAAAAAATATAAAACTCAACAAATACAATATTAATATTATAAAATTAAAACATACTGGCATTAACCAGGCACAATACAAAAAGTATTTCCAGCTACAATAATTAATACAGTATATACTTTGTTTATGTTTTTTGAAGTTTTATTAGATTTTGTTTGTTTTATCATTTTTATTAACTTTTTCTAGTTGTTTTAATTAATTTTAGTACTTCAGATTAAATGAAAATGAGAAATGTTTCCTTAACAAATACATTTAAAAAAAATGTAACAATGTTTTTTTTTCTGTTTTTTTTTAAGTTTAAGCTTTCATCTTACATATATATTTCAACATATTTCAGCTTTCTTTCAATAAAAAAATAATTATTGATAGTTTTAGTTAACACCCTGATAACAACACTGGTGTGAAGTTACAAAATCTCAGCCATTTATATATATATTAGTGCTGTCAAACGATTAATCGTGATATAAATATAAATATATAAAATATTTTATTCAAAACATATTGTGTATGTCTGTCTGTGATGGGCTGTATATATATATATATACAGCCCAAGTTGGGAACAACATGAAGTAATATATATAATATATATATTAGGCATCTAGATGTGGTGAAGACGACTTGCTGAAGTTCAAACCGAGCATCAGAATGGGGAAGAAAGGGGATTTAAGTAACTTTGAACGTGGAATGGTTGTTGGTGCCAGACGGCTGGTCTGAATATTTAAAAAACTGCTGATCTACTGGGATTTTCATGCACAACCATCTCAGGGGTTTACAGAGAATTGTCCAAAAAAAGAGAAAATATCCAGTGAGCGGCAGTTGTGTGGACAAAAATGCCTCGTTGATGTCAGAGGTCAGATGATAATGGGCAGACTGGTTAGAGATGATAGAAAGGCAACAGTAACTCAATTAACCACATGTTTCAACCAAGGTATGCAGAATGCTATCTCTGAACGCACAACACGTCGAATCAAGCAAATGGGCTACAGCAGCAGAAGACCACACCGGGTGCTGCTCCTGTCAACTAAGAACAGGAAACGGAGGCTACAGTTCACACAGGCTCACCAAAATTGGACAATAAAAGATTGGGAAAATGTTGCCAGGTCTGATGAGTCTCGATTTCTGCAGCGACATTCAGATGGTAGGGTCAGAATTTGGCATAAAGAACATGAAAGCATGGATCCATCCTGCCTTGTCTCAACGGTTCAGGCTGGTGGTGGTGTAATGGTGTGGGGGATATTCTCTTGGCACAATTTGGGCCCCTTAGTACCAATTGAGCATTGGTTAAATGCCACAGTCTACCTGAGTATTGTTGCTGACCATGTCCATCCCTTTATGACTACAGTGTACCCATCTTCTGATGGCTACTTCCAGCAGGATAATGCACCATGTCACAAAGCTCAAATAATCTCAGATTGGTTTCTTAAACATGGCTATGAGTTCACTTTACTCAGATGGTCTCCACAGTCACCAGATTTCAGTCCAATAGAGCAGCTTTGGGATGTGGTGGAACGGGAGATTCACATCATGGATTTGCAGCCGACAAATCTCTGAGGAATGTTTCCAACACCTTGTTGAATATATGGCAAAAAAAAATAAGGCAGTTCTGAAGGAAAAAGGGGGTCTAGTCCGGAACTAGCTAGGTGTACCAAATAAAGTGGCCAGTCAGTGTGTGTGTGTATATATATATATATATATATATATATATATATATATATATATATATATATATATATATATATATGGGGAGCCATATAAGCCATAATTCATTCTGGCACTCTCACACACATACACTCTCCATTCACGTACATACATTTCTACTCTCACACACATACACTCTCCATTCACGTACATACATTTCTACTCTCACACACATACATTCCCCTTTCACATACATATATTTTTGCTTTCACACACTTAAATTCTCCTTTCACATACATACATTTCTACTCTCTCTCACACACTTACATTCTCCTTTCACATACATATATTCTTGCTTTACACACATACATTCTCCTTACACATACATATTTTTTTTTTGCTTTCACACACATGCATTCTCCTTTTACATATATATATATATATATCACACTGACAAAACAGTCACACTGAAGGCATCAAGGGCTATTTGACCAAGAAGGAGAGTGATGGGGTGCTGCGCCAGATGACCTGGCCTCCACAGTCACCGGACCTGAACCCAATCGAGATGGTTTAGGGGTGAGCTGGACCGCAGACAGAAGGCAAAAGGGTCAACAAGTGCTAAGCATCTCTCGGGGAACTCCTTCAAGACTGTTGGAAGACCATTTCAGGTGACTACCTCTTGAAGCTCATCAAGAGAATGCCAAGAGTGTGCAAAGCAGTAATCAAAGCAAAAGGTGGCTACTTTGAAGAACCTAGAATATGACATATTTTCAGTTGTTTCACACTTTTTTGTTATGTATATAATTCCATATATAATTCCACATGTGTTAATTCATAGTTTTGATGCCTTCAGTGTGAATCTACAATTTTCATAGTCATGAAAATAAAGAAAACTCTTTGAATGAGAAGGTGTGTCCAAACTTTTTTTTTTTTTGGTATCCATTACTTCCTGTTTAAGCAGGACGTCACTCTCAGAGCAGGAAATACATGTGCAAGACCTGCTTAGCTCTTCCTCACAATTTTACAGTTATGCTATTCAAAGTCATCCTGTTTACTTTTCAAGTACATATTTTAAGTTTTTATTTTTAACATATCATTATGTAACCAACGTGTTCTAAAGATCTGTGTACAAGTACTTAGACACTGATTTTGATCATATTAACAGGGCTTAACGCTAAAGACATTTTCAACTGGTCCAGTTCGGCCTGTGGTTTATTTATTTTTTACTTGCCCTGGCTAAATTTTCACAGGACTTGCCACAATCAATCAATCAATCAATAAGACTTATTGTTTTCATTGTTGACTGTAAACATTGTATTGTAATAAATAATAACCATTTTGCACAAATAAATAAACCATGCTTTTTCGGGTCTTTCAGGTAGGCCTAACTATTCCAGTTAAGGATGCACTGATCAGGATTTTATTTATTTTACAATCAAATGAGCCGATTCCCATTCTCGTTGCCAATTTATTTAGTTCTTCTTTTTTTTTACATTTATTAAATGTTTATTTTGCTCTGTTACTGGCCATACTAACCTTGAGCAAACAAACAAAAAAAAATATATGCAACATGAAGCAAGTGCACAAAACAAAAACATCAGATTGGCTTAATGAATATTTTAATACTATTTATTATTATTAGTGTTATTTCCTTAATTATATGTGTGTCTGCACTATGTTTGTAATTTCTGTACTGGAAGCTCCTGACGAAATTTCTTCTGTGTGTAAGCAATAAAGCTCTTTCTGATTCTGATGAAAATGCTAATTCAATCTCTGACAGCAGGTGGCGCTTATAGATCACGAATCTAGCACTGAGTTATTGCTGCACGCAGAGCTGCAATTGAAAAAAAAAAAATTAAATAAGTAAATGAAAATCTAAAAATAAATAAACCGCAATGAGTCTTGAGTTATTTAAATAATATAAAGATTTCGCTTTCCCTAACTTGCAACCTCCCACTTTATTCACTTCCTAAATTAAATTAAATGAAAAAAAAAAAAAAAAACCTTGGACGCTTATAATACATCTATCTGGCAACACGACTGAGGCTGAGCTCCCGTCCTCAATCACAACACGCTCAAAGGACGAGGCCATGTAACCTTTTCACAATAATAATATTTATTTATTTTTAAAAACCCAGATAGCTTGCTGAAATACATCTGCGGCTTCCTCATCTACCTCAGCCATGCTGATCAAGACCTGTCACGGTGAGCCTGATCGCGCCGAACCTGCCTTCCGTTTCAAACGCCTTCCGTTTCCACTATACTCCTTCCGTTTCAACTAAAAGCATTCCGTTTCCACTATACTCTCTCTCGCACATACATACATTCTTCTCTTACATACATCTATATATGTATGTGTGTATATGTATGTGAAAGGAGAATGTATGTGTGTGAGAGTAGAAATATATGTATAAGGAGAATGTATGAGTTTGGAAGCAAAAATATATGTATTTGTAAGGAGAATGTATGTGTGCGTGAAAGCAAAAGAAAGGAGAATGTAAGTGTGTGTAAGAGTAGAAATGTATGCATGTGTAAGAAGAATGAAAGTGTATGAAAGAAAAAATATATGTATCTGAAAGGAGAATGTAAGTGTGTGTAAGAGTAGAAATGTATGCATGTGTAAGAAGAATGAAAGTGTGTGAAAGAAAAAATATATGTATCTGAAAGGAGAATGTAAGTGTGTGTAAGAGTAGAAATGTATGCATGTGTAAGAAGAATGAAAGTGTGTGAAAGAAAAAATATATGTATCTGAAAGGAGAATGTAAGTGTGTGAAAGCAAGAATATATGTATGTGAAAGGAGAATGTAAGCGTGTAAGAGTGCCAGAATGAATTAAGTCTTGCACGGCCCCTCATATATATATATATATATATATGAGCTGATAAAAATAGAAGCATCTGTCAAATGCATAAATGTAAATGTAAAAACTTTGTTGCTTTATTATATTGCACCTGGTTACAAAATAATACTAATACAACAGTTGTCTTTGTTTAATATCATACGATACATCTAAGGTGTGTTCTTGTTTGTGAGTTTGTCATCAAATACAGGTTTTTAATGCAGACACACCTGTATATGTCAGTGTTTTAGACTGGCAATCACAGACATCCGTCTCTGATTACTGGATCTCACTCCCCACAGAACGAGAGCAGCATTCTCCCTGACTGCAAGCTTTGTTCATATTATATGGGTTAGCCCAGCATGCAGAGCTACGCTTCTAATTCGCTGCTCTCTCAGCAGTATGTCAGACCTGATCCTGGATCAGAGAGGTCCATCCTGTCTCCCATTTGGCCTTGGGCAGTGTGTCCTGTGGGCATGTCACCAGCACAGGCGATCAGATACCCAGAGAGCGTCTAAAGACAACAGAGCTATGCTGCCGCTCACCCTTTGTTTCCAGGAAGTTTGACACAGTTATGCTGCCAATTTATGAATTTATAAATGAATGACAGGAACACCCAAGATGTCAACTATATGGTCTCATAAGTAAAACATTTTAAATCAAATTTACAATGAGGTCTGTCGATTGTCAGGGGTTTTTTTTTTTAGTGTGACTGATTATTGGAAAATATTACACAAAAAAATAAATCATGATTCCACAAATTTTCTACCATCAGGGCATCAGTTTTTGTGAGCTTCTACTACACACAATGGACATCAGCAAACCAGACTACACACTATAGTTACTGTATAATAAATGTAAAAAAAAAAATAAAAAAAATACAAATACACACATATATATATATATATATATATACACTGTGATCACTGAAGAATCATGTGATATTGAAAACTGGAGTGAAACCAGCAAAGGAATAAATTAAATGTTAAAATATCTTAAAATAGAAAAAAAGTTATTTTAAATTGTAATAATATTTTGCACAATTACGGTTGTTACGGTGCTTTAAAAAAAACAGCAATTGTAAGAATAAAATACTTAAATATATATATATATATATATATATATATATATTTTTTTTTTTTTTTTTTCAAAATCTTACCAACCCCAAACTTTTGAATGGTAGTGTACATACATACATAGACCCAGCAATATGAGAAAATACCAACATTCCATTTTTGACGTGCAACCCATCACTCAAGAACATTACATTACAATAAACATCACATGAACTGATCTAACTTTATACCTACTGCTTTTTACTGTTATTCTTTACCAAATTCAGCACAAAACTTATTTTATGCCTTTCCAAAGGTAGATTAAGTATCCAGTTTAAAGAGCCACAAATGCTCAGCAAAACTGATGGAAGATGCCAATGAAAGATTAACTGGACCCATTACAAGAGCCTGGAGCTCTTCTCTCTCCTCCTCCATTTGGTCTACTCAGGCTAGACACAAATCAGTTATAGCATATGCTTTGCAACCTCTGTATATGTAGTAATGCAAAACCATTCACAACACTATATTCTACATTTCCTGCGTCAATGTGGTACTACATCAATGTTAAAACAGATTTTAAAAAGGCCTAATACTTGTATATTGTTGATTACCCTGATTATTTTTAGTGCAATAAATGCTTTTTAGAACTTATAATTTGCATACTATTATTTAAATTGTATAATTTAGATTTTTTTTTTTTTTTTATATATTTATTTGAATAACTTGTTTTACTGAACAGTGCAGCACTTTTAATGTGCTATATACTTGAAATAAAATATGTTTGACTAATTGAATATACTCTATTATATTTGAACACTAAACTGGAACGGCGAATAATATGGTCAGTCTCTGCCTCTGTACACGCTGTCCACCATAATCCATTCAGTCTACCTACAGTACATAACTCGCCTGGATATTCCTTAAAAATGTCCATATAAAGGCAATGACAAAAGCGGAGTTCATAAGAGGTGGTGAAGCAAACCCCATGATTTCTTTCTCCTGTTGTTTCCAGCCATAGCCTGTTTCCATGGTAACTCAGCCGGAGACAGAGCTGTGGAGAAGGGCACACCCCCTCCCCACCTCCCCCTGGCAACCTGTACACGAGTATGCGCAAGCAAGCGTAAGTGTGTGCCGTCCATTGTGTTTCCAGCTGTGACGTAAACATTTATTCATGAACATTTATGTGTAAACATTGGCGATCGGTGCACTTCAGAACATAAGGTTCATACTTGTGTCTCAAAATAGCGGTAATGTTACCGTCAGTCACTATCATGTAAGCCTATCATCACTGACCCCGCCCAGGTCTGACCCCATTTCCTCTGTGCTGCTCCAGAGAACTCTGGGTGGAGTCCATGTTGCTATGTGCCTGACTGCTCGCAGTGCCACCCATCTTCAATATCCGCCCCACCCCATTATGCAAAGCTTGTTTTTCCTCTCTTTCCTCCCCTGAAGCTGAGTGAGACACCCAGTATTTAAACCCTTCTTCTAGCAGGATGCCCAGCCCTGCCCAACTATTTGGGACAGACACCCTTCCCAGATAAACAAGAGGTTGAGCAACAAACAGCTCCCTTGTGCCCTCCACTCGGGCCAAACACCATTTGACAGCAACACCCAGAGCATCTTGGCTTAGTGCCAGAGTATTAAAACTCACCCTACAGGAAACCAACCCCAAACAGCAGTCCCAGAGTGTCATCGGTGAGGTCTCCAGAGTTTGGGAAGGCACCGTGCAAAATGTGTGCTTCTGATTAGGGCATGTGGCGAGGGGCCGGGACCTGTCTGCATGACCTTGGACTCGAGACAACTACACAGATCCTATGTTTGCAAAAAAGCACTTTCATCTCAGTAAACACTATTCTGTTTGTTAAAAAAGCAACATTATCTTAAGATAATCCACAATTGTGGGCTTTAGGGTGGGAAATTAAATTTCTTGCCCACCGGGCTGTTTTATCAACCAAAAGCAATTTTATTTATTTTTTTCTCAGTATAAATACAGTACAGACCAAAAGTTTGGACACACCTTCTCATTCAAAGAGTTTTCTTTATTTTCATGACTATGAAAATTGTAGATTCACACTGAAGGCATCAAAACTATGAATTAACACATGTGGAATTATATATGGAATTATATACATAACAAAAAGTGTGAAACAACTGAAAATATGTCATATTCTAGGTTCTTCAAAGTAGCCACCTTTTGCTTTGATTACTGCTTTGCACACTCTTGGCATTCTCTTGATGAGCTTCAAGAGGTAGTCACCTGAAATGGTCTTCTGTCTGCGGTCCAGCTCCCCCCTAAACCATCTCGATTGGGTTCAGGTCCGGTGACTGTGGAGGCCAGGTCATCTGGCGCAGCACCCCATCACTCTCCTTCTTGGTCAAATAGCCCTTGATGCCTTCAGGGTGACTCTACAATTTTCATAGTCATGAAAATAAAGAAAACTCTTTGAATGAGAAGGGGTGTCCAAACTTTTGGTCTGTACTGTATATACACAGCCCGTCCCAAAAAAAAAAAGTCACAAACTCTAATATTTAGTTGGACTGCCTTTAGCTTTGATTATGCATTCGCCGTGGCATCATTTCGATAAGCTTCTGCAATGTCACAACATTTATTCCCGTCCAGAGTTGCATTAATTTTTCACCAGGATCTTGTATTGAGGATGGGAGAGTCAGACCGCTGTGCAAAGTCTTCTCCAGTACAACCCAAAGATTCTCATTGGGGAAAAGGTCTGACTCTGGACTGTGGTGGTGTGGTGGACTGTTGTGGTGGCCAATCCAAGTGTGAAAATGATGTTGCATGCTCACTGAACCACTCTTTCACAATTTGAGCCTGACGAATCCTGGCATTGTCATCTCGGAATATGCCCGTGCCACCGGGGAAGAAAAAATTAATTGATGGAATAACCTGATCATTCAGTATATTCAGGTAGTCAGCTGACCTCCTTCTTTGGGCACATAACATAATCATGCATGCAGTAATTATCCAATGGGAGGATCTTAACTATTTGCTTAGTCCATTTTTTGGACTGGCAGTGTTTAACTCAATGTTATGGGTGTCTCTTTAACTATGGGCACTTTTAGCCCTTTGGAAAATAAACTTTTCACACTCTCACAAGTTAATTTAATTTGTCAAATAACAATATCAACCAGTAGATGTACACCCATTCCAGAAGAATTCTGCCATTTTTGTAATTTTTTTCTGAAAGCCATGAATATTTCGACCACACCTATATAAGATATTTTGTGATTAATAGAGTTGTGTGGTGGAAATTACATTTTAAAACATTTTTGGAATAAAAAGACATTAAATCTTGTTATTTTCAGTGAATTGAATTTACAGTGCAAGTGAACAAGTGATTTGAAATTACAGTATGAAACGATGGTATTTAACATTTCTTCCCTTTGTTTTCTCCACAAATCTTAAGCTGTTCACTGACACTTCTGTATTCTAATGTACTAACTTTATATAATCTGTCTTCACATCTTAGTGCTCTTGAAAGGAATTTAGACCTTTCATGTCCAATAAATAAATAAAGAACAAAGTTAAATATAACTTTTCCTTTTTTCTTTCTTTCTTTTTTCTTTTTCTTTTCTTTCTTTGTTGTTCCTTTCATCTCATTTTGGTCCACTTGTGTAATACTATTAGTATCAATTTACGCTATATACTGCAATGTGAGATGAAACAATACAAGTGTGACCTCACATGCTTGGGTGTGTTTGAAAAGAGCAGTGAAGTGGTACAAATATCTGAATATATAAATATAGCAATGTCATAAACCTTGGCAGATTTCCAAATGACTTCAAAATCTAAATTAAACGTTCAACAATCATACTTTAAAAAAAAATCCTTTCAAATGGCAATCTGACATGTCTTACAGGTTGACAGGTACATAAATCAAAATGACCCAGCCAGCACTGCACAAACGCTGGTGGCAGGAGTTAATTTCCCACTTTGCTTACTTGACTTGAAATGAAGCTTTTACTTTATATTTCCACCACTTCAAACGCAGACAGTATGCCTGACGCACAGCACATACTCCCTAACAGCAGGAAGTACACAGGCATCGGAGGACAATCAGCCCCATATCTGCATATCATTATGAGTATGGTGCTTTTCTGTGAAGAATGGACTGTCTGAAGCTGTCTTTTCCTAAAACAAATGTGAAGGAAACAGATGCTTTTAATCAGCTTTAATTTTCCCCCCCTTCCAGTTGATTTATTTTCCCCTGTGATCACAATTTCATAAGATTTCAACATTCCCCTTGGGCCAGGCTGATGTTAAGTGTTTCACCCAGGGGCACCCTGGAGATCAAGTAAGTAATTCTCAAACTGTTAAGTTATTCCCACTTGCAAACCTCCAAACTTTTTTATTCAGCAAAAATATAATTTCCTTACTGGGTCTTGTTTTTTTTTTTTTTTTCAGTACAAATATCTAAACATTCTTAAAAAAAAAGAGCCATTTACTTTAAAAGTGTTTTTGCATAAAACAAGTAAAAAATAACTTCCAATGGGGTAAGAAAAAGAATCTTGTTTTCCCTTTGAATTAAGTTTATTTCTCACTCCTTTAGCAGGTATTTTTTCTAGTTTAAAGCATTTTTTTTCACAATGTCAGTTTTGATCTTTGACTTAATGCATTTTGCTTCTTAGGTAAATGTATCTTGTGTTACAAATTTTTTGACTTTTGTACTGGAAAACAAAAATACTGAGTAAAAAAAAATGTAGTGTATCAGGGAATCAACCCATAACTACAGTAAAATTCTAAATGAATCAGTGACAATTATTAAACAATCCAGAAAGAGGTCCTCACCTTTGCCCTGGTACTTGGCCTCGTCCAGGAGAGGTAACATGATTGTGGAGTTGAGGGTTGCCGGGGAGTGAACGGCTGTGGTGTACATGAGGGGCAGCGACTGCACCACCACAGGGATACGGTGCACCTGACTGGGAAGTTTACTGGGGCTGGAAGGAGGGACGGGGTGGATGATGTGCAAAAATTGCTGGCCTCTAACTCCATGAGGAGAGCCCACCAAAGACCCGGGTGTCAAAACGGAGGGCATTCCCGAGGAGACTGAGGTGATGACAGAAGGTGAGGATGACGATGATGAAGATGGAGAGAAGGCTGAGGTGTTGGAGGAAGGCGATGATGTCCTTGTCTTGTTGATGGACAGGTCTACAGGCTCTGTCTGGGTTTGGAACTGCTCGGATGAGAGCAGGTCTTCTGGAGGTTCTGCCTTCACTTTGCTGAGCAGGAGCGGCACAGTCTCCATATCAGGATAGCCGTGCACTTTGGGGGACTGTAAAGAACAAAGAAATAAATGAATGTGGTGTTATTTTTGTTTTTTGGTAGTTCAATTTCGGAATTTCTGAAAATAAATTATATATATATATATATATATATATATATATATATATATATATATATATATGTGTGTGTGTGTGTGTATGTATAAAGTCTATTTAAATATTTAAAATTACTAACATACAGTTGAACAAAGATAGAAAGAGAACACGAAGTAATTTATTAGTTTTGCTGTATCCTTTGTTACAAGCAACAGTTCTGTTTATTTCAAATCGGATTGAAAAATTATTCACGATTCAGTGAGCCAGAGTCAACCTGGATTACCAGACTGTTTTGTGAATCATTTAAAAACACAGTTCAAACAAGTAAATGATTCACTGACTGAAAGAGTCGGACTCAAACTGGGTTTGCAGACTGATTTGTGAATCTTGTGAATAAAAAAAAAAAAATCAAACATCATGTCTCACACTCGTAGTCTGGATCACGTATGAAATGTTGCTTGCTCCTCTAAAAGAACATCATCATGGAGAAAGGACCGGTTTACCCCACAGGGGCGTCTGCCCCCAAAAAAAACCCAACATAAATAAAGTGCTATCAGATAGAGCATTCCTCTCTGCAGCAAGAGTATGCAGTGAAATGATCGCTCCTGAGCAGGCAGCTAATCATGACAGAGCAGCTCATTAAACCGAGGGGAAAAGTTCTTGAATTGTGACGGCAGATATGATAAACGGTCTGCTGTAGAATCACGGCTCAATACTTTTCTTTATGCAGACTGAGTGGGCCTGTAGCAAATTAGAGTTTCCCCCGCTGAGCTCATACTATTTTTACTCTGGACACGTGGAGTCACTCTGGGCGCTGCTGACCATGAATCAGCAGTAGGATATGCGGTACAATAAAACTGCATTTGAATCCAAAAACAAACAAATGTCAGGCAAATAAATATGCTGACGTGACCCGTAAGAAGGGTCATTCAGGGCTCAGAGGTCAAGACATATGACCTCAGGGTCAGGGTTACAATACTAATTTGATTGGGCAGGGAAAAGAGCAGTACTTTTAGAAAAAAAGAGACTCCTTTCTGCAAAGTGTGACCGTGCTGACAACCATGGCTCAATGGTGATTTAGACAGGAGTTTCAGGAGTTTTGGGTTAAAAGAAAAGCACAATGAAAATTTTTCACAGCTCTACTCCATTGACTAGTGGGGCTATCATGGGATGGTAGATCTACAAGTCAGTTTTCTCTTGTGGGTCAGCTGAAAGATTTACTCTTTGCATTTAAAAACTACTGTTTTAAGATTTGGAAAAATGTATTAATCAATAAAAATACTGAAGCGATACATTATTAAATAAATACAAAACATGAGGTAGCAATTAAAAAATAAAAAAGGCATGACAGACATATCCCTTTTGTTCAATCTTTATGGTCCAGTAGAAGCAAAAGGGGGAAGCAGTGTTACGACCTTCAGCCATATTTCTAGATTTTTTTTAAACATTTAAATTAAAGTTTTGAGTAAATGTTATATATCTGCTAATTCAGATGAT
The DNA here is from genome assembly GCF_963082965.1 of Carassius carassius. Classification (NCBI taxonomy): domain Eukaryota; kingdom Metazoa; phylum Chordata; class Actinopteri; order Cypriniformes; family Cyprinidae; genus Carassius; species Carassius carassius. Next base: position 18,708,352 of record NC_081773.1, on the reverse strand, counting down.
ACACATCATGTCATTTAACATCCATAAACCTGATCGCAAATCAAATGCTAAATCTTAAAATACTCCATATTTTATGGGAAATGCATGTAATTTGTACATCACAATTTTTCTGTAAAGAAATGCCGAACCTGGTTTGATTTTTTGTAAATTTTAGTATTTTAGTCTTGGAAAATACTGCACAGCTGCACAGACAGGGTGGTAATCAAACCCAGCAAGTAAATTTCTATTAGCATAGCATGCAATCAGCAACGTACTAATGAGGGTTGTATGAAAGAGAAGGGAGGTGGCACTAATGACCAATCAGCATTGCTATCTAATTGAAAAACCTGCCTCTGTGATACCTAAGAAATCCTTTGTTGTTCCCAGCAAAAGGGACAAAACGTTTCTGGTCAGTTCCTTGGAGCAGTAATGCAACCTCCACATTTCCTGCTACAACAGACCATTTTTTGTTTGTTTGTCGGTCGTGAACTCTCGCTCTAGTTCTATTGAATTTTGTGATGTACCCTTTAGGGTATGTTTAAGAGGCTTTATACTGCATGTGTTTTTTGTTTGCGAGTGTATATTGGACATTGTGCGGATCTGTGCCTGCGGCCGCTGTAGCCTCAGGTCTTTGCAGCCCTCTGAGACAAACCACTTTCTCAAATAGATCTCATCTCCCTTCTTTACACTCTAGTCACTTTGGCCCTATAAAGCTCTGAATTTAGTTCCACTGTGTTTTTATTTTGCTCAAAGGCAGGTTCGAAGCACTTGAAGATAAAAACGGCAAATAATCAAGAACTGCACTCATGATTATTCAGATGGTATCACTGGCTGATCCAATAGGATGTAAGCCGTTTCGAGAAAACCAGATGAAACTGTAAACAACAGCAAACTGAAACTGTGAACTATGGAGAACCGTAGCACACATGACCTCCTTTCATATGGAAAAAAAATAATCAAAGGCTTTGAGGTGATAAAAAGCTGTTTTGCATACCGATTCCTGTTCTTGTTTGAACGTCAGTTTCTGTAGAAATGTTTTAAAACCTCACCCGCTCTCTCCTCCATACTTTCCACCTTGGCTCTTTGCTGATGACTTTCACTTTATTCGTGGAACCTGCGTGAGATATCGGTCTAGCTGGTGAGGGAATTAACTGGGGCGAACCATTCTCAGCAAGGTCTTGGCAAGTGGCCACCAGAACGACGACCATGTTTGAGCGATGAAATGCACTTCAAAGAGTCATTGTGTAGGTTGCACACTTCCTGGTGCTTGGCAGGATTTTGACGCATATGGATAAATGTCTACCAGCCTTTCGCAGGAAGGAAGCAAGGTGTTGCTGGCTTGTGAAGTAGAACACAACAAGGGTATGTCGTCGGCTCTCAGACGCAACTATTCACAAGTTCCCTCTCCAAGAAAATAGTGCATCTATCCATATCTGCTTTTCATTAATTGAGCAAATAATATGGTATTGCACTAACATGACACAGAATTAACTTTATCCACGCCATGCATTCCTGAGTCAAAGTCTTAATGATAACGCTAATAGGTTAGCTGTATTGTTCAGGGTTTTTTTACTTTTTGATGCCAAAGCCCATGGAATATCCCCTTGTGAGGGGCCCTTTTTCCAAAATAAGAATGCAGCTAAATATTATAACTGAAACAGATGAATATTGGAATCTATTAGATTAATCGTGATTATTTTATTCTTGTTGTGTAAAATATGTAAAGAATTTGTAAAATGAATGTGTTGCTGCTTAACACTTTGGCGGAAAAATATGACTTTGGTTTTTTTTAGGATTGTTTGATGAAAAGAAACAAGTTAACAGTCCTCAAATGTACAGTACATTACACAGAATATCTTTAAAAGCATTTTTTCCTGAAGTGCATCACAGACGTCCTACACTCTCAGAATTTTTTATACAAAAGCTGTGACTGGGGTGGTACCTTTCCAAAAGGCACACCTTTGTACCATATTTATCCCTTAAAGGTGCATTTTAGTACATTTTCCTTTAAAGGTGCTTCAGTCCCTAAAGTGTACATATTAGTATTTTTTGAAAGTACCTATGAAACCGCCCCAGACAATTTTTGTACTTTTTGTACCTTTTTTTCTGTTTCAGAAAGATTTTTTTTTTTTAAAGATGTTTAAGATTAATAAATTTTATGTAGTGTCTATTTTAGGGCTGTTTCTGAAAGTGTAGCACTCTCTTGCGGGCCCCTTGGGTGTCCCTGGACCCCAGTTTAAAAACCCCTGATAGATACTCTAAAAGTGCCTGGAGGTGAGCCTAGATGATCATGTAAAGTACATGTGCACTTAAGTAAGCAGCATATGAGGAAATAATGACAAAAAAGAGAGAAAGACTCCCTACAGCTGTGTGTCTGCATCTGTGCTTGAGCCCTGCCAAAATGGCTGCCCTGGCTGCAGTGGCCCTGACTGTAAGCCTTGAGAGCATTCCTGTTCCAGCTGTGGCTCTCCACATCAGGGCTGCTTTGCGCGCACGCACACACAAACGCCTGGGAGTAATTAGGTGTATCACAGCGAGGGGGTGGGTGTGTGAGGGGTGAAAGAAGTAGACGGTGATACAGGAGTAGATGGGAGGTTAGGACAAAAATTGTATGAAAAACAACTGTTCTCTTACCCCTCTCTCAGATTCCAGAGGTTCTGCTTTGACTCGGACTGCAGGCATTCCGTCTAGCATTAACATCCTGTTATTGATGGCGTCTGCGAGCCGAGAGAGAGAGAGAGAAAAAGAGAAAGGCATGAGAAAGCTGCTGAGTGTGACTCCTCTCACCTTTTCTGTGATTGAGTCAAACCTAGCAAACTCTGAACAATAGCGCAGGCAACAATGCAACAAGCAATGATGTCATCATGGTATGCAGTGAGTAAACAGTTGAGGTTTATGGCCGAGGGTAAACAAATACTTCATTACCTGAGATGAAATGTTATGGTTACTCTATTTTGTGCCTGGTTAAACAAACAAAAAACTATCAATCAAAATGTTTATTGTAAATGATCAAATTAAACATTTACCTTTAATGGTTTTATTAGCCTTCAGTTAGCATGATAATAGCTTAACTTATAACAGGTAAAGTAGAGTTTTATTGAATAGCTTGAATGTTATATCGTTACAGTGTGATTATTCATTTCAGTACTGAATAATTATCATTAACTACATGTACTATATGGTTAAGGTTATGTTTAAGGTTACTTGCATGTAATTATGCCTAATTTATTGCTTGTATAATAGTAATAACATAACGTGTAACAAGGACACCTAAAAATAAGGTGTTACCATATTACACATTGATTGCACTTGGAAAAAAAAGTGAAAAAAAAAATGCTCTCTAAGTCTAATCCAGCCAAATGGGTAGATAAATAACTGAATAATGCTATGAAAATCACAAGCAAGCACAGTGTCAGCTATGCTTTTTTAACATGATGAACACATTGCTTTAACAACTCAACATGACATACAGGATTATATTTAAAGTAACTTCAATCTTCAATACAGTTTATGTAGGTGAATATGGATACAAAAGACTTGATTGATTCAGTCATTTATATATTTACATTGTACATTAATCGACATTCAAGTAAATGCAAATGACTAATTTTCAGAAGTCCCTTTGCCTGATGTTGCTAGGCAGAAAAAGAATAAAATTAAAACAAAGAGAGTGAAATATAAAGCATTTTCAGCTTGGTTAAAAGCACATATAATACACAAAGATTATTTATATTTTTTTAATTATAGTATAAATACAGTCTTGCTGCAGAAAACAACATCAGTGATGACTTTGTTGGTTATCAAGATGCCAATTCTTAAGATATTTGAATGATTTATAGGATGCATGTCCTAAATGTCATCAAAATCAATCCCAGACCACCTTTGAAAGTGTTTTTAGTGATCCATTCACTGGAAACACATTAATGCCAGGTGTAAAAGGGGCCTGTAGATAGGAAAGAACATTCAGCATCACCTAGGTGACCAGCTGCATGTCTGTAGGGTAAAGCTGTGCTAGCAAACACATGCGCTCACTCGTAACACACACACGCACACACACATACATATAGCATCTAAATACACGCACACAATCAAGGCTGTCGCTGCTATCAGAGTCTCCTGACAGTTCTCTTCTTGTATATTGACACAAATGACAAGATTATCTAACAGAATCCATGTCTTTGTGCAAACTCCCCTCAGGCATCTGAGACTCGGAACAAAGACTCCAGCCTTGTTACGGCTCTGTGCTTTGCAGTGGGCATTGCTCTACCAGACTCTCTCACACATGAAAAGTGGCCACCTCCCTCAACATCCAAGGGATGCACAAGGAGACAGCTTTAATGAACTGGTGGAATCTGATTACAAGTTAATATGGCTCTTGAAGCACTGCATGAGGAGATGAGACGCTCCAGCACTCCCACTGAGACGGTTTCTCTCCCCCGTCTACTCAATTTACCATGTTTAACACCATAAAGGTGCAGTAATGGATGCATGAGCATCTTGGGAAATGCAGTATTCATGTTTCTTTATGTTTGTTTGGGTTTCGCCTGTCGGGAGGGACAAGTCTGCACACAAACAGACAGATAGGTGACTTGTCTTGAAGATAGAAAAGAGTGAACCTAGATCTCTGCTGTCAAAATGACTTTCTTAGATGTGAGATGCTCCTACGATCTGCCCACAAGTGTTGCAAACACGATCAGTGTGGCTTTAGGCGATAGAAAAGGGAACTTCACGAAAGAGTCAATCACAACAATGTGATTGTGGCTCAGAGGGAGGTGTCCCAAAGTAACCCGTGCACTTATTATTTTAGCAGCAGCACGTGATGGAATGCAAGCAAAGCCGATACGCTTTAAACATCTCTATTACACATCACTCCTGGCATAGGCGGCAGGAAATCAGCCCCAGATCTCGACTCAGCACTTGGGCTGAAACAATTCTGGTGGAGATGAGACAACACTATGGTCCACCGGATGAGTCAACATTTTCATGCTTTTACAGGAAGTGTTCATTTTTATAGTTATTGTTCAGTCATAGTTATTGTACTTTGACAAAAATGTAGCCAACATTTTGTCATCTTCAATAATTCTAGTCTTAGAAATTAGAAAAGTCAAACATTTTGCAATATTTTGACAAATAAAATAAAAACGAAACATCTGAAACATATCAAAACATTAATATAACAAGTTGTAAAAAGTGTTTTTATTTATTAACTTTTTTACAGAAATTAATACTTTTATTCAGCAAGGAGCCATTCAATTGATCAACAGTGACAATAAAGAAATATAAATATTTAGTAATGTTATACATGTATAACATTACTAAATATTTATATTTAAAATAAGCACTGTTCTTTTTAACTACTTGTTTATCTAAGAGTCCTGAAAAAAAATGCACAACTGTTTTTAGGATTAATGTTCACAAAACATTTCTTATTATTACCAATTCAGCATATTAGAATGCTTTCTGAAAGATCATGTGACACAAACTACATTTTAAAATATTCTGAAATAGAAAACTGTTCTTTTATATTGTAATAATATTTCACAGTATAACTGTTTAAACCCTTATTCCATAAAATAAATGCAGGTTTGGTGAGCATAAGATATATATATATATATATATATATATATATATATATATATATATATATATATATATATATAAATAATGTCCATCCAGCACTACTGTATATATAGCATCCATGTTAGCCAATAGCCCTTACACTGTATTTACCAAGCTTTCTGGCTTTTCCAAGAAAAGACTCTTATTTATGTGGCGTTAAAAGCAAAACAAAATTTCTGTGTGAATTTTAACCCTACGCTCTTGCCATTGACGAAGCGTGCTTCGAAGCTAATCTGTGTGCATTGGATTGATATTGTGATCAGGATGTCCAATGGCTGCAGGTAGTGGTGGGCTGAGATAATGTTGCCATGGCAACTCAAGTTGGAGCTCAGAGGGTTATTGTCCTTCTGGATTGACATGCGAGGTTTCACAGTTGAACAGGGCACTCGCTGTTCAACAGCCGACTATTTTTTTGTGTCCAAGGAGCTGTCATCATGCTCATGTGTATTGTGTAAGCATATCACTCAGAGTCATTGATCATTAGATCAGATAAATGAGCCAACCTCTTGCCTAACTAAGCTTGTCCCTTAAGAGAGCTCCAAATGGGAAATCAATACCAAGAGCAAGGTCTCAGTTGTTTCATTAACCATCAAATGAACAGATTATTAGCATAATTGAGTATAGCACCACGTGGTTAACATTTAGGCATAATTTGTCTATCTTAGCTCCAATTGATTAACACTTAATCAAGGGGCTGTGATGGAGGATGCTGTATCACCAGCTGTAGTTAACAGTGCCAAGGTGATATGAGAAGCAAGAGTAACAATGACTAATTCTAGATCGGTTTTCCTCCAAACAGCGCAAATGTTCTTTGTCAAATCAGTGTGACTTATCTAATCAAGAATACTGTCAGTGCATAACCGTGAAGACCCTAACAAAGGAATTTTCACATTAAGACTTAGATGTTATGATATTGTTTGGACATGTTTGGACCCCATTGGTTTTTACTGTATGGTCAAAAAAAAAAAAAAAAACACTGAGATATTTTTCAGTCAGTCATACAGGTTTAAGAAGACATTCTTATTTTAAATAATCTTTTATCTGTTTTTATCCATACAGTAAATAAAAAGTTTGGACCCCATTGACTATCACTGTATGTGGGGGGGTTCTTCTTTTGTCTTCCACAAGAAGAAATAAAGTTATACAGATTTGGAAAGACAATCTTATATTAATTTTTTTTATTTTTTGTTTATCTGTTTTTATCCATACAATAAAAAAAAATGTTGGACCCCACTGACTTTCATATTTTTTTAAATATCTTATTTTTTGTTTCACAGAAGAAAGAAAGCCATACAGCTTTGAAATGACACGAGGGTGAGTAATTGATGACAGAATTTTCATTTTCATTTCATTCACACTATCACTTTAAAGATCTGAAGAAATGGAAAGGGAGCAATCGAGCAAGAGAGATTAAGATCACCTTTCCATTTCACCAGGACGCTGAAATGAAATGGTGATCCCAGGTGTGAGTGTTATGAGCATGGGAGGTGCAGTAGCTGAGTGCTCAGGCACCTCATTGCCATGCACGGCTAGAGCTGTCCCCCGAGAGGCTCACTGAGAAGAATGAGGGCAATTCAACTGGAAACGGGGCCACAGGGAGGGGGCCCGCCTGGGATTTGATTCCGGCTGAGGATGGGGGAGTCAGGGGAGGGGATTGGCTGGCACTCCCATGCCCAGCCATAGCTCCAGAACTCCCCGATGGATGTGGGTGCCGATGGAGACACGGTGCAGGGAGCGGAATTGCCAAACAGACCCCAGCGAATGACGAGCGGATCAATATGAGGTGACAGGCCTGGATGGAAAAGCCTGACCTTCCTGGACCCCACGCTGACCTTGCTACACAATGATTTAGAGAGCATTCAACTTGCCCCTGGAGCTGGTTGCATACCTCATTGTGTAACTTTCTGCCTTGCTAAGCCTAGTGTGGCATTGATGTGAGGGGCGTTACAGTGCACAGGAGGAACCTCTATTTAAGTGGTTTAGAGGTATTTCTAGAGTAATATAAATCTGTCGAGGCTCAAGGTGTATAAAAGTCGTCTGACATTTAAAATTCTGGCCAATACCGACAAGTCAATCATTGTTTTTGTGTTAGGGTTTGGATATTAAAATTCCCTCCGATATGTCTGATAGCAAAATTCTATACTATTTTATCTAAATAAAGTAAAAAGGAAATACAAAAACTTTATTCATTTCACATTATTTAATAATGTTATTAAATTAGGTAATCTAAATGCAAGAATAGGGGAAATAAAAACGCAGTGTTATTTTAGCAATTTTTACTATTATATTTCAATTTTGAATTAGCTTTTATTTTTATGTTTTCAGTTTTCATTTTAAATATAGTTTTAGTAATTTTATGTACTTTTATCATTTGTATTTTGAAATTTTATATTTCTAAATATTAAAATATTGTTTTATATAATCATTATTTCAGTTTTAATTCAGTAATTTCAGAACTTCAGCTTAAAGTAAAATTTTAACTCTTGTCTAGACAACCAACTAGAAAAAAAGTTTATGTAATATTTATATTTTATCTTTGATTTAGCACAAAAAATAAGTTTCATTTAAATTAACAACATTAACAACTGCATGCGCAATAGAATATTCAATATACTGTACAGTAGGCCAATATGTATTTAACATCCAATAACCGATATGCTACCATACCGATGTATCCTAGCACAAAATAAAAAAACACCAAGAAATTTCAGAATAACAAAACTCATTTGGAACATGAGCAGAAACGAAAGAGGAGCAGGATGATCATCCTACTGCTTGGAGGCGTTTCATATCTGAAATTTTTAATTTTTGCACTGGAGGAGTAGCACACTAACAGACGGGTTCCCTTGGTCCTGCCAATGCTTTGTTCCCATGTCGAGAGCCCTGAGCAACTGTGGGCATCTGTGGCACAGAGGCTGGTCCTGCTGCCACAGGCCGAAGGGGGAAATGCGGATGGGGATGAGAGGACGAGAAGGAAGTGGCTGGGGAGGGAGGTAGGGATTTAAGCACTGGAGCCCAGCCAAAAGCCAGACAAGAACACTGAACTCAAACATGCCAAGAGAGCCTCTCAGGCTCAACCAGAGCAAAAGAACAGAATTTTATGTAACATAAGACTCCACACTGAGGAGAAAAGCTATTGAGAGCTGCTCCCCACTGTGCTCTTGTAAATAGATTGCCTGGTCATTTAAGTTGCAAAAAGTTGCAAAAAACTTTGTAACTTTGTCGAAAAATAATGTAAATCAAATGTGCACTTTCGGAACTACTAGCAAAAGTTTGTAAAAAGGCTTCCTGAAGACTGGTTAGACAACAGTCTTCCATTGGTCAGGCAAACAGATTCCAAAATAAAACTTTTTTGATCTTCTTTATCTTTACATCATGCTGATCTTCCTAAAATTCTGTAACCACTTAAGTCAAAAACTGTATTTACATACAGAATGTCCACACGATGCAATTTCTGCAAACCAAAACTCATCTCAAGCTCACTTCCCTCTTTCGTCCCAAGCAGAGAACATGCAGGCTAAGTACCACCTTTCCTTTCACTGTCATACCAGACATAGGAACTCTTTAACCAATCAAGAGAGAGGAATTCTGTGATAAGACAAGTTTGTTTTATTATCAATAATTTTTTTTTCACACATGGTCATGTGATCATTTTTTAAATCTACTGTCAACCGTCAATCAACATGATCTGATAAAATGAACGTTTTGGAACTATTTGTATTATGAAAGCATATATATGAATTGAAAATAATTTAAAATGAATGACTAAATGACAATTACTATGCCACTGCCATCCGACATCCAATACATTTTTCAATGCTCACTGAAAACTTTTTCACAAGTCCAGCATCACCAAGTTATCTCACACATCAAAGGTCATGTACTGTCTGAGTATGCACTGCATTTGAAGAGGAACTTAATTCTTGATGGCTAAAAAAAAAAACTTCTACCCATACACAAACTGAACAGCAAATGAATTTCAGAAAACATCATGACGTACAATCACGCCCACATTCCCATCTCTTCCTGGTGGATGTCATGGATTCTAACTCCAATGCTACCCATACTTCAGTGCGGACTGTATTTCTTGGTAACTTTTTTCTGGCATACTGTGAATGACTTCAGACTTTCCATTTCATAAGGCAAATTTTCCTTGGCAGGCAAGTCTGCCCTATAAGACTTTGGCTGCTTTTAGGACCTTTTTTGATTCGAGCTCTAGAGAGATGTGCTGCTTCAGTACCAGCTGAGTTTGTGGATAAGTAATGCGAGCGTGTGTTCTCCTCCATGCGCATCCAGACGATAGCGCTTCACCTCAGGGAGCCCACTTTGCCATTTTCCTCTGGCTAAAAACAGCCACACAACAATGCCTGTCATTCACTCGGGCCCCCAACCAAGCAGATTTGCTGTCTTATAGCTCTCTTTATTTTTCTGAGTGTGACAAATGTACTCTGACTCGGAGATTAACAGAAGAAGTGCTGAAAGACATGACCAGATAAACTCCAAAAAATGAGGTCACAAGGGAACGTACTACTCTGGAATGCTCATTTTACAGCCATGTCAATGCAATCAAGATGCACAGAGCGTAATCCAGTTCACCCAGAAGAAGCCCTAAAGCCCATCGGCACAGTCAAATGCTGGGGCCAGCTGTCAAAAGACTCTGTACTGTACATCAATTTTACCCCATTACCCCCATCACTAGGCCTCACACACCTGATAGGAAGTGAGAGACCTTTAACAGAACACTGAGGCTCTTGTAAACACCAGGCCGACTTTCCAAAACACAGGCTGGCGGAAGTACCCATAGTCCAGCATATTGCCCTTGGGCTCGGGCTATTTCTGCACGAGGGAGATCCTGTGTCAGTGATCCAGTGAGGATAAGGCAGCTCAGCCCATGAGACACTGCCCCAGTCTGCACCATTCGCATATAAACGGCTGGACATTTATGATGCATCCAGAGAAGTTATTTTTGTCAGTTGGTTTGTTTATTGAGAAAAATAATAAAAATCTAATATCAAAATGCCCCGTAGGATTTCAAGTATTTGCATAAAACAACTATTATTCTCAAATCCTTTCCCATTTGACATAATATTATGAGATAAAGTATATCAGTCAGGTTTGTTTACTGATTGGTCAGTGCTATGGGGGTGAGAGGTCATGAGTTGTGAAAAAGGGAATTAAGGAAAAGAGGGGACAGAGTCCATTCTTGACACATGCTTTAAAAAAAAAAAACAAAAAAAAACCTTTTTCAGTGGAATCCATGCTAAGAAAAACATACATCAACTACACAGCTGAACAATACTTGTATCCTGATCAGCTGTGCTTGATCAGCATTTTTCAGCTGAAAAATGTGTGTCAAAGTTTATGAAAACAGAATTAAAGGGCTTAGTATCAGTAAACTATTTTGTTTGAAGTTTCAAGATGTAGAGTGACAGGCTTTTAACTCAGCAAACAGGTGTCTTTACAGCTAAAGCAAAGACATTGTGGTTTTTTTTTTTCATTCACGTGGTTTCACAGCTTCTCGTAAACCTGTCTGGTTTCCTGAGCTTTGGTTCCTCTGCCAAATCTGTCTGACCTCTGATAAATTTCTCATGATTTTCCAACATATCACCCCTGTATGCACACATACGTACACTGTATATCCGTCTCACCAAAGCGTTATACTGTTTTAACAGCAACAAAGTTGAAATAAGGCTGGGTGACATACGTTATATAGAATATTCAAAATATATTTGCAGTGATTTCATTATGCAATAACTGTGAATACTGTAATTCTTTTCATTTCAGTATCCTTTATTTGGTAGCTAAGTTTCAATGAAATACAATAAAAAAATAAAATGTTGTGTTGAAAATGTTTATATATATATATATATATATATATATATATATATATATATATATATATATATATATATATATATATATATATATATATATATATATATATATTATTTTTTTAACTTTTAGTTAATTTACAGTATACTTTTAGTTTTTACATGAAACATTTTTTATCTACTTGATTCAAAGTTTCGAATTCAGAGAAACAACGAAAGATAATTTCTTCAGCCCTTAAGTTAGATACATAGAAATCTGCTGTTACCTACACATTTCTTCTCTGCAATGGTTGGCTGCACAAGAGAGGGGCGACCCCGCAGCCACTGCAAGCACACCTCTTCCCTTCCCCCTTTAGATAAAGTGCAGTGATCTCAGGGGCCATGCTTTAAAATAGACCTGACACAAAAACCTCAATTGCTCCGAGGGGTATGGAATGGGTGGAGTGGTCACCGCAGAGGGATTTAGCTGGAGAGAGGTGGACTTAAATGCTGATGGTCTGTGCTGGATCAATATGGATTGTGCATGTGAGAATGTGCTGCTCCTACAGTACTCATATTTTCTCCCTCCAAGCCTTCAGTTTGCACAAGAACTGGAAATCCAACCTCATCTCCAATTCAGAAAAGAACGCTAATGAACTGCCTCTGACCAGCAATGCCTCACAGCGCTCTCTTTCTCTCTCTCTTTTCTCCCTCTCAGAGCATGTCACGTCTGAAGTCTGCAGTTGGTGTACTGTAAAGTGACCAGATTTCCCAAATGAAAACTGGGGACATTTCTGGTTTAGTAGTGGTATTGTTAACGCAAGCTATTAAGAATTATTTTTGGTAATTAAAGGTTAAATAAGACAAAAAAATAAACATTAGATAAAGATGTAAACTTAAAGTACATACATAATAAAGCAATAGTCCCCAAGAAGTCATAGTTTCATGAAATAATACTAGATGGTTAAAACAGCAGGCACGTTTTCATAAAATTAACACACAGCAACAAGAAATGTAATGATGTATTGACAACCTATTAATTATCCATCCACTAATTGAATGGCCAATAATACTGATGAAATGAGGTCACAGTATATGTTTATAACGTATTATACAATGGCTAAAATATATTACAAAAAAAACTATATAAATAAAAAGCCAATTAAAATATGAATAAACTCTAAAATAGGATATAAATGATACTAAACCACATTTAAATCACATTTAGACATCAAAGCATGCTTATAAAATCTAAAGAATGTTTTGGATCCAAAACAATGCATTACAGGGCGTTATTATACAAAACTGCTATGTAATGCTAAACTACACAATCTATAATAATGCAATCTAAAGCAAGAACCCAAAATGATTATTCATATCTATTGGCCCCTCTGGTTTACAATATCTATAGCTGTTTGCATAGCAGTATGACAGACAGTCTAAATGCATTTATAGACAGCCTTAACTTGTGTATAAAGGCAAAACTTTATATAAACTAAATATATGGCTATGGAAATATATATATATTTTTATCAAGTTAAAAAAAAAAACAGGGATATTTCTGAGGACTGCTACAGCCTGGACAGGACAGCAAAAACGGGGTCTGTCCACAAAAAAACGAGGACGCCTGGTCACCCTAGAGTCCAGCTGAACTGTGACCACAGAAGTGAAAAATCACATTGTGACTAATGAGTCATGTAGTGGTACTGTCACATTGATTCACATGACATTAATCCACTTTTAATGAACCCAGCCCATTCTAATCAGTCTTGTCACTGACATTTATCCAATGACAGTCAGTAATGTCACTGCTATACAAAAATCCCTCCACTGTCTAAAAGAATACGAAGTGTTACTCTTTAACAATTACTCTTAAAAGCTCTGTTGGCTTATAGGAAAAGCCATTTAATTCCCTGGATATTATTTAAATGTATAAATTAACAAACAAACATAAACGATTAGTAACGCACATCCTGTTTGTCATCCAACCACAATTGCTTGTGATGTGATTGACAGTTAAGGATAATGCCCCACCTCTCAAATCTAACGCCTGCTAAGAAGGCGCTCACAGCTGTCCACAGCATTCAAGTAAATCCATTTAAAGGTGTCCAAAGCTAACTTTCAAGGGCCATCTGCGTCCGTACCAGCTGTGGACTGCAGGGTAGCTCTGTTTGCTGGAAAGGTAGAAGTTCCATCCAAAGAAAACATCACACACGGATGAGCAAACAACAATACTGTTTCACACTCGAGCTGTGAACTGTCAGACGCTTAGGGAAAATATTCACCTTCGTGCTTACAACAGTGAAGTGTGATTCACTCAAGTATATCCTTATAAAAAGCACATACATATTATATACACTAAATGTTTGAGGTTGGTAAGATTTTTGAAATGTTTCTGAAAGAAGTCAAGAGACTGCATTTAGGTGAACAAACAAAGTACAGCCAAAAAGTAATACTGTGAAATATTATTACAGTTTAAAATTACTACCATTTTCTATTTTAATAGGTTTTAAAATGTAATATGAAAAATGTAATTTACTCATGGGTTGATGAAGCTGAATTTCTTCATGAATTTTCTTTATTTCTATTAATCAGAGATTTTCTTAACATCAATGTTGAAAACATTTGTGCTGCTCAGTATTTTAAGGAATATTTTATATATTTTTCAGGATTCTTCGAAGAATGCAAAGTTAAAAAAAGGCATTAATTTGAAATAAAAAAAATTTGTAACATTATACAAGTACAAAAGAAAATTGACAGTAAAGACTATATTATATATAGTCTTTACTGTCAATTTTGACCAATTGAATGTATTCGTTCTAAACAAAAGTACACTCTTAAAAATAAAGGTGCTTCCCGATGCCATAAGAACCTTTTTGTCTAAACGGTTCCATAGAAAGAACCTTTAACATCTGAATAACCTTTTTGTTTCACAAAAGGTTCTTTATGGCAAAAGAAGCTTCTTCAGACTGTAAAAAAGGTAAGAAAGAGATGGTTCTTTAAAGAACCTTTTATTGAACCATAAATGGTTCTTCTATAGTATCGCTGTGAAGAACCTTTTAAGCGCCTTTATTCAGCTTTGAAAGTCAGCTTTGATTGTTCCTAATAAACTGTTTAACTGCACTCGCAAGTGAATATTAAATTATGTTCTGGGATAATTAAATATATTCTAACTAAACTACAAACATAAAATTATATACATTTATTTTGTCTTGACATTCTTTCTTGTAACTCCTCCCTCTCAGTCACACACCTGGCTGAATGGCTCATTATGCGGCTCATTATGCAGGCCTTTGTCTTCTCAGGTGTAAATCACAATGATATTCATGAAAGTTGACGACAACTCGCATATGACTTTTACCAACAAAAAGTGTCTTAGAAAGTATAAATCAATATATTGTTTTCTGTGAGTGAGTAAACAAGATGATTTTCACATAATTTAGAAAGAAAATTCTAGGCTACAAGCTCGAGTTCTCAAAAGTCCCGGGAACCAATGTTCTGTATATGTTTTATGGCCTTATTGAAGTGATTTAACATTTTTAGTTTTTTACTAACCATGTATAACATTTTTTTTCTCAAAAACACAATCATTTACATACATGCTGCTCACATATTATTATAACCTAGTTTGTGCTGATTACAGTGAGATTAGACTTTAGCCATTTAGATGTGTATAAGAAACTGAAAAAAGCACAAATGTCAGGGCATGACAAAACTTCTCCAGGCCCCCAAAATACCCTTATACCTCAGATGGTTAAGAGTGTATTCATTTTCTTAAATAAAAATCTTACTGACCACAAGCTTTTAACTGGCAATGTATTTTTAGTTATTATGATAAAAATTAAGCTCATACGTTTAGTTGAGTGGTGTGTTTGACCAGCCAATATCGCTCATGCAGCTAAATTTGACAATTAGTTGTATGTGCTATTATGTTTGTTTCTAAGCTTGTGGTGAACCCAGTATGCAACCAACCAAAGCATCTTAAGAAGCGAATAGCCTTTGTAACTGCATAACAACACTGGTTAGCTTAGGAGTCTTGTTATACCACCTGCTGTCGTATCGGGACTAGTGATTTTCTGTAAATAATAGCTATTCATTGGAGGTCTTAAATGCCACTCGCTGTTACACAACTGCCATCATCGCCATAAGGAGATCGGCGATGGGGCTTTCATTCATAGTCATTCTACTGGTCGCTGGACATCACATGGAAATAAGAGCAGTCGTACTATGTTTAGCAGCGTGGGTTGTACAATGTAGTGAGTCTGTTAAGTGTGTTTGCGGAGGTGGATGGGAGAAGGGCTGGAGGTCTGTGGGTGGAGGTGGTGGAGCACATTATGATCAGTACAATAACCCACTCCTCATGTCTTGGGGGGACGGCTGCATCCTCCAGTCTTAATGGTGAAGAGGTTCTTTAAGACGCCTCTCTGCAGCTTTCAATGCCTTGTGTTCCGGCCCCCTCCCCCTCCCCCTACACACATAAACACACACATTCAGATCACCAAACCAGGTATGAAGGCGCAAACACAAACTTACTACTTTATACTTTGCAACTAAACAACTACAGAATTTGAGTAAGTTAGATATGAACAGGATGGAGCTACACAGAAATCTCACTTGCGTAAACCCAGATTCACAATTTCAGAACGTGCTTATTTACATAGCTCACATCCTCTTGTAGTACCTCCTACACATGCTCTCTGATTAAGCAATGGCATTTATACCAAACAAGAACACACACTATCACAACACACACAAACACACACACACACAAAGCGAGGCACACACTCATCTCGCACGTTCTGTTTTTCTCTGCAAATCTATAACCAGCGCTCTTGCCACATTGAGTAAAAAAACAACTTCAGAGCAAAAATTCAGAGTTCAACTCACTTGAACATAAAGTAATACTGGAAGACCTTGTGAGGATATTTTTAACCTGAAATTTGACCCATTCTGGCACCCATATCCCCACTTAATAGAATAAGCAGCTGGGTTTATGTTCATGCTTCATATGCAGCATCTGCTTTTCAGTTTGCTTTTCCAGGTGTTTTTTTTTTTTTTTTTTTGCTAATATCCGGATTTAGGGGCCAGGTATTAGGGGTGTGAGCATAAACAGACATAAACAATATAATATAATATAATACTGTCAGAAAAATGTCCTAGTATTGGTTGTGATAGATAGATAGATAGATAGATAGATAGATAGATAGATAGATAGATAGATAGATAGATAGATAGATAGATAGATAGATAGATAGATAGATAGATAGATAGATAGATAGATAGATAGATAGATAGATAGATAGATAGATAGACAGACAGACAGACAGACAGACAGACAGACAGACAGACAGACAGACAGACAGACAGACAGACAGACAGACAGACAGACAGACAACATTAGTTTGAGATTGTACATTTCTTTGAGTTTATATAAAAGAAAAATGGCCAAAATAAGTTCTTTAAATAAAGAAAGATAGAAATACTCATGGTAATATCAGAGTCTATATTTTCTTACATATATAAAAATATAAAATAAGAAATCAAATCAAATAAAATCCCATTCTTGCACCCATAGCCTCACTTAATAGAATAAGCAGCTGGGTTTATGTTCATGCTTCACGTGCAGCATCTGTTCTTCAGTTTACTTTTCCAAGTTTTCTGCTAATATCCAGCATTAGGCGCCAGGTATGTGTTCAAGCAAGTCGCCTGAGGGAAGTTATACCATGACATGGACTTGAGTTTGAGTCTCTCAAAGCTGAACCATTCATGCTGTGCTTTGCTTTTGGATCGTAATTGACTCCATATGTTGTTTGCATGACAACTGCTAACAAAGTTCATGCATATCTCAGAACATCCTACCGATGGTTTCAGAGTGCCCTGACTGACCAATTAAAATAAACAATAGTCAGAGCAAATCCTTAATGTATTGTTATTCTTTGAGGGATTATACTGAATCTATTTTTTCCATTAAGTTCTCAAAAGTCATCTCAAGTTAAGGGACAGCAGCTAGGTGCGCTAACGTTGTTGTCATGACGACAGGCAGAGAACAGTATATAGATAGAGTACTGCGCAGGTCTGGTCGTCTTTGATTTCTCTTATTGTCAGGCAGAGCCATAACATGTCTAATTACTAAGAAATAAAATACATCACTACAGATATTCATATAAAGACTGTTCTGAATATTACACATGACAGAAAAAAAAGTGTGATCCAGAGTTACTGACACTGGATAGTGACAGTTGTCGTGAATCATTTGTGTACTTGAAGCAGATGCAGAATTCCACGTCTTGCTTTCTGTGTCAGAGTGTTCAACAATCATCCCTCCCCCCTCATCACACACAGCTTCAGTAAACACACCAGGGCTGGACACCAGGGTCAAGGGTTGAACACACCAGAGGACACGCACTAGAACATTTTGTCAGCTTAGCAAAATGTTGAAATGAGGAGGAAGAGAGAGATCATCAGACCCACATAGTTACCCACAATTCTTTCTCTCCCCTACTCTTCTGTTGGGTAGTTTTT
Organism: Carassius carassius; assembly: GCF_963082965.1. Lineage (NCBI taxonomy): Eukaryota > Metazoa > Chordata > Actinopteri > Cypriniformes > Cyprinidae > Carassius > Carassius carassius. Next base: position 18,690,422 of record NC_081773.1, on the reverse strand, counting down.
GCTTGGGTGCTATACACACAGACATTGTTGAAGAATGACTGTGATCATCTCAGATTGTCCCTTTTTTTAGAACCATACAGCGAATGGAAATTGTTAAATAAATAAATAAATTTGTGATCACAATCTCAAATCGTCCCTTTTCTTTGAAACATATATCAAAAAGAAGATTGTTTAATCATTCAAATGTATATAAATTAAATTATGTAGATAAAAAAAAATATTAAATTTACATAATTTTTTATTATTTTGATTTATTGGAACAATGGAACAATTTAAGGCCATTTTCTGTTTGTTGTTTCTCAGAAGAATTTTTTTTATATATTTTCTTAGAAAAATCAAATGGAAATGGTCTGAAATTGTTAAATAAATAAATAAATAAATACTAATGACAATCTTAAACTGTACCCTTTTTTAGAGCAAACATCAAACAGAACATGACTAATGACAAAAAGAAATTATAAAGAAATGCATGATCATAAATAGACTCCCTTTTTAATAACATACTGTATATAAAATTAATAAAAGGACTGAATCTTTTAAATAGACAGGAATACTGTATGGACTGTCTGGACACCATTCTTATGGTGTAAAATAAAATTAAATAAAATTAAATAAAGCTTGTAATATCAGATGGTCCTTTTATACAGCATACATAAGATGGAAAGCAGGTGAGCATACTCAGTAGTGGCATCCATATACCTCCTGTATGACCAAACAATCAAAACATTCCTTTCTGAGTTTGCAAACATTTGTGAGTCATTATTCAATTGAAGGACACACTCGGTCTCTGTCACATGCTTCAGTTTACTCACTGATATGCATGAAGCCAGCCTCAGCGCAAATAAATTTTTTATGTCATATTACAAAAAGGAATGACAAATTATTTTTCATACCAAGCACCACAGAAATCCATCAGTTTAGTCTGGCTATACAGAACAAACACCTGGATCCATCAGTGCAGTGAAGGGTAGAATTAAAACGACACGCCCTCTGTGCCGCCAGACAGGACCGGTGACAGACCCAACATTATCTCAACATGTCCTAGCTCCGAATGTGCTGTGCTTCACTCTTTAGCTGTTTTAGCTAAAGTGGGATTGAGGGCAAAGCTGAGCATTTGATCAGCTGGAGCCGACAGCTATGTAGACCACAGGGGCATTCCTGAGTCTCCTGGGTTGAGCCTGGGACAGATGAGGCCGGTTTGGGACTGAATCCAGCCCACTTTCTGGGCTGAAGCTCTGGGGATATCTTTCGAGGATTTTCCAGATAATCCCTTCAGCAAGGTGTCCAGTCTCAGGCGAGTCCCATCAATAATTCTATCCCCAGCCCACCTGTGTGAAGCTCTTCCGAGCAGAAAGAGGCTAACCTTTAATTCCCCATCCACATGGCCAGCAGGACACAGTTGTGTGGCTAGAGAATCCTCCAGCACGACGTAAAGCAGAAGTGAAAAGCAGATACGCTCTACTGTGATTATTGTGTCCCATTATTGAGCCCTCAATCTGGCTGATTGCTATCTGGGAGCCACAGATAAAATCCTCCAATACTCTTCTGATAGGGGCCACAGAGTCAATCAAATATACTTCACGAAGTCAATGAATCAAATTAAATGTTGGATTTTTATCAGTGCGTCTCTAACATCCTTTTAAATACATGAGGTATGCAACATTCAAAAGTTTGGGGTTGGTAAAATGTCAATGTTTTTGAATTAAGTTTCTTATGCTGACCAAGTCTGCATTTCTATGATCAAAAACCCAGAGTCAAAATTGTGAAATGTTTAAAATCACTGTTTTATATTTTAATATATTTTAAAATGTAATTCATTCCTGTGATGGCAAAGCTATATTTTCAACAGCCATTACCAGCCTTTAGTGTCACATGATCCTTCAGAAATCATTGTAATATTCTGATTTGGTGCTCAAAAACATTTTTATTATCAATGTTGAAAACAAATATTTATTTAATAATATCTGTCTTTAAATGCACAGTATCCGAAGTATACTTGTAATAGTTACACTTTAGCACAATCAAGTATACTTCAGTACATCTTCAGTTGGACTTCAACATTATTTTCACACAATTAAAGTGCATTAAGCACAAAATGAGTTGTTCCAGCAGACTTTAAGTAGGCTATTCCAGTTTATTATGCCTAAAGTACAATTGCAGGGTAATTTTATTATAAATATGTAAATTCATTTTGTAGTATATTTAGCATGACAAATTAATTTCATATACATTATAGCATATTTATTTTTTCACTATGGTACAGTTTAAAAGAACAGTTTAAATCTTGTGATATTATAAATGCCTTTCTGCCTTTTGATCAATTCAAGAAAAGTATTAATTTAAAAACAACAACAACAACATGGATTTGATAAAAAAAATCTATTAAATGCATTCAAAAGAGATTTCTATCTAAATATAAAATTAAAATCAATTCAATTTGAACATGCTAAAACTGATCCAACTAATTGCATTACGAAAATGTAGGTTCTGCCTGTCTGTGCAAAACTCTCCGCCACAATGCAAGGGTGTTCTGGGTGGTTGCCAGGGCTTTGGTCGTGGTTGCTAAGGATGTTCTGACTGGCTTGTTGCCATGCAGTTGCTAAGGTGTTCTAAGTGGTTGCTAGGTGGTTACTTACTGACCCAACACAAGAGACCACCACAAAGACACACTCCTTCAAAGATCCTCTATTCAGTGTGAATCTAAGGGCTTTTTTTCCACCCGTTTTTTAGTCCGCCTGGTGAAAATCGTAAATCTGATCACTTCTACAGAGTACAACTCTGCTGAACAAGCCACACAATTTGAGGCATCACTCAAATTCCCAACCATAAAAATGAGGAATAATAACAGGAACTGTTGCCTACCGAGCACCACTAAATGCCAATTGTAGTCACCATGACCTACAGTATCAGTAGCAATAGTATCATTTACTAGTGTTTTGAACAACACATACACTCACTTTAGCAAGGGTCTTAACTGCATTAAGAGCATTAAATAACCTCATCTCTGGCAGAATAACCTTGAGTAACAGTGGCTGCCTCACAGTTTAAGGCTAAGTGACCAACTTTTGCACTGTGTAGAGTCACACACATCAGAACACAGTTACCATATTAGAGTACACACACACACGCACGCACACACGCACAGGGTATCCTACCTCCACCCACAATTACACACACACACACACACACACACACTAATGCACATCGACCTCCACACCACCCTCTCTCTGCGAACAAATGCCTTTGCTGTCAGTTGCGGCCAGGTCTGCCGTAATTGAAAAGAACAACCACGGGCCAGCCCACAGACAAGGTGCACCAAGCCAGGAGCCCGTCACTGACAGCCAGCCATCAATACCAATGACTGTTCCTTGAGGAGCAGATGACATCCACGACACCACCCATGCAACACCCCGGCGCACACATACAAACGCTTGTCTCCCGCCCCCTCGCTGTCCTTCCTCTGCCACTTGAGTCTCTGATTCCTACCCCAGTTTGTCACCACAGTAACTCCACTCACTGGGAAGCCTGTCATCGCTTCTGAGATGCACGTGCCATCGGCAAACGCATGCATACACGCTCGCACTCACTTACGCTGCCAAACGAGGGGGATCAAACTTTTTCGAGAGTGGAACAGTGGCTGCTTAGAGACCTCTGACTCCCTTCCCTCGCACACACTTTTCTCAGATTGTGTCAATATTTAATCCAGAAAAAAAATAAACACTTTGCCGGTTTAAAAAAACAAATCTTACTAAAAAACCTTTATAAAATCCTACACATACTTTGTGAACTCTGTTGAGACACTTAAACCACTTTATGGAACATTCTAGTGTGTATAGAACTTAATATAGATTGAAAACTGAATAAAAAAAAACAATGCCATCACGCTTTTATTTCATATCTTTAGCCACCTGCATTGTGCAATTGTTATAGAAGGCTGGACAGCATCAGACTTGTCATTTTGCGTAAGACTACAGTGACAGCTGAACAAGATGCGCAGAGCAGAGACAAACAAGCAAGAGGCATTCAAAGAAGAAAAGGAAAAAGAACAGTGAGAAAAGAAGAAAAAATACACAGACCTGACCAGGAGCTGAAGAGCGACAGAAACTGTCTTCCTTATACAGTCCTCTCTGTCTGTCTCTCTCTGTGTGTGTGTGTGTGTGTGTGTATATGTGTGTATGTGTGTGACTCCCTCCCCTCTCAGCTCCTCTCAGCTGCTCAGGGCAGTTCTCAGGAAATGAATGGGAGCTCACAGAGAACTGTTGTACTTGCAAATGACTTACCACGGTCACATGATCCGCTAAATGTAGGGTGGGCCGGTGGGTGGAGGCTTCATAAGCAAGAGAAGACAATATACTCTAAGCTTTAACAGCATGCATCGAATTACACGGGGCCCCTCGTGGGAGGTTTCCGACATGTCTCTGAGCCCAGGCAGCAGAGAAACGCTAGAGTACCTCCCCATTTAAAGGGGAAGAGAGAAAAAGAGAGAGAGAGATGGGGAGACGGAGGGAGAGAGAAGAGAGTAGGTATATTTCCTCACAAAAAAAGTGCCCTACTTTATATAAGTTTAGAATCTGACAATTAAAAAAAAGTAAAAATAGGAATGTAAACATTTTTGTTAAATCATTTTTTAAAGTAAATAATTTTTAATATAAATCTGATTTCATATTATTATTATTAAACTGTTGTGCTGTATTACAGTCTTACATTTAAAACCTAAATTCAAGTTTTCTTTTTGTCAATTAAGAGCAAAAATTTGATTTTGATGTACTGTAATATTTATCCCAAATTGAAAACATATCAAAATTTGAGTTTATTATCCTACATTAATTATCTGTAGACATTTAACATACAGAACAAAGAAGTACCATGAAACATTTTGTGTCTGTATTAAGTGGTTTCAATAAGAACGTAAATATAAAAATATAAATGCCAGCCACACGCAGCTCTTAATTGGCTCAATTTCTATTAGTCATCACACACTGTTCTCCTTTAGATTACGAATGCATCTCTGCTAAAATTCAACAGAAGCCATTTATTTCTGTGCATGCAGGCATGCATAAGGGAATGTTGTGATAAAGCTCAACCAAGGTTTGTTGAAGTGGCAGCTACAGTTTTCAAGATACAGATTCGCTCTTCTGGGAATCCTAATTAATGTATAGGAAACGCAGCTAATTTGCATCTCTGATAGAATTTGTGTTCTGCACACACACATGCTGATGGTGTGGATAGTGATTTAAAGAATACTGTCCATCTTAGACTTACTTAACCCAATCCCACCTTATTTATGTTGCATTATCATTCCAAGAAAAGCAAGTATTTCAAATTAATTGCATGTAATGGAGATTTAAATGTTGGTCCCAGTTGTTCACAATTAAACACTGTGCAGAGACATCCTTAATAGTTTGTTTCCTTATATACATAGATTTTAAATATTGAGGTGTAACACATAAGATATTTTGGCACTTGAGACATGCAGATAAATCTCTCATATCTAAAAAGTAACATAATATTGATTCCCGCAAAGGAGAACCCATGTTCGCTGTGGAATAATTATACGACGTATCAATACAAGATCATTATTATGAAACAACACGGAAGAAAACAAAGACTTTTATTCTTGTGTCTGACAAAATGGCCATTGAAATACCGCTCTGCTGATGCTTTTAATGCTGATTACCCCTGAGGCTTCTTTATGAAATGCTATACCACCCAGCTGCAACCTCTGATGAGTGGCACAATTCCCAGCAATAATGACATCTTGAGGAAGCAGTCCCACTCTGCCCACATACCCAGCCCAGCCTGGCACACAAAGGGTCCTGGCATGTCTTGTAAAGGGCTGAACTGGAATCAGGCGTTCCAGTGGGAGGGTGAGCCATGTATGGAACTCTGCCAGGGAACATGGCCCCATCTTAGCTCCTCTGCAAAGAGGAGAGAGAGAAAGGAAGACAGAAAAAGAGTGAACACCCTTGATTACAGCTGTGGCACGGAAAGGACCCAAGGCGATTAGGTGGGCTCCAATGTCCATGTTTACCACAGTTAACTACACAGCAGACAAACAGTTGGTGTAAGGTGATAAGATTAACCAAACCCATGTAGGCCAATATATACACATTTACACTTCAACTATGAATTGCATGCTAACAAAGAATTTGGTTCCATCTGCCTGGTCCAAAGTATAGACGTGACTGTCATCGCTCCAGCAATCCTAATCTATTTCAGCATTAGAAAGTACATGTCTACAGGGTCCATTTTAAAGGGATAGTTTGTCAGTATATTCATATGATGCTCAAACCTGAATGACTTTCTCTCTTGTTTGAAACACATCTTGTGTGATGTTTAGCAGACTATCCAAGCTGGTCTTTTCTATACAATAGACATGAATGGTAAACACAGCTGTCCCCACATGGTTTTACACATTAAATAATAGGATTAAAATGGCATGAGATATTTTGTTTTGTATTTCATAAAACCTTTTAACATCTGGACAGCTGTGACTGTGACAGTTTGATAAGAAAAACGTACAAACTGATCATAACAATGAGCGCGTTTACATGCACATTCTTAAGCCGATTATGCAAAATAAGCCAAAAACACACTTGGTCATGTAAACGCGGTAACGCGTTTTCTTATATCGGAGTAAGGTCATAAACGGCATAAGCATAAACTGGTCGCAACAGGTAGTTCGCACAGCATGTAAACGCAATAACCTGCTTTCTGTCAGCTTAATGAAAGTGCGCGTGTGTGATACGTGACAGGAACGCTTTGTTAGTGCAGTTTAAAGCACATCTAGGCCGAGCAAATGTCTTGCAGTAAAGAAAGAAGGAAATATATCACAAAAACAGACTTTTTCATAACTCAGAAAATGATAAAAATGTGTTCTCATCTCGTCAAGCAGAAGTAGAAGTGGTTCAGTCACAATGCTGCATTTATAACTTCATGAGAGGATAATATACGAGCTGTAAATTTCCAAATTAAATGTTGCAAGTTGACATGTTGCAAGCTTAATCTAACATCACAACTGATAAATGTGTGGAATACTCTGAGTCAGATACATAAAATGATTATATTTTGAAATAGCCTGATTTATTAATGAAGTCATGTATACGCAGCTTACTTGCTTTGTCAGGTTACTGATGTGCATGTAAATGGGAAAAACTGGTTATTTTAATAAGCTGATATTTGTGAATTATCAGTTTACAGGTGTGCATGTAAATGTGGTCAATAACTCCAATGTCCTAGTGTGAAGAAGGCAATGGTGGGCCATCAATAAACAAAGTACTTAGCGATCTACGGCAGAGCATGGAAGCTGGGAAATGTGTTGATGGCGCATTAGCCATACAGCTTTCCCGGCTGCATGATAGACCTGGTCACTGCGCAATAAATGTGTCTCCTGCTGGGTAACTCACCACTGTCTGTGAGCCTGCCCTGCATGTTCTGCACAGAACAAGAAAAGGGATCAAATTTGACTGCAATATAAATATCACGACATTATTGCACGTCCTTTACAGCTGTACTGTAATTGAGAACTGTCACTATGATAATAGATTTGTCTATTTATTATTCAATTTCAAATTAAATCAATCACAAAGAAATACAAATTGAAATTAAATTGAATGTCTGGATTAGAAATCAGATTACACAGAGGTAGGTTCAGCTCCTACAGTAAATTTATAAGATAATTGAAAATTATATTCCTGAAAGCTTGTTATTTTCTTTGAATTGTAATACGATCAAACTCCAATGATGTATGGACATCATTACCAGTTTTAGAGTTTTAGACTCTGAATCCACTTACAAACAAGTAGCATATTATCAAACCTATAAAAAAGTAATGAGAATCAAATATATAATAAAATTGCTAATTGTACAGTACCATCATACCATAATATCAAGAAATTATTTTCATTCATATGAGAAGAAATTCCTAAATTAATCATGAGAAAACTGGCAAAATTATATTTTAATTTTGATTCAAGATTAGATTCAAAATATCTGTTCCGTGTTCAACATAAGAGAAAGTTAATTGAGAATAAGCAGTTTCTAGTTTAATACAAATCAAAGAATCTGGTTTGCTTTAGTTATTAAAACAATATGTGAATTTTGTGGGTGAGGTCATGCTCAGAGGTCCACATATCAAATCATCCAGAAGATCTGAGAAAGACAAGTCTGTTGTGGAAGGGTGTTCCTCCATGTTGTCTGGTCACTTCATTTGTATAGGCTCTGATCTCTTAAGTGTGATGAACGGTTTGCTACAATTCTGGGAGGAACTTTGTGATTCCCCAATGGCATGCCAATTCAACTCAAATTTTATAGTCTCAAATGTTTGAACATTCCTTTTTTTAGGCTCTATAACACAAATACATACACATACATTTTAATGATTTTGAAATAGATGAGGCCAACATGAATATTAGTATTGCGCACTGTTTGGGTTATGGATCTGTTTTAAAATAAAGTGAATAATGCAAATTTAAATGATGCTTCAAATTAAGTGGTGTTTAAAGGAAAGATGTGCAGCTTCTTTTCAAAGTGATTAGATTGATTTTAGCCTGTCAGAAGATTTTCCAAGGAGAAATCCTGCATACTTACACTGAAGGGGGGAGCTGAGCCATATCTAGGGACCAGAAAATCAGAGAGACTTGTGCCTTTTTTGACTTGGTCCAGTTAGCAGCCTCCCAGCACAGCCTAGCAACCACTCATGACACCTTAGCAACCTCATAGCAATGGCCTGGCAACCACTCACAACACCCAGACATTCATTTATTTCAAATGTTATGGAAGGTTTACTGTGAAAGTTCCACCCATTTTCAAAAGCCAAAAAAGCACCACAGAGCACAGAAGAACTGGAAAAACAAGAACAGGGACTTTAGGTCAATTGTTTTATTTCTTTAACTAGTATAACGACGCATTAAATAATCTTTGTGCGCAGTCTGTGCTGAGCCAGGCAGCCTTTTTCTGGTTAACAAGTTTATTATTTCAGTAAACGTTCTTCACTGTGGAGTTCAGAGGCACATGACATGTGCATGCTCTGGGGCCAGGGCTCTTCAGGAGGCAGTGTGTGTTTGTGTGTTTGTGTCCACCTGCACAGACCCTGACTGTAAAGACAGAGCTCTAGCTGGTGTGGCTGCAGGGTCTGAATCGGGTCTGCATCTATGTGCAATGGCCAAGGTCAGCACATCACCGCTGGGCAGAAGCAGAGGCAGGGGCAGGAGCGGGGGCGGCTGCCTAAACACCACCACTACCTCTTCTGTGTCCAATAGCAACTGCATCTGCAGAAGGAAGAAGTGTGCACCTGTGGGCAACTGTCACCACCGGCACACACAAACACACACACTAAAACATACAGATCACTGCTGATGTTTGTGGACATGCACAAACACACAAAAATACTGGAGAAATGGAGCTTTGTAAAAGACAGCTGTGAAAGTATCAAGCGGCAGCAATGTGTTCTCAGACTGCAGGCTGGGTATTATGTGATCTCCACTCAGATCCATTACCTGGATCATTTTCCCTCACTGGGCCGGACTTAGCAAAGGCGGGGCTGACATTTAACCCCTAGCAAACTGCTACCAAAAGTCACCTGAGCATGAGCTATGGGCATAGATATGACTACCCAACCTTGTTAATAAAAAATGATAGTTACTCACACATTTTCCTATACTTTTTGGAATTTCATAGGCAAATTAATTTAGCTAAAAAGAGTTGAGTTAAATGCTTTGTTCCAAAACCTATTGTACTGTCCATGAGGCAGTATTTTAAGGCATTACAGTAATGTTCACTACTTTTTCTTGTTCTAAAACGTAAACAGTGCAATTATGTCTCCCAAGAAACCTTCAGTCATATTCTAAGACAGGATCACTTACGTTCTCCACCGAGATGGCTTTTTTCAGAATCTATTGCGACGGACTTAAAAATACAAGATGACAACCGAAGTGAGAGATACATACTGTATATACAGTAGACCTACAGTGGTATCTCATTCAATACCAAAAGGTAAGGTTGTTGAAATTTTCAATGGCAAAAAAAGGTCCTTCATCTTGTGTCAATAGTGTAATGATGTATGAAACACAGCTCCCACAGAAGTCATTTTCACACAAAGTATCTTACTGTTGGATAATGCGTAGAGCCCATGTGACCAACTAGAATCCACTGCGAAATCTTTTGCCCTCGTGTGAAATTCCAGATCATGTGGATTCCTGTTGGATTTTGCCCAGAAAAATTCTCGAAAAAATAAATGGGACAAAAAAATAAGTTTAGCTTTGCATTGTTACCAAGTCAGTAGTGTATATAAATAAACAATATATACTCTTTTCTATGTGTTAATATGATTTGACAGCTCTAGTTCAGCTGTTGCGAATCTTCAGGATTGAGATGTTCGTGACAGCCCCATAAGTTTAACCAATGCAGTCTGAGCTGGAAAGAGTATTGATTAGTTCACCTTTCGATTCCTCGGGTTTGAGTCATTCATTAGGTGACAGCCCCATACAGTATATGCTTTCTGAGCCGGAAAGAGACTTAACAATAATAACCAACTCTTCATTACCTTTGTTACCACATTCAGTGTTATGGAAAAGAAAAAAAATTTTGGTATTTCATTTGGAAACCAAGATCCTAGAGTCTGGAGGAAGGGTGGAGAAGCTCATAGCCCAAGTTGCTTGAAGTCCAGTGTTAAGTTTCCACAGCCTGTGATGATTTGGGGTGCAATGTCATCTGCTGGTGTTGGTCCATTGTGTTTTTTGAAAACCAAAGTCACTGCACCCGTTTACCAAATCATTTTGGAACACTTCATGCTTCCTTCTGCTGACCAGCTTTTTGAAGATGCTGATTTCATTTTCCAGCAGGATTTGGCACCTGCCCACACTGCCAAAAGCACCAAAAGTTGGTTAAATGACCATGGTGTTGGTGTGCTTCACTGACTAGCAAACTCACCAGACCTAAACCCTATAGAGAATCTATGGGCTATTGTCAAGAGGAAAATGAGAAACAAGAGACCAAAAAATGTAGATGAGCTGAAGACCACTGTCAAAGAAACTTTCTGTGCTTCCAGACCACCTCAGCAGTGCCACAAACTGATCACCTCCATGCCACGCTGAATTGAGGCAGTAATTAAAGCAAAAGGAGCCCCTACCAAGTATTGTATATATTCATACAGCAAAATATACTAGAGTCCATCAAATTTGAGTGAAAATCATCAAAATCGCTGGCAGTGGCTGGCAACTTTTTTCTAAATTTCTGGCTGGGAAATAGTTAAAACTATACAGTAGATCAAACTTTCTCATTTTTGCATTCAGCTGACATAGACAGTTGGTTCTACAAAGGGGTAGAGCCAAAATTAAAAATGCATTATAGGTAATGAAGGCAAACCAGAATGTCACAGCTCTTTTTCTCTGTTTTCAAATTTTTAAAGTATCACACTATTAGCTTAGCAACATGCTGACATAAAACTCTACCGAAATCAAATGTAAGGTGTTTCTCCTGTGGAGAGAGCTATTTGTATAACATGCATATTTGCTGCCTATGTACAGCATTTCAAATTAGTCACATAACAGTTAGGATGCTTCCTCAGAAGTCAGATGCCTGTGTACGCAGGTATGTAGGTTTTAGAAAAGACATGGTCGAATATCGTCATATTAACCTTACTCTTCCCTTATATCACATTTACTACATTTTTACTAGAGTAGCTCTATAGTAACACTAACTAAAGAAACATAGTTCATTTTAATCTAAGCATTACATTTACATCCATCCATGGTTTTACCTGCTGTTACTACAGTTTTAACACAAATGCCGCAGTTTAACTATACTGTAGTCGCTATATGGGCAGTTTTATAAGGATTCGTTCAGTTGAATGCAAATGCAATGCTAATCAACCTGTCATAAGGAATGATAACAGCCCCTGGCCTCATCTGAAGGGCTAAATACTGAACACAGAGCGCACCCATAACCCAGCCACATGGACACAAGGAGAGCATTGGGTTTGTGTTGAACCTTTTGTTGCTCTTTCCCCAGCCAGCAGCCTTGGTGAAGTTAAAGACCTCCCCTTGTTTCCAAGCAGCTCCACCCCTCCTACCCAGGCTCAGGGTTGGGAACAGCCAGTGCTGTTCATTGTGGGGGCTTTTGGTACACGGAAGAGGCTGCCAGCAGGTAGCCATGGCAACAACATTGCTTTCACTCTCTACTTTTTTGTGCTTTAAAAGGGGACTGTGGAGAATTGGAGGGGCCCTCATCACAGGCCAAATTAAAGAGGTCACAGTCATTTGCTGGCACCAGTTGAAATAATCATAGAGACGGATGTGTTGCAAAGCAACGGTGAAATGGAGGGAAAAAAATGAGCATATTAAGTAGACAGCTCGTTCAATTGTAATATGATTAATTTATGTTGCAAGTGGGAAATTGGAAGAGAAATTACAAGAAATGCATTTGTCAGAAGAGTTCGGGATAATTACGAGCACAAGCATTCTGTGTTAACATAAGGGAACAGCATTCTTTCTAGACCAGAGTTAGGTATGCAAACATTTAACATTAACGAGAAGTGCAGACAAGCTTTATTTTTACGCAAACACCTCAAATCAATAGCCATGAGTGAGTGTCGTTTACTTGAACACAGTGTATTTACAATCAGGAGGGACTGACTGCTCCACATGCATGCTTGCAATACTCTGTGCACATTCAGATTTTTACCAAATTTCTTGCATAGGGTATGAGCCAAACCTTATAATCATGTGTCTCATCCAGATCATGTATATTTACATTTTGGCAAGAGTTAGAATTCCACAAGCCACCAAATCCTTGACTCTGACTGGGTCTATTTCCTGTATTTTCACAGCTTTTTGTTTCTTTAACTCGGCACGGGTGTAAAACAGGAAAACCGATATCACTGTAAAACGCTGGAATGTCTCATATTGGTGAAGGCTGATTTGACTTTATGATACTGACCAGGGCAAGTCACTCAAAGCTGCTTATTTTTAGTTGGATTTTGCTTTACTTAATCAGGAGTGGGATTTGATTTATTGCCAATGTAAATCAAACATTTGAAGAGGTGCATGCAGCCAAGCCTGGGGTGAATTGCTGTAAAGAATATTACAATTAGATTACATCACAACCAACCATTTCTATTTTTAAATTCTGATTAAAAACAATTGGTCATATCAGGAATTTCCACAAGATGGATGTAAGGCTTCCCACTCATGCAAGAACAGTGAGTTTATTAGGACATCGTTATAGTAAGCCTTAAGAAACCTTTTTCCACAAGCTCTTTCTTGGCATAGGCATTTAGTTAAGATCTCATACAAGGTCATTTTGGGTCAGTGAGGTGACGCTCAATTTGTTATGGTTTAATATATATATATTGATAATGATATGGTAGGTTACGAAAATGAAGTTCATGATTTCAGTAATGATAATAGGCATATTAGGTATGTGGTATAGTCAAACAAATAATATTTAATGTATTATTTGATCACTCTCTGTTTTTTAAAGTGGTAAAATATAACTTAATTCACACCATATTTCTGATATTATCGATCAATCTTATCAGATTAACTTTGATCGTTCACTTTTATTTTATATCCGTGAGTGCAGTACACCTGCAAAGCGTTAGCACTCGTTAGCTTGTCATTAGCGTTTTCATTCGAACCTATCGCTGTTTTCTTTTCTCCTCTCCCTCGCTCCAGTTTTTCACAAGTTCATCAAACAACCGCAGTAAGAATTTTCATCAAACACGGTGAGTAATGGCTTCTCCTATCATTGTTTCTTGCACCTCTTGCCACATGTACAGTTTATCTATCTCTGTCGCTGATGAGGGATTCACATGTGATAAATGCAGGGAAATAGTTAGGCTGACAGAGAAGATTTCAGAATTAGAGACACGCATCCAAACTTTAATTGAGGACAGTAAGAATGTTAGGGCTCTAGATATGGCTTTGGATGCGTCTAGCTCAGGGATTCCTGTACATTTTTCGGTTCCGGAAACAGAGCCCCAGCAGCAGGGCAACTGGGTGACGGTGAGGCAGCGTAGTCGTGGGTCAAAACACCGCTCTTCTGTTCCGATCAAAACATTAAACAGGTTCTCCCCACTCAGTGATGCACCCACTGAGAAACCTGATGAAAGTGCTCTAGTTATTGGTGATTCTATTGTACGGAACGTGAATATAGAGACACCAGCCACCATAGTCAAATGTTTACCGGGAGCCAGAGCGCCTGACATCTTGGCAAATTTAAAAGTGCTGGCTAATGCTAAACGTAAATACAGTAAGATTGTTATTCATGCCGGCGCTAATGATGTTCGTCTTCGCCAGTCGGAGATCACTAAAAATAACATTAAAGAGGTGTGTGAACTTGCAAGCACGATGTCAGACACTGTAATATGCTCTGGTCCCCTCCCTGCTTACCGTGGTGATGAGATGCATAGCAGATTGTCATCACTCAATGGCTGGATGTCTAAGTGGTGCCCACAGAATAACATAGGTTTCATAGACAATTGGACGAGCTTTTGGGGCAGACCTGACCTGTTTAAAAGAGATGGTCTTCATCCCTCCTGGGGTGGCGCCACTCTTCTCTCTAGAAATATGGCAAATAGTCTTAGTGTTTATACTTGACTAACTGGGGTCCAGGTCAGGAAGCAGACAGACTGGCTAAACCGACCGTCTGCTAGCTGCCTCCCGTCACAGAGGTCAGTTAATTCTCAGCACATAGAGACTCTTTCACCTAGATATCACACTATAGAGACTGTGTCTGTTCCCCGAACTAGAAAATACAAAAAACGTCCAAACCAAGTTAAGATTAACAATTTAATTGAGGTTCAACAAATAAAAAACAGAAGCAATATGGATAAACAAATGATAAAGCTTGGCTTATTGAATATCAGATCCCTTTCTACGAAAACACTTTTTGTAAATAATATGATCACTGATCATAATATAGATGTACTCTGTTTGACAGAAACCTGGCTAAAACCTGATGATTACATTATTTTAAATGAGTCCACCCCCCAAGATTACTGTTATAAACATGAGCCACGTCTAAAAGGCAAAGGTGGAGGTGTTGCTTCAATTTATAACAACGTTTTCAGGATTTCTCAGAGGGCAGGCTTTAAGTATAACTCGTTTGAAGTAATGGTACTTCATATAACATTATCCAGAGAAACAAATGTTAATGATAAATCCCCTGTTATGTTTGTACTGGCTACTGTATACAGGCCACCAGGGCACCATACAGACCTTATTAAAGAGTTTGGTGATTTTACATCCGAGTTAGTTCTGGCTGCAGATAAAGTTTTAATAGTTGGTGATTTTAATATCCATGTTGATAATGAAAACGATGCATTGGGATCAGCATTTATAGACATTCTGAACTCTATTGGTGTTAGACAACACGTTTCAGGACCTACTCATTGTCGAAATCATACTCTAGATTTAATACTGTCACAAGGAATTGATGTTGATGGTGTTGAAATTATTCAGCCAAGTGATGATATCTCAGATCATTATTTAGTTCTTTGCAAAATTCATATAGCCAAAATTGTAAATTCTACTTCTTGTTACAAGTATGGAAGAACCATCACTTCTAACACAAAAGACTGCTTTTTAAGTTATCTTCCTGATGTAACCAAATTCCTTAGCATATCCAAAACCTCAGAACAACTTGATGATTGTAACAGAAACTATGGACTCTCTCTTTTCTAGCACTTTAAATAAAGTTGCTCCTTTACACTTAAGGAAGGTTAAGGAAAACAGTTTGACACCATGGTATAATGAGCATACTCGCACCCTAAAGAGAGCAGCCCGAAAAATGGAGCGCAGCTGGAGGAAAACAAAACTAGAGGTATTTCGTATTGCTTGGCGGGAAAGTAACATATCCTACAGAAAAGCATTAAAAACTGCTAGATCCAATTACTTTTCTTCTCTTTTAGAAGAAAACAAACATAACCCCAGGTATTTATTCAATACAGTGGCTAAATTAACGAAAAATAAAGCCTCAACAAGTGTTGACATTTCCCAACACCACAGCAGTAATGACTTTATGAACTACTTTACTTCTAAAATCGATACTATTAGAGATAAAATTGCAACCATTCAGCCGTCAGCTACAGTATCACATCAGACAGTGCACTATAGACCCCATGAGGAACAGTTCCACTCATTCTCTACTATAGGAGAGGAAGAATTGTATAAACTTGTTAAATCATCTAAACCAACAACATGTATGTTAGACCCTATACCATCTAAGCTCCTGAAAGAGGTGCTTCCAGAAGTCATAGATCCTCTTCTGACTATTATTAATTCCTCATTGTCATTAGGACATGTCCCCAAAACCTTCAAACTGGCTGTTATTAAGCCTCTCATCAAAAAACCACAACTTGACCCCAAAGAACTAGTTAATTATAGACCAATCTCGAATCTCCCTTTTCTGTCCAAGATACTAGAAAAGGTGGTATCCACACAATTATATTCCTTCTTAGAGAAAAATGGTATATGTGAGGATTTCCAGTCAGGATTTAGACCGTATCATAGTACTGAGACTGCTCTTCTTAAAGTTACAAATGATCTGCTCTTATCATCTGATCGTGGGTGTATCTCTCTATTAGTTTTATTGGATCTTAGTGCTGCGTTTGACACAATTGACCACAACATTCTTTTGCATAGACTTGAATACTTTGTTGGCATCAGTGGAAGTGCATTAGCATGGTTTAAATCGTACTTATATGACCGCCATCAGTTCGTAGCAGTGAATGAAGATGTATCCTATCGATCACAAGTGCAGTATGGAGTACCTCAAGGCTCAGTACTAGGGCCGCTACTCTTCACGCTTTATATGTTACCCTTGGGAGATATCATCAGGAAACATGGTGTTAGCTTTCACTGTTATGCTGATGATACTCAGCTCTATATTTCTTCGCAGCCCGGTGAAACACACCAATTTGAAAAACTAATGGATTGCATAGTCGATATAAAAAACTGGATGACGAGTAATTTCTTACTGCTAAATTCTGAAAAAAACAGAGGTGTTAATTATAGGACCTAAAAACTCTGCTTGTAATAACCTAGAACACTGTCTAAGACTTGATGGTTGCTCTGTCAATTCTTCGTCATCAGTTAGGAACCTAGGTGTGCTACTTGATCGCAATCTTTCCTCAGAAAGCCACATTTCTAGCATTTGTAAAACTGCATTTTTCCATCTCAAAAATATATCTAAATTACGGCCTATGCTCTCAATGTCAAATGCAGAAATGTTAACCCATGCATTTATGACCTCAAGGTTAGATTATTGTAATGCTTTATTGGGTGGTTGTTCTGCACGCTTAGTAAACAAACTACAGCTAGTCCAAAATGCAGCAGCAAGAGTTCTTACTAGAACCAGGAAGTATGACCATATTAGCCCGGTCCTGTTAACACTGCACTGGCTCCCTATCAAGCATCGCATAGATTTTAAAATATTGCTTATTACTTATAAAGCCCTGAATGGTTTAGCACCTCAGTATTTGAATGAGCTCCTTTTACATTATAATCCTCTACGTCCGCTACGTTCTCAAAACTCAGGCAATTTGATAATACCTAGAATATCAAAATCAACTGCAGGCGGCAGATCCTTTTCCTATTTGGCGCCCAAACTCTGGAATAACCTACCTAACATTGTTCGGGAGGCAGACACACTCTTGCAGTTTAAATCTAGATTAAAGACCCATCTCTTTAACCTGGCATACACATAACATACTAATATGCTTTTATTATCCAAATCCGTTAAAGGATTTTTAGGCTGCATTAATTAGGTGAACCGGAAACACTTCCCATAACAACCTATGTACATGCTACATCATTAGAAGAATGGCATCTACGCTAATATTTGTCTGTTTCTCTCTTGTTCCGAGGTCACCGTGGCCACCAGATCCAGTCTGTGTCCAGATCAGAGGGTCACTGCAGTCACCCGGATCCAGTACGTATCCAGACCAGATGGAGGATCAGCACCAAGAAAGGACCTCTACATCCCTGAAAGACAGCGGAGACCAGGACAACTAGAGCCCCAGATACAGATCCCCTGTAAAGACCTTGTCTCAGAGGAGCACAAGGACAAGACCACAGGAAACAGATGATTCTTCTGCACAATCTGACTTTGCTACAGCCTGGAATTGAACTACTGGTTTTGTCTGGTCAGAGGAGAACTGGCCCCCCAACTGAGCCTGGTTTCTCCCAAGGTTTTTTTCTCCATTCTGTCACCGATGGAGTTTCGGTTCCTTGCCGCTGTCGCCTCTGGCTTGCTTAGTTGGGGACACTTCATCTACAGCGATATCGTTGACTTGATTACAAATAAATGCACAGACACTATTTAACTGAACAGAGATGACATAACTGAATCCAATGATGAACTGCCTTTAACTATCATTTTTGCATTATTGACACTGTTTTCCTAATGAATGTTGTTCAGTTGCTTTGACGCAATGTATTTTGTTTAAAGCGCTATATAAATAAAGGTGACATTGACATTGACATTGACATAATGTAGAAAATAAATTAGATAATATTGGCATAAATTATTTTGCAGTGCTTCAAAACTAGATAACATAGGGTTAGAGTTGTTCCGATTCCGATACTAGTATCAGAAATATCACCGATACCACAACAAATTCTGGCATCGGCATCGGTGAGTACATGAACCCATATACCGATCCGATACCATTTTCTTAAACAAGACCTAGTTATGACCTTTGCCTAACCGCTCCACGGTTCTTCTTCGCTGCTCAGAATGCATTGCAAACACAGGAAGTTGTGCTGTGTTACCACAAGCAACCCCTGTTTAGAGCAGTGAAGAAGAAATGAAAACGCTTTAGCAGCACTGATCTATATATGACTGGATCGCTCATCACGTTCTTAACTGCCAACAGACAGTGAAGCCACTTTATAGATCAGTGGTTAGCAGTATGTCCGCTGTTTATCAGTATTTCAGACTAGACCAACCAGACAGTACAACCCGAATTCCGGAAAAGTTGGGACGTTTTTTAAATTTTAATAAAATGAAAACTAAAAGACTTTCAAATCACATGAGCCAATATTTTATTCACAATAGAACATAGATAACATAGCAAATGTTTAAACTGAGAAAGTTTACAATTCTATGCACAAAATAAGCTTATTTCAATTTTGATTTCTGCTACAGGTCTCAAAATAGTTGGGACGGGGCATGTTTACCATGGTGTAGCATCTCCTTTTCTTTTCAAAACAGTTTGAAGACGTCTGGGCATTGAGGCTATGAGTTGCTGGAGTTTTGCTGTTGGAATTTGGTCCCATTCTTGCCTTATATAGATTTCCAGCTGCTGAAGAGTTCGTGGTCGTCTTTGACGTATTTTTCGTTTAATGATGCGCCAAATGTTCTCTATAGGTAAAAGATCTGGACTGCAGGCAGGCCAGGTTAGCACCCGGACTCTTCTACGACGAAGCCGTGCTGTTGTTATAGCTACAGTATGTGGTTTTGCATTGTCCTGCTGAAATAAACAAGGCCTTCCCTGAAATAGACGTTGTTTGGAGGGAAGCATATGTTGCTCTAAAACCTTTATATACCTTTCAGCATTCACAGAGCCTTCCAAAACATGCAAGCTGCCCATACCGTATGCACTTATGCACCCCCATACCATCAGAGATGCTGGCTTTTGAACTGAATGCTGATAACATGCTGGAAGGTCTCCCTCCTCTTTAGCCCGGAGGACACGGCGTCCGTGATTTCCAACAAGAATGTCAAATTTGGACTCGTCTGACCATAAAACACTATTCCACTTTGAAATAGTCCATTTTAAATGAGCCTTGGCCCACAGGACACGATGGCGCTTCTGGACCATGTTCACATATGGCTTCCTTTTTGCATGATAGAGCTTTAGCTGGCATCTGCTGATGGCACGGCGGATTGTGTTTACCGACAGTGGTTTCTGAAAGTATTCCTGGGCCCATTTAGTAATGTCATTGACACAATCATGCCGATGAGTGATGCAGTGTCGTCTGAGAGCCCGAAGACCACAGGCATCCAATAAAGGTCTCCGGCCTTGTCCCTTACGCACAGAGATTTCTCCAGTTTCTCTGAATCTTTTGATGATGTTATGCACTGTAGATGATGAGATTTGCAAAGCCTTTGCAATTTGACGTTGAGGAACATTGTTTTTAAAGTTTTCCACATTTTTTTTACGCAGTCTTTCACAGATTGGAGAGCCTCTGCCCATCTTTACTTCTGAGAGACTCTGCTTCTCTAAGACAAAGCTTTTATAGCTAATCATGTTACAGACCTGATATCAATTAACTTAATTAATCACTAGATGTTCTCCCAGCTGAATCTTTTCAAAACTGCTTGCTTTTTTAGCCATTTGTTGCCCCCGTGCCAACTTTTTTGAGACCTGTAGCAGGCATTAAATTTTAAATGAGCTAATTAAGTGGATAAAAGTGTAAAATTTCTCAGTTTAAACATTTGCTACGTTATCTATGTTCTATTGTGAATAAAATATTGGCTCATGTGATTTGAAATTCCTTTAGTTTTCATTTTATTAAAATTTAAAAAACGTCCCAACTTTTCCGGAATTCGGGTTGTAAAACGGCGACTAGGGATGCCAAAAGTACTGGCACTTCACTACCAAGTCGGTGCTGAAAATGTTAAAATGTGATGATACCAGCTCTCTGTAGTACCGGTAGTAAGTTACCGACTCCTGAGTATATTCGGTACCCGCAGCTGCGTTCATTCGCTTCCGTGTTAGTCTAAGCGCAGGGCTCCAGACTGTAGCCGAATATATACTAGTGTCTGTGAATATTAAACTACAAAATACTATTTAAATATTAATCCTGCAAATTCTAGATCTCTGTGGGTGACGGGCGCAGATGCACGGGAGCTCGCTGTTTGTAGTCTCTGCCGTGTGTCACTATATGAGGACACAAACGCATAAACCGTCACTTCATGAGAATTTACCGTTTCATTTGAGAAAACTCATATCATAAACACAGACACTCAAAGATCTTCATGGCCACCCATCAAAATAAATGTTCGGTTTAACGTGAGTAAATTGACAATATATACTGTTGTAGCCTACAGTAAATTTAGCTATGTCTCTATGTAGTAATAATAATACATCTCTATTAATAATAATAATTATGCCTAGATGGTTGCTTGTTTTGTTGTAATGAGATTATCTGATTAATATATCATTTTTTATATTTATTCTGTCCTCAGTGTGTGTGACTGTACACAAATCGACAGATAGCTAACAGGCTTCAAGAGAAAGTCAGAGGCTGGAGTAAAGTTCAAGGCTCTTTACTGTTGTCTTAATTCTCATGAAGGAATCTTTGTAAAACTGAAATGATACAGAAAGATAGCACAAATCACTGAATGCTATCCAAACATGTCATACATTAACAGATATGAAATAATATACTTTTAAGCTTCAAAGTTGTAACACATATATTACATTCAGCTAATATGCTTATAACTGTAAAAACGTATAATTTATAGTAAATATAGTATGTGCAGCTCAACAGCTAAACTAACAAACTTTTGATGACCTCTTCACTGAAAGGCTATACAATATCAGTTTTCATGTGTAAACAAATAAATATTCAAGAACATTCCAGAAAGTTTTACATGACATATGTATCAACGTAATTAACTATAAACTCAAATACAACTTACAAGCGATGCTTTCTCAAGGCACAAACACAAAATGAAGACAGGATTAGATGACTAGAGCTGCAAGTGGACCGCATGGAATATAACTACTGATGTATTTCCTGATCTGACTGCATCATGTGATAAAATCAACCAATGAAAGCAATGTAAGAATTATATATGAACACAATTAATTACTCCTTGATGACCACTAGGGGGAGAAAACAAACAAACTAAATGCAAAGTATTCTTACATAACATGACAATATTCGTAGACTTATTTGTTACAGTTTTTTATACAGTTATATTGTAAAACTAAAATACCTTTTTTAGTTTGCAGTGTTAGATTTTTGGCTGCATTTTAAGTAATTTTTTGCTTAAGAAAATAAATAATATAACTGTCAAATTAATGTCAGATAATAAAAATACTGTACTAAATACAGTAGTTCACCATGTATTTGTTAATGTTCTTTTAAGGGATAAGTCTGAAGCACACCATAAAATAATTCTAGCAATTTACAAAGGGCTAGTAGTATATACAGCTTTATATACAGATACACACCCAGGTATCGCATCAGTACTTGGTATCGGCCGATACCCTGAGCCCAGGTATCAGAATAGGTATCGGGAAGAGAAAAAGGGTATCGGAACATCTCTACATAGGGTAAAAACACCAGGGGCCATTTTCACAAAATATTTTAAGACTAAATGTTGCTCCTAACTTCTCATCTTTAGGACTCCTAAATTTTTGTTCTTAGAGTACTTCACAAAGTGTTTTTATGTAAAAATCAGCTCTTAAATCTGTGAAAAGTTAGTGGTAGTCGAGAGGACACCTAAATGACAAAGACCAAATTATAAACAATCATAAAATGGCTGTTTCTACAGCAATCCAGTTTGGATTTCTTTTACCTTTGTACTAAATCTTACTGTCATATCAGCCATAATAATTCTAGTCTGTTAATTAAAATGCTGCTTATACATATAACAATTATTTATAAGATGCAGACATGTTGAGGCTGACAATTATCTGAGCATATGCTTGTTTAATTAGTGACACTTAGCAGCCTATATTTTAAAAACTTTATTTGAATATTGCAACATGATATCTCATTCTACAATATTTCTATTATAAAATGACTGACAGAGACCCATCCCCTATCAGCCAATCACTGTTTGTGTAGTTAGTAATCATGCTGACATCATCCATACCAAAAAGGTCATCCTCACTCTTTCTCTTAGCTTAAGATTTCTCCCTATTCCTTAGTAAAATTCTGTCTCAGCTGCTTTATGAATAGGTTTTATGAGAAAACTCGTACCTAAAGACTTTTACTGCTGTTAAGGAGAACTCTTAGTGGCAAGATAAAAGGTTTTGGGAATACAGAATATTATATTGTTGTGAGCAAAGAAGCCGTTTAAAGGGCACCCTGTGGTTTTCCACAAAAATAAATACTTAATAGTGTAATGTTAGAAAACGTCTAAGGTTACATATGTAACCCTGGTTCCTCGAAGGAACGAGACGCTGCCTCGAGAACGATTGGGGAATGCCCCCAGCATGACGTCTCTGAATCATGTGTGTAATCAGTCCAATGGAAGAGCGAGACGTCATAGGCGGGTGTCGTCAGAGACCAGGAAGCATAAAAACAGGAGAGGCACAGCCGGCACCAGCCTCAAAGGATGAAGCAAGCGCCGGCCAGAGATGTCGGAAGTGTGGCACTGCAACGCAGCGTCTCGTTCCTTCGAGGAACCAGGGTTACATACGTAACCTTAGACGTTCCTCTTCAGGAACTCGAGCTGCGTCGAGAACGATTGGGGAACGAGAATGCCAAGCCTTGACCCCCAGGGGAGAGGGGAGGTCAGAGGACTCATATGCAAGAGAAATAGCATCTACTATCCACCGGCTGAGGGTCTGTTTAGTAGCAGGAAGACCTCTCTTAGGGGGACCATAACAGAAAAACAACTGGTCCGCCCTTCTCCACAGGGCAGCTCTGTGGACGTATGTGTCCAATGCTCGCACTGGACACATACAATTAAGCTTCTTCTGGTCTGGCTCCCTAAAGGGAGGAGGACTGAAGGCCTGGAGTACGACAGGCCATGGTGTAGAGGAGGGAACCTTAGGGACATACCCCGCACGAGGGTAAAGGAAAGCTTTAGCCAGACCGGGCGCAAAGTCTATATAAGAAGGGGCCACAGAGAGGGCCTGCAGGTCCCCAACTCTCTTGAGAGAAGAAATCGCCAACAGGAAGACAGTCTTAATTGAGAGAAGGCGATCGGAGATCTCCTCAATAGGCTCGAAGGGCGCCCTACAGAGAGCTTCTAACACCACAGCCAGGTCCCACGTGGGGACACGAGAACGTACTGGGGGCCTCAGCCTCAGCGCACCGCGGAGGAAACATGTAACAAGGGGGTGTCTGCCCACTGACTGGCCACCGAGAGGGGCGTGGTAGGCCGCAATGGCCACCACGTAGACCTTCAGGGTGGAGTGGGTCAACCCTGCGGAGAAACGGCCCTGCAGGAACTCCAGCACTGTACCAATCAGGCAGTTAACTGGGTCGAGCTGGCGATCTCCGCACCAAGAAGTGAAAAGTTTCCACCTCAAGGCATACAGTTTCCTCGTAGAGGGAGCTCTGGATTGGAGGATGGTCTCAACAACCTCGGTTGAGAGACCGGAAGCTACGAGTTGTGCCCCCTCAGGGGCCACACCCATAACTTCCACAGCTTCGGGCGGGGGTGGACTATGGTGCCCTCCGCCTGTGAGAGGAGATCCCTCCTGACGGGAATCTCCCAGGGAGAGCCGTCTAGGAGGGAAATCAGGTCCGAGAACCATACTCAACTCGGCCAGAACGGGGCTACTAACAGCAGCCGGACTCCGTCCCGGCGCACTCTCTCCAGAACTCCTGGGAGCAGAGCAATAGGGGGAAAGGCGTACAGACGAAGCCTCGGCCACGTCTGTACCATGGCGTCCAGCCCCAGTGGAGCTGGATGAGTCAGAGAGAACCAGAGGGGACAGTGCGATGTCACTCGAGTCGCAAACAGGTCCACCTGAGCCTGGCCAAAAACTCTCCAAATCTGCTTCACCACCTCGGTGTGAAGCCGCCATTCCCCGGGCCTCGGCCCCTGCCTCGACAGGATGTCTGCTCCCATATTCATATGCCCAGGAATGTGAACCGCTCTGAGCGAGAGGAATTTGTCCTGGGCCCACACAAGGATCTGGTACGCTAGTTTGCATAGACGGCGTGAGTGCAGACCTCCTTGGTGGTTGATGTAAGAGACCACCGCTGTGTTGTCGGTGCGCACCAACACATGGTGACCTCTTAGGTCTGGGAGAAAATAACGAAGTGCACGCAGCACGGCCAGCATCTCCAGGCAGTTGATGTGCCATGTCAGATGGCGACCACTCCACAGACCGCGGGCAGGGTGGCCACTCATGACCGCACCCCAGCCGGTGAGGGACGCGTCCGTCGCTAGCATCACACGGCGACAAGGAGCTCCCAGCACCGGGCCCTGAGACAAGAACCAAGGCTTCCTCCACATATCCAAGGCACATATCCCCTCAAGAGCCGACTCTGCATGCTCCGCTCCCAGGCAAACAACGCACCAACTGTGTGTATCCCCACCTGTGATATAGCGAGGACAGGAAGGAACACACGGTCTGAAACGCTGCTTGCCTTCGCCCAATTTGTGTTTGGTCTTGGAGGGTGATTTTGGCATACTTATGGTGGGATGAAAAACAACACTAAATAAGACTCACAAACGTAAAGTTTTTGAACAGTACACACACACAGAGAGCGCTTGCTCAAGACAGAAAGGCTGGTGCCGGCTGCGCCTCTACTGTTTTTATGCTTCCTGGTCTCTGACGTCACCCGCCTATGACGTCTCGCCCTTCCATTGGACTGATTACACACATGATTCAGAGACGTCACGCTGGGGGCGTTCCCCAATCGTTCTCGACGCAGCTCGAGTTCCTGAAGAGGAACAAAGAAGACATTAATATTAGTATTGTAATTTTAGTTTTATTATTTAAAAATTATTCACAATACATTATTACAAAATAATGTTTCTTATTTTATATAATATTTTATGCAATAATCATATAATTATGTAATAATTATTATTTAATAGTCATTGACAGTCGGAATGTAGTCTTTGAGAACTCAAGTGGATTTTTTTCTTTATGGCTACTGAAAGAGTTGGTTCTGGTAAAGAGTATACCAAAGTGTGAACATAAAGTTTTTCCAAAGTCGCTCATTCCTAAAAGGATGGTTCACAATATATTTTTCTTTTTTTCATAAAGATGTTCTCCTTCAATTTAACCCTAACCATTTTACAATAATTGTTTTTGAATTAGAATTTATTAAGAATTTTTAAGAAATTTAAAACTGCTGCATTTTTTCATATTTAATACACTGCCATTCAAAAGTTTAGCATCAATAATAAAAAATAAAAAAAGTTTGTTAAAGTCTCTTCATCAAGGCTGCATTTATTTGATTAGAACTACAGTAAAAACAGTAATATTATGATAAAGCGATTGTTATCTTTTTAATATACTCTAAACTCTTTCTCCTCCTTCTCCCCACTCTCAGAGATGGATGTCTCCGAACTTCTCCTGTCCAATCATCCTACTACTTGTCCACTTGATCCGATCCCCACTCACCTCCTTCAAGCGATCTCTTCTTCAGTCATACCTTCGCTTACTCACGTTATCAACTCCTCTCTTCACTCTGGAACATTTCCCTCAGCATTCAAGCAGGCTCGGGTAAGCCCACTGCTCAAGAAACCATCTCTAAATCCAGCGCTTCTTGAAAACTACAGACCGGTATCCCTTCTTCCATTCATTGCAAAGACACTTGAGCGAGCGGTGTTCAACCAGTTTTCTATGTTCCTTGTACAGAACAACCTCCTGGACAGCAACCAATCTGGCTTCAAAAGTGGCCACTTAACTGAGACTGCTCTGCTCTCGGTTACTGAAGCCCTGCGACTAGCAAGAGCAGCTTCAAAATCCTCAGTACTCATCTTACTGGACCTTTCTGCTGCTTTTGACACTGTTAATCACCAGATTCTCCTGTCCACCCTCAGAAAGATGGGCATATCTGGAACAGCACTCCTGTGGGTTAAGTCCTACCTCTCTGACAGGTCCTTCAGTGTGTCTTGGAGGGGTGATGTTTCAAAGTCACACCACCTTGCTACTGGGGTTCCTCAAGGCTCAGTACTTGGACCACTTCTCTTCTCAATCTACATGACATCATTAGGATCTGTCATTCAGAAGCATGGCTTTTCTTATCACTGCTACGCTGATGACACCCAACTCTACCTCTCATTCCAACCAGATGACCCGACGGTAGCTGCTCGCATTTCAGCCTGTCTGAGTGACATCTCTAGCTGGATGAATGACCATCACCTTCAGCTTAACCTTACGAAGACAGAACTCCTGGTGATTCCAGTTAACCCATTGCTTCATCACAACTTCTCTATACAGCTGGGCTCATCAACCATTACTCCTTCGAGGACAGCTAGAAACCTAGGAGTTGTGATGGATCATCAGTTAAGCTTCACAGACCGCATTGCTACAACTACCCGGTCCTGCAGGTTTGCCTTATACAACATTAGGAAGATTAGACCCTTCCTGTCAGAGCAAGCAACCCAACTTCTTGTCCAAGCTCTTGTTCTCTCCAGACTGGACTATTGTAATGCTCTCCTGGCGGGCCTTCCTGCATGTACTGTCAAGCCTCTGCAATTGATCCAGAATGCAGCAGCGAGGGTTGTCTTCAATGAGCCAAAAAAAGCTCACGTTACTCCGCTCCTCATCAGGTTACACTGGCTACCAGTAGCTGCTCGCATCAAATTCAAGGTACTGATGCTAGCCTACAAGACGACCACTGGCACGGCACCAACTTACCTAAACTCATTGGTTAAATCTTATGTGCCCTCCAGAAGTTTGCGCTCTGCAAGTGATCGACGCCTTGTGGTACCATCCCAAAGAAGTTCAAAATCACTCTCAAGGACCTTTTCCTGGACTGTGCCCAGCTGGTGGAATGACCTCCCAATCTCAATCCGTACAGCTGAGTCTTTACTCATTTTCAAGAAACAGCTAAAGACTCATCTTTTTCGCCTGCACTTAACCAACTAACACTAGCACTTTTCCTTTTCTTGTCTTTTTATTAAAAAAAAAAAAAAAAAAAAAACCTACCTATGCGTTCTATACTAGACTAACTGAGACTTGTCATGGCACTTGTACACTGTTGTTGTTCTCTTGTTGACCTGACTGCTTCTATTGTTCTCATTTGTAAGTCGCTTTGGATAAAAGCGTCTGCTAAATGATTAAATGTAAATGTAAATGTAAACCAGAATTTTATTTCTGTGGTGAAAAAGCTGAATTTTCAGCATCATTACACCAGGTTTCAGTGTCAAATGATCCTTTAGAAATTATTCTAATATATGACATACAGCTAAGTATGGTGACCCATACTCAGAATTTGTGCTCTGCATTTAACCCATCCAAAGTGCACACACACAGCAGTGAACACACACACACACACACACAAACAAAGTTCTGTTGCTCAGTATAAAAAACATTACACTTATATAGAAAGTCCTCATAATGATAGATGCACCAAACATTTGTGTAGGCTTCCCAACTATTTTTGATAACTACCCCTGCTGTCACCTCTAACCCATAATGTCTCTCTCCTTCCTGGGAGCTGGTGGGTTGGTATAAACGTTTTCTCTGAAATTGGTCACCCTAGCCTTTGCTTAAGCTTTTTTGTTTTGTTATTAAATAATATATAATTTAATAACTCATTATATACATTTAAAAATAGTCTGTATGATTAAATTCTCATTACCGAAAAAGAGGTTCTCTCTACCGCAACTGGCCTTCAATTGTTGCGGTGAGTGAAAATGGTGTTGCGGAGCATAAGGTGTCTTAGCATTAGTTAATAGTTTTGCTAACAACAGAGAACCATGAGGATTTAGCTAATTGTTTACTCCGTGTATATAATCAGGCATTAATGTGTAATCTAATATTTTTTAAATGTGGAAAACTACCCGTTTCGGTGATGATAATCAATTTGTCGTGTACACGTACTGACAAGAGAATTTTAAACTTTTAACTGGAACAATATGAAGATATATGCCTACCTTGTTGGTGTTTTGAAGGTTCTGCCTCATGTGTTGCTTAATTTAAAATCAAGATTTATATATAAAAAAAATTGTGTGCGTAAATGACCCTCAAAAAATATTGCGGAGGATGAGAACATTAGTCATGGACACTTTATATTTCCACTAGTGTATTATTATTATACATGAATATTCAGTCTGTCATTTTTTCTGTCATGTGAAAAATTATAGAAGAATATCCATTTACTTTTTTCAGAATATTTTCATTGTAATTTGTTTAAATTACAACATAACATAAGTTAAGATACAGCTGGACGCATTGCAGTAATGAGAATTTCAGCAGAAAATGCAATAAAATGCAAAAAAATTCATTCCTATGTTGAAATTACTCTTTGTGCAAGGTAGAGAACAGTATTGTCTTTATTATGGTGTATTTATATATTACTAAATTGCATGTTTAATATCTAAAATAACTAGTGCCAGTGCGTTTCAACAGTTTCGTGAGAATGACCCTCATGCTGATGTTTGGTTCACTGTACTTTATTTTGATAAAGTACCAAATGTGCTGTCAAGTTAGCAATGCTGGAACTGATTTTGATTGTGTTGTGTTGTGTTCAGAATCAACTTTAAACACTCATTGTCTTATTTCTAATGCAGCAATGTATATAAGGTCTGCTTTTATTTGTGTACACTCACAATGAAAACAAAACATTGTGCCTTTTTAAAATAAAGAAAACAATTGTCTGTTCAAAATAAATGAAAAGAAACCGAGCATAGTAGATTTGTTTTTTTTTGTTTTTTCCTGTTGTACCAAAATTGTATTAAACCGTGACCCCCGAACCAAGGTACGTAAGTGAGCATCATGCCAAATATATATAAACACACACACACACATACACACTAGTGGAAGATGAGGGAGACAGTGTTGGGGTGCTTCATAACAGTTCTGATACAGTTTTATGCAGCTTTAATAGCCTTTTTTGTGGGGGGGGGGGTTACTTCATGACTTAACATGACAATATAACTATAAAAATACATGCTAGTAGTTTTGTGCTTTTGCTTTAATATGAAAATGTACAGCGCACTGGCACATTTTTGCATGCAACTGAAGAGTACAAGGATGCTCTCAAAAATAATATCATAAATAGATTAAATCAAAATTTGGTGTGAACATCCTTTGCGTTTAAAGCAGCTTTTGCCCTAGGTGCACTTCTGCATAGTTTTTCAGGTAGTTGTGCAGGTAGGTCTCTTGAAGCAGCTTAGAGACATTGCTGCATTCCTCCTGGATTTAGTCTGTCTCAGTTTATTTCTTTTTCTTCACACACACTACAGCAAAAGATACAAATAACTGACTTAAAACCAATTTTAATGGGTGAAAATACTGGTACTACTGTACTTATTACTCCTGTAATCCTGTATTAGTAATTTTTTATCATTTTGGCCACCACTGTATATGTATATATATATATATATATATATATATATATATATATAATTATTTATTTATTTATTTAATGTAACCACCCACATACTCACCGTATATTTTTGCTATGCATAAAAATGTCAGAACTGGCCTGTTATCATAATGACCAAAAAATAAAAAATAAAACACCTCACTGAAAAAAATCTATAAAAAACAAAATGGTTAAAAATGTAAAAGTTTTTTTTTATTTTGTTAATTCAATATAAGTTATTTTATTGTTTATATTTCGTATTTTTAGTATGTAAAGGTGCATCTCAATAAATTAAGAATGTCATGGAAAAGTTCATTTATTTCAGTAATTCAATTGTGAAACTTGTGCAAGTGTAGGCAGGTGCCAAATCCTGCTGGAAAATGAAATCAGCATCTTCAAAAAGCTGGTCAGCAGAAGGAATCATGAAGTGCTCCAAAATTTCTTGGTAAACAGGTGCAGTGAATTTGGTTTTCAAAAAACACAATGGACCAACACCAGCAGATGACATTGCACCCCAAATCATCTCAGACTATGAAAACGTAACACTGGACTTCAAGCAACCTGGGCTATGAGCTTCTCCACCCTTCCTCCAGACTCTAAGTCCTTGGTTTCCAAATGAAATACAAAACTTGCTCTCATCTGAAAAGAGGACTTTGGACCTCTGGGCAACAGTCCAGTTCTTCTTCTCCTTAGCCCAGGTAAGACGCCTCTGATGTTGTCTGTGGTTCAGCAAATTCCTTGACACGTCTGTGTGTGGTTGTTATTGATGCCTTGACCCCAGCCTCAAGTTTACTCGAATCGAATCGTAAGAATCGATTTTGCTTGACAATCCTCATAAGGCTTCAGTTATCTCGGCTGATTGTGCATCTTTTTCTTCCACACTTCTTTCCTTCCACTCAACTTCTCTTAAAATGTTTGGATACAGCACTCTGTGAACAGCCAGCTTCTTTGGCAATGAATGTTTGTGGCTTAGCCTCCTTGTGAAGGGTGTCAATGATTGTCTTGTGGACAACTGTCAGATCAGCAGTCTTCCCCATGATTGTGTAGCCTAGTGAACCAAACTGAGAGACCATTTTGAAGGCTCAGGAAAATTTTGCAAGTGTTTTGAGGTGATTGGCATGTCACCATATTCTAATTTGTTGAGATGGTGAATTGGTGGGTTTTTGTTAAATGTGAGCCAAAATCATCACAATTAAAAGAACCAAAGACTACTTCAGTCTGTGTGTTGAATTTATTTAAAACACGAGTTTCACAATTTGAGTTGAATTTATGAAATAAATTTACTTTTCCACAACATTCTAATTTATTGAAATGCATCGGTATTTTGGTTAGTCTCAAATAAGTTAATTTTAACTTTCTGAATAGCTTCAATTTCTGGTCCCTAATATAACTAGAATAGCCATGGAAACAAATCACGATGCTGCTACATTAAGTATAAGAATTTAAAGTAAAACCAAATTTTTGTATTGTCCACTGATCTTAAGCCAGAATCATTTAGCATCACCTTTATACTTTGCATTTTAGACTATCACATTTCCTTCAAAATTGGTAATTCATGGCTCATATAAAAATGCAATAAAATCACATTAAGACAATAGCAGAGAAAGCACAAGCAACGTGTTTCATCAGGTTACATATGACTTAGCTTCACAAGCCTAAAAACACTGCATCACTTGCAAGCCATGACATCATTCTACCCATTTTCGCCCACCACTAAGTTTAATTATCTTTCAGCATGGTTGTGCGTGTGTATACCTCAATTATTCACACTATTCTGAAAAACCCATGAACATTTGCTCTAAATTGCCTATTATTTAGCTCGCATTTCTGTGAGATCTCCGAAGGATGGAGAATCTTTCAAGCATCACAGCGCTCTAACTATTGTATTGACACTTGTGCACCTTGCTCACAAACTCCTTTACTCGACTTTCTCACTACCACCCACCCAGCCTCCTCCCTTTTCTGTGTGATAGACTAACAGGAGACATCGCCCAACCTCATGCTTGACTTCCCCCACATTTGCAGCAGATGGCCCTCACCATCAAGTCTGATGGAGGAATTCATCTGGCAGGGCTTCCTGACCAGGGCCGCCCCTCCTCTACAACACTGACTGACCTATTTGTATTCTCTGCACAGCAGATGAGGCACACTGCCCTCTTCGCTCTGGGCATCTGGGGACTGGCTGTGGTAACCAGAGCCAGCCTTTCCTGGCAGGAGCGCGCCGTAACCCTCTGAAGCTTCTCGACATGCTTACATGCACAGAGGGAGAGAGAGCATTCCATGTGGCAGTCTGAGTATCCTGAAGAAAGGACCAGTGGTCAGTGCCCTGTTTGGCTCTTACGTTCTACTAAACAATTAATAACACAAATGTGACACTAAACTTCAAACCTGACACTATGAAAGTGTGATGTTTTGTAATAAGTTGAGCAATGTCCTTTTGATATTATTATGAGTTTCCAACTGGCCATTATTACTTATTTTGCTAACACTGCAAAATCTTTCTCCCTTAGAGAAAGAGTATACATTTTGAGTGTCATTTGAGTGCCACTTATGTGTTGTTGATTTTTTGTTTGTTTTTTAGAGACTAGAGTGTTAGTAGAATAACATGTTGATTGTACTTGTTCATTCTCTACTGTGATTGAAAGTGTTGCTCATGTGATTAACCAGTTTTTGGTATATAAGTGAAAAGAATTATGCATGCTTTACTGTAATATGTTTCATAAAGCGATTCATAGTAATGATACTGTTAAAGAAGCCATCGCAGCATCATCCTTCTCTAACGTCATTACATTTACATTTATTCATTTAGCAGACGCTTTTATCCAAAGCGACTTACAGATGAGGACAGTGGAAGCAATCAAAAACAACAAAAAGAGCAATGATATATAAGTGCTATAACAAGTCTCAGTTAGGTTAACACAGTACATGTAGCATGGGATTTTAAATAATATAATAAATAAAAAGAAAACAGATATAATAAAAAAAAGAATAGAGCAAGCTAGTGTTAGAGATCTTTACACATACACACACACACACACACATACAATTGCATAATAAATGAAAAGAAAATAGAATACAAAAAGATTACAAAGGTAGTTGGATTTTTTTAAGAATAGAATTAGAATAGTGAGTGTTAAAGTTAGAGGGTCAAATAAAGATTGAAGAGATGTGTTTTAAGCTGATTCTTGAAAATGGCTAAGGACTCAGCTGCCCGGATTGAGTTGGGGAGGTCATTCATCCAGGAGGGAACATTTAATTTAAAAGTCCGTAAAAGTGACTTTGTGCTTCTTTGGGATGGCACAATCAAGCAATGTTCACTTGCAGAACGCAATCTTCTAGAGGGCACATAAGTCTGAAGTAACAAATTTAGGTAAATGGGTGCAGAGCCAGTGGTAGTTTTGTAGGCAAACATCGATGCCTTGAATTTTTTGCGAGCAGCTATTGGTAGCCAGTGCAAATTGATAAACAGAGGTGTGACGTGTATTCTTTTTGGCTCATTAAAAATTAATCTTGCTGCCGCATTCTGAATTAATTGTAAAGGTTTGATAGAATTGGCTGGAAGACAATTATACTTAAACTTATTTCATTATACTTCTTTTCTGAGGTGCAGTACTACCAAATTTAGGAATGAAATGAAATTTAGAGCAAATGGCTAAAGTCTACAATAGAGTCTGCAATCAAAAGTTTGAGATTTGAAAATTAATATTCGCTATCAAACCCAAAAGAATAATTTATCTGATATTTATATTATTTTTGCATCTTATACTCATTCTATATGTAAACAATTGTCTCATTTGTGGCTGTTTCACTGTATAAATATAAATGAGATCTCCTGAGCCCTGAAAGAGCCTCCTCTGAACAACAAAACCAGTGGCTAAGAGCTCTGGTTGGTCATATTGTTCTCCTGAGCCATTCTTAAAAGAAATGTGACACTATTGCTTTCCAGCCTGATACTGCAAACACATAAGAAAGAAAAATAACAAATAAGATCTATTGCTGTTTCTCCCAGCAATGAATGAAATTTAACGAATTGTAAATTGAGTCTTCTGCTTACATCCACTGCTTTTGAGAAAAAAACCCTAGTAATCTTCACATACCTTGGTTAGAGTTTAAAAAAAAATCAACAATGATCATTCAAACACTGATATTTCAATGATAAAGCTCAGATTTGCTAAGATACGTCTGCAATCAAAAGTCAGAGACTTCAAAATAGCTCAAACATTTGTTAACAAAACCGTTAAAGACAAAATTACTAATTTTACTTATGTATTTATTAATTTAACATTTGAGTCTATTTTAGTTTCTTAGAGACTAAAGTTACACTTAAAAGAAACCTAACCAAGAGCTCGATTAAGTCTCCTGAGCCCTTAAAGAGGAACCCCTCTGAGCAATAAAAATTTCCCCTGGGTTACTCAGATGTGACACTGCTGATCCAAAATGACAGTGCAAAGAAACAAATGTCAAAGCGGAAAATAAAAAATAAACTGTTTCAGGGGTGACATATCGCACTCAGAACTGTCACGAAATCTTTGGCAACAATGATCCAAAGTACTTCTCAAACCTGAATGAATTTTGCATAGGAAAAGGAAGGAATATTAAAGTCTGACAGAGTGGTAACAAACTGCTGCCGTCCCCCATCGTCAATCAGAGCGGCTGAATGTGGCCAGGGACCGAGATGGTTAGGAGGTTCATTTGAAACCAGTCAGGCATTTCTGATAGACCTCCATTTCACTCTATCCATGTCTCTCTCCCTCCCCCTCTTCCTTTACTGACTCTCCCTCTATCTCATCCTTTCTCTCTCTTCCGTGTCCTCCCTCCTTTCTCTGAAGCACGGTCTACTACACTGTGGTGGGGCAGAGGAATGCAGACCAGGGTAATCACAACATCATCAACTCAAAGCACTGATGTGGCCGACCCAATAATGCACCTCTAATTGAATAACTTATACACCACACATGTCCCGTGGGGACACCACAAGTGAAGCACGAACTGAGAAGCAGATGGCAGAAGCAGATCTAGCACTCGTACACTTTCACAACTCCACCACCAATCATTTTTACTCTTTTGCTAAAGGAGGGCAGTTTTTGGGGCAAAGCATACATTGCACTTACAAAACGCAACAGAGACAGAGGAAGATACAAGAGTTGCAAGATAAAGAGCCCTAAAAGAGCTGAAAAGATAAGACCTCTTCTGGGCGGTCGTGCCACATTTGGCATACTAGACAAAACACACAACCACAGAAATAAATGAAAATACGGCAAACAGTGTAAACAGAAAGCCTTGTTCAGTACTAACGAACAAACTATCAAATTCAAATGAACAAAAATGCTGGGAAATAAACAATTAATGTAATAAACTTTTTTTATTATTATAATTTTTATGTCAAAAACCGTGGCAAATTTTGGACTGAAGTAATGTCTGTTGCCACCACAGGAATTAATTACATTTTAAAATAAATTCAAACAAAAAACTTTGTTGAATAACATCAGGGGTGTATTCCAGAAACCACAGTTAACTGACCATCAGCTAAACCCTGAACTTTCGGTTGGTTAACCCCAAATCTTGATTACTCGAGGTATGTGGTTCCAAAAACGCATCCAGGAGTAAATTCATTCAACAACAGAGCGAAGATTCAATGAGTCACTATGGAAATGGATGCTAAGAAAAAACGACCCACACTGTTTCTTTTACTTCTTGTACTTGAACTAACCCTGGAACATAACCTGCTCTGGAGCAGTGTTAAACAGTGTTGAAGTAGCCCAATTCTTCTTTCGAGTGATTCGCGAACTGATTCCGGTAGTTTGATCGACTTGTTAAAAAGAACCGACGCACTGTTGGATGAGGCATAAGTAACGTTTAAGCAATTTTATTTATTTATTTATTTATTTTGGCTTTAATATTGTCAGGGGAAATATTTCTCTCATCAATATTTCTCCCAATCTGTTGCAGCCTAAATGGTTGATAGACCCTGACACTACAGTTACAGTGGTTGAAGAGGCTAAATCTAATGTATCACTCCGAAGAGCTCCACCTTCTCCATCCACTGGGCAGAGGTAGCCTACCAACAACAGCTAATTCCAATACTTGGAAAGGAATCATATTAATATAGCAAAGTTCTCACAAATTTATTTATTTCTTAACACTATTTATTTATTTATTTTTATACTATTTTGTTATTTAATTTATATACTTTGAGGAAGTTGCAAAATTTAGCACTTAATGCAAAACGACTTGAGGTTCATTGAAGGTACACGTTTAATATATAGGTTTTTTTTTTTTTTTTGCTTTACCATAGAATCAAACCCATGACCCTGGTGTTGCTAATGCCATGCTCTACTGTTTGTGTTACAGAAAGACCACAACAGAAGGAGCAGCTTTAACATGCCTCTTAATCTGTCATCACCTGTACTGTATGAGCACCACAGCTCAATGTGTCAGAGCCACTCTCTCTCTGTGTGTTTGTTTCATACTTGGAGCCTTCTATGTAATCCATTTGTTGCAAACACTCAAGGTGTGGCTCTCATAATCAATAGGATCCTTTTTAGGACTTGCATGGGCTCTGTCGTTGTAGGGCATTGATTTACCCTTCACAGCCGATTGCACTACATTTACCCAAGCGTGTTCAAATGAGTGCTGCTGCTCTTTGCCAATTAGTTTCCCTGCAACTATAGCACTGCGGCAGTCAAAGGGTTCATTACCTTGAGTTTCAGTCTTCCACACGTAGCATGCAGCTCTTGTGCAGTCCTAGCACTTTCATAGGGATATTGAGAACGAGGGTCTTGCCATTGAACCTAATGGGTTTGTAGTAATGAACTTTCTTAGAATGTGATTGCCTAGTGTGCGTTAAATTAGCATACACTGGAACCGCAGAAGTGGACAAGGCCACTGTCTAGAGGTTGAGTCATACTGCACTCTCAAGCGCGGTCCATTGTTTAGTAATGCTGCTTTTTGCTAATGTGTTATTTTGTAGTGATTCATTCATTCACATTAAAAGAACCTCTGATTTTGAAGACCTACTTTCCTAGTCAAACATTGTGCTTTGCTTTTTTTAAAGTAACATCTGATCTCTCCCAATGTTAAGGCCACTTTAAAAGCACGCACAAACTTTGGTATAAAGGACTCCTTCATTAAAAATGCCACCTAGCTCCCTGAGTAATATTTTTTTGGGCAATTAATGGATCCATTTACATGCTAATGTTAGCATAACTGGGAGGGTACTGTATTGCTACATGCATTAATGTAAGCTAAAACATTGTCAGCGCTCTCTATTGTCCTTGAAGGTGAACGCCTAATGTCCTCTGTTGTAAATACCATCATCAGAGGGGGGAGGCACCCTGGCACCAATGCATCTTGAGAGTGTAATGATTGTGCCTGGGGCACCAGGAGTCTGCTGAGAGATCAGTGAGCTATAGGACTGCAGGCAACCAGGTGGAGCAGGGAAAAAACAGAGCGCAACAGGGGTCAGTATCAACCCGGAATGCAGTTTCAACACACAAGAGATTTAATTAATATCTGTAAAAAGACATCAATCTTTCAGAGACTTGGTCAGGATATATTTTTTATCTTGCAGTTTAAATCTAGATTAAAGACCCATCTCTTTAACCTGCCTTACACATAACATACTAATATGCTTTTAATATCCAAATCCGTTAAAGGATTTTTAGGCTGCATTTATTAGGTAAACCGGAACCGGGAACACTTCCCATAACACCTGATGTACTTGCTACATCATTAGAAGAATGACATCTACACTAATATTAGTTTCTCTCTTATTCCGAGGTCACCGTAGCCACCAGATCCAGTCTGTATCCAGATCAGATGGTGGATCGGCATCTAGAAAGGACCTGTACATCCCTGAAAGACAGCGGAGACCAGGACAACTAGAGCCCCAGATACAGATCCCCTGTAAAGACCTTTTCTCAGACGACCACCAGGACAAGACCACAGGAAACAGATGATTCTTCTGCACAATCTGACTAGGCTGCAGCCTGGAATTGAACTACTGGTTTCTTCTGGTCAGAGGAGAACTGGCCCCCCAACTGAGTCTGGTTTCTCCCAAGGTTTATTTCTCCATTCTGTCACCGATGGAGTTTCGGTTCCTTGGCGCTGTCACCTCTGGCTTGCTTAGTTGGGGTCACTTCATTTACAGCGGTATCATTGACTTGATTGCACAGATTATATTTAAACTGAACAGAGATGTTTCATACAGAGACAGAGAACAGAGAACAGAGAACTGCCTTTAACTATCATTTTGCATTATTGACACACTGTTTTTTCCTAATGAATGTTGTTCAGTTGCTTTGACACAATGTATTTTGTTTAAAGCGCTATATAAATAAAGTTGACTTGACTTGACTTAAGTTTATTATGTTTTTTTATAATTCTTATTTTTATTTGCCCTGCCCCACCACAAAATAATTATATATATATATATATATATATATATATATATATATATATATATATATATATATATATATATATATATATATATATATATATATATATATATATATATATATATATATATATATTTGTGATTTATATTTGCTAGAAATATTAATACTACATGGATTATCCATTTACAGTAACATAAACAACATGCTTTTAAAAAAATATAGGTTTTAAATATACAAGGATTATTTATATTGCATTATGATTTTAAATGTATTCTTTACGGTTGGTTTTGTTTACAATATTTTGACAAACTGGAAATAACTCCAGCTAATTCCATAGACTCTTAAACACACTTTTCCTGGTATTTGCTTTCAAGACTAGTCATTCTGATGACAAATCAGCAGAATTTAAACATTTGAAAGAAATGAAAGAACATTTGTTTTTAGATGTATAAGCTCAATTAATGCAAAAATACGTGTCTAACAAACAATGTGTCAAACATTGATTTTCATGTAACCTTTGGTCTTTCCCAACATTAAGGCAATTATAAAAGTGTAAAATATATGAATACCTCCATATATTCATTAACATACTTTTGCTGGTATTTTCTTTACATGCAATGCCAGTCATTACTTACTGGTTTGTAATTTTTTACACATTCTGTGGCAAATCAACAGAATTTTAAAAAACGAGAATGCAAAAGTAAATGTTTACATTTGCAAGGCATAAAAATGGATACAAGCCAAATTCTTGGTGACAACACAGCATTGGTCTGAAAGTACAAATGATTGCTTCATCAAACTCTCTCACACTGGCTTTGGGTGTGTGGACTTTCCTTATTGCTGAATCCCCTTGGTGTTATTGATTTCATTCCTTATTGAACCTGTGCATGAATGCCTGTTAACCATTAAGCGAGTTTGATATTCAATATCAAGTCAATCAAAGTCTCTTTTAAATATCTGTTTGAACCACAGCAATAACCACCATCCCCCCGTTTGCTTGCCCTTTACACCTTGTCTCCGATTGTTACCTTTGAGCCCCCTCAAATGTTAGTGTTGTGTTTTAAACCACAGCAGCACTTAATCCAATGCATTTCAACAACACTTTGAAATCTCCTGAACTGACTAAAATGCCAGTCTATTGCCTTTGAGAGGAATTGGTCTGAGTTACCCCTTTTTCTCTCTCGGATTTTAACCCTCAATAAAGCAAACACCTTTCCTTTCTCTCTCTGGCAACCCAAACCATAGTTTGGCAGATCCAGCAAGACTTTATTTCACTGGATTCGATCCCAGCAAACAAAAGCTGCCCTGTCCACTTCATCCCCAGATGTTTTGTATTGATCTCCCTGTGGTTTTGGCAGGGTGGAGGGCTGCGATTGTTGCTCCTCTTTTCTCTTTTTTCATTGCAGACAGAATTAAAAAACAAAGGAGAAGGAAAAGTCTGTAGGGTGTTTTTGGCTTCACGGTGTGTGTCTGCTGTGCGTAGTGTCACATTTCAGGCAGAAGTGCGGCTGGCCTTGTTCACTTTGTTATCTCACTCTCTCTTCCCCTTACCCTACCCCTCCCTACACTCTCTGATTAATAATGCAGAGTGTCTCTTTATCTGATGTTCGACTGTAGGTGAGTGCTGCAGATGGGCAGGTGAGGAGTGTACCTGACTACCTTTGAGGCTCAGAGACCTGGCTGATGGCTTAATGCTGGGAGGCATGAGGAAATGGACAGTAGAGAGGTAAAACAAATCATACACTGCATAGACAGTATCTGGATAGTCCAAGGCTGCCCAGAGAAAACTTTTATTGCTCAGGCAATGCTCTTTTATAACTTGGACACTTATTGGAGTTTTCTGTTAAAGGAACATTCATGGAACAATACAAATTAATCTCTAACCACAGCATTTGTGGCATAAGGTTGATTAGCAAAAAAAAAAAAAAAACCTTAAGAAAAGAAAAGAAAGGGGGGGGGGGGGTTATGTTATGGTGACCCACTTATAATATTGAATGGGGCTAATTTTGTCAGGATATAAATGCAGAAATTGGAAGACTATTTCATTCAATTATGGTCTTTGTCTCAGACATTTCCTCAGACAGTAAACGCAAATGAAGCAATTGTTCACAGATCATAAGAATGCATAATGCATAGAGCTATAAAATTAACGTGAACCACATAGCCACATGGATTATTTGGTTTTGGAAGATATTTAAAATATATTGAAATCTCTGGATTTGCTGATATCTTAACAAATCTTACAACTGTTGAGGCGTTGTTGAGATCTCATCTCTAAACAATACTGGGGTGTTTTTGCAAAACATTCTTAATGGGAAAATGTGCCTCTACCTATATTTTTGCATATCCAAAAACATGTTTATACATTCACTGAAGTTTCTAGCTAAATTTTCAATAGTGGCAGAAATGTAAAAACAGTAATGTAAAAAAATTCCTTTTCAAACATTTTATTATTTCAGTAGCAGATTAACAATTAATAAAGACTTATTTTTAAGTGTTTCTTTGCATTATACTGTGTTATAACCATAAAAAAAACATAGAGCATGATTTGTAAACGAATACATTTATACAACAACATCTTGTAACCTGCTCCATATTCATGGTTTTTATGGCATAGTAAACTTGCTCAATAGCTCACCTGGTACGGCAATCCACATTACTTTTTTAATGCCACTCACTGGATATTTCACTTTCTATATGTTGTTAAATGTACATGAAGCAACATAATATAAATTCACAGAGATTTCACCGCAGACCCTTTTTTATTTTTATTTTTTTTCAATTAGACTTGGTTGTATTTTTCTCAGTGAAAGAGAATACTTATTTAAAAGTTGTTGTTTTGGGTAAAACAAATGAAAAATTAAGTCTTTGAAGTAAGCTTTTTTAATCTTAAAATGCTTTCTCCTACTCCAGTTTAACATAGAGGGACAACTCTAAGTAACTGGTATGTTGATTTCCTCAAAAATAAAGTAAAACTGACTCAACTAATGGTGTAAGAGTGTGGCTGTTTGTCTGACCAGTGGAATAGCATTTTGGCTCTGAATTGTTTTAGATGGACTGTAACATTTAACCATGGAATGTTAATAGCATTTGTCTTGCACAGGGCGTTGGTGAAGTGTTATGAAGCAAGCGCACTCCTGTTGTCTCATCCCATATAAGTTAATAAGTCCCTTTCCATCGTCTGAAATGGCAGTGAAGCACTGAAAGAAACAGCTCAAGTGGAACAGCATGGAGCCGATGTAAGTGCACCAGATTTACAGCTGTATATGCAAGACCGTAGACTCACACCCTCACCCACATCATGTTTCAATAACCCTTCATGGCAGCGCTCTATAAATGGCTGTCAGCTTAACAAACAGTCTGCTGTGACACAAAATATCTCTGAAAATGTAATCGAGCTACCACGAAAAAACACCAAATCTGTGATAGATATGACTGGAACGATCACAACTGTTCATCCCATGCTTGGTGAATAGGGTTTTCAGACTCATTTAGCCCAGCGCTAATATTCAGAGCTAAGTCACTAGGAGAAGCTCGTCATTTCTCCCTCTCTGCATCAATGTGATTTTCTTTATCTGTCAGAGTGCAGCTTGCACATAGAATCTGCCCCGAGTACACGGCTGCTCCTGTGTGGGTGGAGAGTGGGCGAAGGTGCGTGGCATCTGCCACAGTCCACCGCCTGAGGAGAAATAGCAACACTTCACATTCAAACTCACTTCCACTGCAGCCTTCACATTGTTAGGCACTGGATAGATTGAAAGTGAATACCATGTTTCCGTGAATCCTGTTCTTTGGCCAGGCTTTACTCTCCACCTTCAACATTTTCTTACAGCATACATTCAGGATGGTGAAGAGGAGGTGGAGAAAGGATCGTAAAAGCTTTGAGCACACTATTTACACACAGAAAACAGTAGTTAGTTAGTAGTTAGAAATATTATCTTCAGGCATTCATTGATAAACAATCATTTTCAGGTTTGTTTTCGAGCTTTAAAGTGAGATAGTTTTTCTATTCTTTATTTCTTTATTGATTCTTTAGATATGAAAAAATATATATGGATATATCAGGAAATAATATTTTGTGAATTTATTTCTGAAAGAAATGCTTTCTGTTGAGGTTACAGGACATTACTAGGAATTTTAAGGCCTCAAGTGTCATATTCTTGAATAAATGTATAATATATATAAATGTATATATATATATATATATATATATATATATATATATATATATATATATATATATATATATATATATATATATATATGTTTGTCTGTGTGTTTGTGTGAGTTTGAGTGTTTTCCATTTTTGCTTACTGGACACTTACCATATAAACTATACCAAAGTTTGCATGATTGAGTAATTGTTCAATAATATGTGCTCCCAACGATTAGTGGAATAAGGTAAACATAGTATATATTATTATTAAATATGATCACTATATTTTTATGAAACTGTTCAGCTATTGTATTTTGAGTATTTATTTTGAGTCTGAAAAAAAAACACAAATTAGACACTACTGTCCATTTCATAGTTGCCAAAAAAGTTGCATGGAATTAATTAAATGCACTGTTTAGATTTACAAATACGAACCCCCAATTTGAAATCCAGTGACTTCACAGTGAATTTTTTGACTTGGGATACTCCCAGAAGTAACATAAATTGGTGT
This sequence comes from Carassius carassius, assembly GCF_963082965.1. Classification (NCBI taxonomy): domain Eukaryota; kingdom Metazoa; phylum Chordata; class Actinopteri; order Cypriniformes; family Cyprinidae; genus Carassius; species Carassius carassius. Next base: position 18,647,162 of record NC_081773.1, on the reverse strand, counting down.
TTTATTCTTATTCTGGCCCAGGCTTTGGCCTCCTCCTGCCAAATCTTTCTCATAAACACTTCCATTTTGACGTCCAGCCAGTGTCCTATTTCATAATGTCCTCTTCTTCCCAATTTTCATATAAATATCTGCTTATTTTCTGTCCCAATGTGTTTCATTAACACTCAACCAATGTCACAAACTTACACAAACCACAAGATTTATTGTCCAAAGTTCATGTCATCACTTCAGTTCAGTTTGAAGTGTCGGAGGATCATGGCATTGGAGACATTTTGTTCTACATTCTAATTTTTTAAATTCAATTCAATTCAATTCAAGTTTATTTGTATAGCGCTTTTTACAATACAAATCGTTACAAAGCAACTTTACAGAAAATGATGTTTCTACAATATTTAGTAGTAGCTAGTAGTTTGTGCACGTTTGACAGGATTTCAGAAAAATAAAAATAATAATAATAATACAAGACGTAGTCAGCTAGATGATGAACTATCAATATTATTAATTAATAGTAATTATAGGATGCAGTCACACATGTAGCAATAATTGTTAGTTCTGTTTGTTGATTCAAGGTTAGGATCATCTGGGGTCCTCTGAGGGTCAGCATCATCTCTTCTCAGGTGTTCTGGATCCAGACTGGAGCTTGTGTAAATCCTAGTTACCACGGGATGTAAATCCCGTGGCAAAACATAGAAACAAAATAGAGACATCATTAGCATAGCTGCTGATCCAACAAAGTAAAATTAGTTTAACCCAAGCTAAAGAATAAAAATGCAGATGCAACTACACTCACAATTTAAGAGATACATTATTCGAATGCTTGGCGAAAGAGATGCGTTTTTAATCTAGATTTAAACAGAGAGAGTGTGTCTGAACCCCGAACATTATCAGGAAGGCTAAACAACCTCATGGATTAAATATTACACAGATTACAACTAACTAGTTTTAATATTGTCTTAACAAATTTTATGTAGCAAACCTCTTTTGCTTTCTTTAAAACAATAGCTTTTAGCTCAGCTAATTGTTTTCTGCTGGTATAGTTGGTAGTTTAGCTTGCCTCATTTTTTGGAGTAATGTAGCTGGCTCAACACTGGTCTCGTGTTACTTTTTCATAATACTGAATCTGTTTGCAGTAAGACAGACTGCACAAATCCTTTATTCTCAGGGGCATTTCTGTTATTGTTAATTAGCGCGCTATCCAAGTAGAAATCCATGAGGTTGTTTTGATTGTGCTGTCCTGTTCACTGCTTTGTGTATATCATACTGATGCCTCAGAGGTCTCATGTTTACGTCTAGCAAATCAACAAGAAAAATTAATGACAGATTTAGAAAGTCACATTTTGTGGCTGGATTCATAATGTAGCTAATGCTAATTTTCATATGGTCATGTAAAATCTATAAGAGGTGTGTTGATAAATGCTTTTTATTGAAATTTTATGTTAATTTGTAGTGGATATTCTGTAACTGTTTCATGTTAATTGGACACCTATTACTCTGAAGCTGCTTTTATTTCAACAGTGAGAGTAGAGGAGACTAAACTACAGTCTTACAAACCTTTGTGCTGTCTGGTGTGGATGCTGCTGCATAACGGAAATTTCTTCAAAAAAAATGTAAATATATAAAATTAGAAGAGCACTTATTTCCCCCCTGCTGCTGCTGATCATGCACACAATTTCACTCAAAGCGTGCCACTGGATAAATTGACTCCACACTTGTCAAGGCATCAATTATTCAGGCGCTGAGCCTTTCAGCATCGCCATCATGTCCCTCTCATTTCATTTGGAGGACAGGAGAGGCGAACGGTGCCGAGTCGAGTCTGGCGGAGCGCAGCAGAAAGTGCCAGAGACTCCTGTCTGATTGGAGTGTGAGGACCGCCCGAGTGTTCATTAAACCCCAAAAAGTACACGCAGGCAAAGAGGACGATAACAAGACCCTTGAGCCGCTTGTACCCAGCTCTCTCACACTTCTGGAAGCCAATAAATATTCTCCTGCTCTCCCTTTTGCACAAACAGGCATGTCAAATGCAACTAACGAGTCAGCAAAATAGGCGATCCTTGTCCCTGCGGTGAGAGCCAGCTACTTTCATTTGTTCTATAATTTGAAGATCCTGCAAAGGATTAATAGACCCAGAGTCGTTGTAAAGGGTTGAGACATGCCCTCTGTGTCCAAGAGTGACATCACAGACACAAGTTATTGTTCCCATGCAGGCTGCAAAATAAACCTTTTTGCCGCACCTAATAAGAAGTAAATTGAGATTGCGGCATATTTCTTAGCGGCCATGAAACATATTTTGTATCATATGGGTTCAATGACAAAGGAAAAATTACATGTTTAGTTTTGTTTTTTTTTTTGTTTTTTTTTCAGTAACAAGCCACTGTGCCTGCTACAAAAATGCAACTTTGTGAAGTAGGTTTTGTCACCACTGTGAGTGCATTAGGAAGAATGAGTTTCTTACAGAATCTACAGTGCAAATCGGAGTAGTCTAGGGAGTCCTGGATTTAATCCATGTAGTGTGCTTTTTTTTTTTTTTTGTCTACTGATGCAGTGTTATTTATATTGGATTAATATAGTATTAGGTTTTTAGTTTAAGTTTTAGTAATTTATGCACTTTTTGCTTTTGTCATTTTTATTAGTTTGGAGAGGGGGTGAATATTTTTATTTCGCATCCATTTATTTTTATTTCAGATTGAGTTTTACTGTAGTTAGTTTAGTATTTCATCTTAAACTTGTTTGACTGATATTTTAGTTAGTTGCCAATGTAACAATGCAAGGTTTTACCTCATATTTTGTTTTATTACAGCTTTATTTCAATTCACAAAATGTATATTTATTTATTTCTGTTTAAGTTAACAAAACCAACAATGAACAGGCGAATAATTGGTCTTATTATATAAGTTATATATAGAGTTGGTGCTTGGCTGTTGTTACTTTTGGATACTTCTATTGTTCTTTACATTGTTTTGCTGTATCAGGTCTTGAATCCCACTATTCCCTGGATTAAAGCAGAGTGAGGTCAGCATGTTTGCCTTAACTCAGACAAGAAAACTCTACGGAGTGTAATATGAATAATGAAGATGTCCCCTGAGCCACTAATATGACCTCAGGGCTGTGGTCCAAACAGTTTGCCTCAGTGTTTGGGTGTAGTCGACCCGGGGTATCCTTCAGACCCTGCAGCCACTGAAATGAAAGCTGTCTCAATGCGGTTAGTAAAATAGTTGGACAATGAGAGCATGTGGTGGCCATGACTCAAGGCAGTCTGGGTGAGCGATGGAACTGCTGAGCTCTGGAGGACAAAGGAGAGAGAATCAGCAAGAAAACACACACTGACCTGGTTTAAATTTACATGCAAGGATTTCAGGAGAAGAATTAGATGGTTTTCACTGTCAAAGTACGTACGTAGCACATAGAGTAGCATTCACTTGGTAGCAGTTTTGCTTTTTGTGAAACATGATAGTTACAAAAAATGTATGCCAACAGTAGGGAGTAATCTGTGACCAAATACTCTGTCACTGCATGCATCTCATTTTATGACTGCTGCTCAACTTAATGTGTCATTAAATGTGATTATATGGAATTTTTCATGACCTATTTTTTTATTGTATTTAATAATAATGTTTGGACATATTTAGATAAGATCGCAACTCATGCAAGTGACATCTAACACATCTTTTCAGGTTTCAGAAGTTACGAGAACAGCTGGCAGTCTCAGTTATTTGACTGTCATAATACAGTCTGAAGTCTTTATTGGATTACATAACACTTCTGGCAACATTTGGGAGCACAAGACGTGGAATAATATTATAAGCTCCCTGATTGGTGAGTAGATCTTAATCCCCACCCACATTCCACAGTGACTGCTCGCTCTGAGAGCTTAATGTTTTTCCTGGCTAATTACACCACTAGCACATTCCAATATCAATATCACCATACGCTCCACATCAATAAAACATACAATCTCTTTCTTACCTGAATCTGCTCTGAGGTTTCCTTTCACTCCTAACTCACTAACATTTAGGGGAAGGAATTTCATAGTGGTAGTCTGCAGAACAAAATCTGAAAGCAATCTTTTGTTTCTGAGTATCTTAATTTATCAGGAGCTAGAAGTTAGTCAGAGTTTGGAAAACAAATATCTCATATTTTCTAAGCTCTGTCGACTCCATGCAGGGAATGGGATGGGTTTCATAAATCTCTGAGCCAAGTTCCTTTGAGTCCATTGGGGGGCCAGGCATCTGCCATGACTCAGTCTTTCAAGTGTAACTCGAGCCAGGACATCTGCATCGCTCGAGAGGAGGGTACTGAGGCACCGATTTGGAACACTCAGTGTCGGGAATTTTGGGAAGCAGTGATGCCAATCAATGACCCACTTTGATTCAGAGATGCTAATTTGTACTTTGTTGCCACAAGATGTTGTTTTTGTATTACTGATTGCCAATGGAGCCACTGGTTTTAAGAGGAGACAAGAAAAGCAAGCTTTCTGTCATTGTTTTCCTCAGGTGCTTCCATAGCCCATGCTAATGTTCACAGCCAGAGGGAAGCTGTGTCTGCTGTCTGAGATAGCAACAGATATCATTATTGCAACACCTTGGTAAAAGTGGAGAATTATTATACCACAGTGCTATCATAGTATTCATTTGTTTTTCTGTCCTAAGCTTTTAGAAGACACTGGAGAGGTTTTGTGGTCATTTAGACTCTAAACATGGTTTGTTTACACTCTTAAAAATAAAGATTCTCTATTGCTATCTGTTGTTCCATTTATAAGATTCAGGGAAACTCTCCATTGCACTAAAGAGTTTTTTTTGGTTTTTTTTGTTTGTTTGTTTTTTTAGGTGGAATAGGTTCAACAATATTCTTCACATTAAGAAAAATGGTGAGTAGAACTATTCAATGAAATAATCTTTTGGTAACACTGTGGAAAAACATAATCTCCCTTTAACTTCACATTTAGCATTGTACCAAAAATAAAATCTAGGGTGTTGCCAAGGTGCGGTTGCTAGGTAGTTGTTCACTGGTGCAAGTAAAAATTCTCTTATTCCCATTTTTCCCTCAACAGGGTGCCCAGTGCATGCATTTCCTAGAAAAAGGACAATTTACAATCTGGCATCTTGATATGCATTCCTATGTATAGTATGTTGCTTTATTTTTCCCATCTTTGACATGAAGGTAAAAAGCTGAATAAAAAGTTTCTTAACACTCCTGGTAAAAATACATGATGCATCTTTATTATTAAAATAACTAAAATAACCCATTTAATTTTTAAGGCTTTAACTAAAGCCTGGGATGCATAAATTCTGGACAGATTTTTGCCCCGATTTACAGCTTGAAGGAGTCTAATTTAGTAATTTAGTGTACAGTTCTGAAAACATTTTCGGCAAGTGTATGATGGACGTTGTGTAGTGTGTTCCAGCCTTAACTTGCTCAGCATGATTTTCTTCCAACTGTTGCTACACCATGATATTACCATCAAAAATTTAATTTCAAGCTAGCTCTCTCTCTCACCAGTTCTTGGTATAACAAACCTTGCAGCATCTTGCTTAGCTAAAAAAAAAAGTAAAAAAAAATTTACACTGATGTAGTTGCATAAAATATGTTGTAGGCCTTACACTTAAGGTTAGGAGTTTGTTCTAGTTTGTTCTAAACTCCTAATGCTAAGTATTAGAAATGATAAATATACACATTTTTTATGAAATGTAGCAGGATATATTTGCAATCAATGGTTCTCTCATACTAGACCTTCCAGTGGAGGCACATGTAGACAGGAAGTTGCAAGCATAATCACTCACATTTCATTGTGTCTCTCCGTATTCTGCTAACAGTGCCCGTGTGTGTCTTTGTGCAATCCTGTCAGTGTGTGACCTCCCATGTCCTAGAGTCCTGCCACCACACCCCCCAGCTCTCAGCATGTCTATTCCACCCTAGACAGCAGCCAGGTTGCCAAAGCTATGCTACTCCCAACCCATTAGCTGCAAGAATCCAACATAACCATGGTAACAAGTCTCTCACCCCAGGGGAGATGAGCAACAGAACTGAAAGACTCCATTCAATTTCCACATCCCCAGTCCACTAGGGCTGACAGCCTCTCATCGTTTGTGTTGCAGTGGGCAGGGGTATGTGCTCATTAAAAAAGCCAACACACACTCGCTCTTTCTCTGTACACAAGTCTGTGGACACACACTGCCGTACATGCGCTTCACATTATCTTCACGTTAGACCACATCCTTCCTTACCATTTGAATGCTTGAATTGCATCTGCCCACTTAGCCTGACAGAAGATAAACTGTGTTTTATGGCTGTTTCCACCACCAGTACTAATGGAGTGTAAGTAAGTACACCTAAAGATGCTAGATCAATACCCTTATTCACTATTGCTGCCCCTTCCTAATAATTCAGATCTATGTCCATACAAAGATATCTTTTATGTGGTTTCTGACTCACATTTGTTTTGTTATTTCAGTGATCAAACAGTAATATGAACACCTGAACACCCAGTACCCACACCTGAGGCACACCGGCCTCCTTTGGAAGCATATGCATGTCTAATCTGTGGTTATTAATCTTTAGTTTATCTATTTGCAGTTAGTCGCCACAATATCTAGAGATGCATCTACTCCCTCATGCGATGGTGGCATTGAACTGCGTGATTCAGATGTACTTTGATGAATCCATGGTGATGAGATCCAGGAAAGGTTAATGAAGCACAATGGGAAATCAGCTCTCCTCCACTAGTGCTGTAAAGAGGCTAAAGGAGTTCTCTCTAGGTGGAGTAGGAGAGAGCAGTTTCAGGTTCTCTCCAGTGAGCGACGAAGCAGCAGTGCCCACACTGCCTGAATCAAAGCCCAGCCCAGCCCCAGTGTGCAGGGAAACCATGCAGGCTTTCAATTATTAGTCAGGCTGGGGACTGGAGACTGGAAGCAAGAGGTAAGAAACTCTGTTGGCGAAACTCCATATATCAAATACTCTACTTTTTTTAAGGCAAAATAGATGTTGGGAATAGAAAATAAGACTGGAGAAAGGTGGGCTAGTTTTAGTATTTTTTTAGGAGAAACTGTAATGGTCAGTTCATAGATTATTTAGAGTTTAATGCTCAGCTAACCTACTGCTACTTAAATTTGTCTTTTGATTGCAAATTGTCAGGATTGTGTTTTTTTGTTGTTGTTTTTTTATCTGATAATCAAATGACTCTTATGAGCTGGCCCTTATAGTGAATCATTTAAAAAGACTCAAACTCATGAACCATTACTGTGTGAATCATTCTTAACAAATCCCAAACTCTTGAACCATTACTGTGTGAATCAGTCTTAACAAATCCCTCTTTGATTTAATAGTCTGTCAAGTTATAGAACAAATTCAGAGCTTTCTTTTGTTAGTCTCATTGACTTCCATTGTATTTTTTCTCCATACTAAGGAAGTAAATTCCAGTCAATAACTGGTTGGTAACCCACATTCTTTAAAAAATCTTCTTTTATGTTCAACAGAGGAAAGACACTCATACAGTTTTGGAACAACTAGAGGGTGGGTAAAAATGACCACATTTTCATTTTTAAGGTTAACAATCCTTTTAAAACAATTGTAAACTGGAAATGCTACTTTGAACTTTTGTTTTTGTTTATGATGATTATTATATATATGAAACAGCATAATCTGGGCCCTGTTGTTAATATTTAACATTAATATTTTTACCAAGTTATAGAAGGTTCCCTGGATAAATTACAGCAACAGCTAAAATAGGATCTCTTTTTTTAAATGTGAGCAAAACGCACACTGCAATAGAAATGAACTAGAATTCAAATCCAGAGCTTGTGAATTTAAATTCATTCAAGGAATGTATAAAAAACACTCGGCCCTACTTGGAGGGCATTTACACTTGTTCTTCTCACGATTAGATAACTATCTGCCTAGAGTAGCACCACTTAATGCCCTATAAATCACCTCTCTCATCCCTCTTATAAATAGTGCTTGATGGCACTGGTTGCTCCTTCAGAAAGAGAAAGTAACTGGTCTGGGTTGGAGGCAGTGAGAGAGTGTAATAAAGATAAACAGAGAGAGGGAAAGATAGAGCAAGCACATGGGCTGTTAGCCAGATATGTGAAACCTAAGTGAGCCTAACCATTACGCCTCAGTGCTTTCTCTAGAAACCTCATCTGGAAAGTTCAGCATCTGTACACAGCAACTTCAGTGATCTTAAAGGCCCAAAAAAGTGTGAGATATGGGGTGTTTGTGTGAGCATGATGAGAGCTGCTGAGTTGTGGTGTAAGGGTGGAGGGGGTTTGTTATTAGTTAGAAGGGTGTGGTGTCAGCGCTATGAGATGTAGGTGGGTTGTGAAATTAATTGAGGGTGTGTCCATGGTTGCACTCCTTCACAATTTTGTCTGTTCAGCAGAGCTTGCGCGAGTTTTTCCACACGATAGTTGCACCTTGTTTTCAAACAGATGGGCCACTCAAAGGACTTCAAAACAGGCTTTTAATACTGCTCCTCCCAAAGCAAAGTTCAATCCAGACATGCAATGTGGATGACGAGCAACAGTCTATCAGCAGTGGCTGGACCCATGTAGAAAGGAACAGGGCAGAAAACAAATATTTGGCAGCCGTTCGCCCATCCAAAGACACACAATAGCAGCCCCCAGTCGAATGTTTGCTTTGCTGGTGGAGAGTGTCTCCACTCATCACACTGTTTTCACTGAGGTCATCACAGACGTAAGAAGGGTGTGGTTTTGGCCAGTTCTTTCTCTCTCTCTTTCTCTCTCTGCCCACTTCCACACCGTTGAGGATGTATCTATGATGTCAGTGTTGCTTCACACCCATAACGCCCCTCACTGATAGTCCCCAGAGTTGACCTCCACCCTCGAAGGTTGTCAAAGCAGGATTTTTTATATTTTTTGCGAAGAAAACATGCTTCTTTCTCTTTTGTTTTTTTGTCTGTGTAAACAATGGGTCTTGATCTGGTTTGGTGAAAGGATAATTTGATTAAAAAGGGAGTAGATAGAATATTACATGTCTGTCTTTTGGGATCAGGTCCTATTTGTCATGAAAACTTACCTCAGCTAGAAAATTGATTTTCATTAGGATGAAGTCATTAAGGTTATTGTTGATGTCAGTGTAAAAACATACATGTTGCCAAGCCGACATGTATCATGTGTCTCTTTCCCCCTAATATACAATAAGATTTATGACTGAAAGAATACCGATATTTTTCCCTACTTATAATCAGACCCAGACGGACTTTGTGGAATAAAATTTTCTGTGCTGATTTTGGAGGGAAATCTGAGGAATGGATTTAAATATGCTCAAATATATTCAAAAGAATTAAGAGCAGTGTTGGGGAGTAACTGGTTTCATGTAACGGTGTTATGTAATTTAATTAAATGTAACTGTAATTGGTTATAAGACAAAAATGTGTAATTAAATTACAGTTGAAAGGGGGTTACATCTGAATAATTTATGTAAAAAGCTAGGATATGTTGAATGGTATTAATTTGTTGCTTTGCCTGTTTTTGATTGGTTTTATTGTTTGAATTTGAAGTGCCAATTAAATCAATCCACATTGTTGCTGAAAGCTTTAGGCTACAACCTGTCTGAGAGTTGATTAGCTGATTTACGGTTGAAAACATTCGTTAGAAATTTTAAACAATAATCAAATGTAGACTTCCGGTTATGACGTGCAGCTGGTAAGTCGCACGAGTTGGGCTCGCAGCTAAAAATACTCACAAAAATTCTCAGAAAGACCACCAGAACTCGTATAACAGTATTTTAGTAACAAAAAAAAACATTTAAAAGTTTTGCGAGACGAAATGCCACCAAAAACCATCAAATCTGGACATCATTCGAAGCCGTCTGTGCAGATGGAGGAGGAAAACTTGGCGCTAGCAAGCAAAAAGCTAATCGAGGTTGAAATTAATACGGCTACAAACGATGACATCCTCAGCGCAATTCAGTCTCTGAAAGCTGACTTTACAAAACAATGACATGCTCGATGCAATAAATGGCATAAAATCAGACTTACTGTCACAGTCGCAAAGAATAGGAGAGGCAGAAGAGAGAATCGCACAAACTGAAGAGGATGTCTCAACCCTTCAACACAAAGTTAAAAAACTTGAAGGAACAACGGAATTTCTACGGAACAAAGTGCAAGATCTGGAAGACCGCGGAAGGCGTTCTAACCTGAGATTAGTAGGTCTGCCCGAAAAAACAGAAGGATCTAATATGTGCGCTTTCATTGAAGACCTGCTCTCCAAGGTTCTGAGCGTCACGTTCAGTTCCACACCTGTCATCGAACGAGCACATCGGGTTGGACAAGTTAACCCAAATCGGCCGACGACTCCAAGAGCGATCGTGATGAAGTTCTTGAGCTACCAGGATAAGGAGAAAGCCTTGAGAGCATCTAGGAAAATGAAGGAATTACAATATGAAGGACAACGGATCAGCCTGTTCCCGGATCTATCAGCCGAAACGCGTCAGCGCCAAACGCAGTTTGATGGAATGAAGGCCCAACTTCGAGGCATGAAAATCCGCTACGGTATGCTCTATCCAGCGCACCTGATAGTTACGCACTCCGATCAGCGCCATATTTTTAAATCGGTTTTGGAGGCAGAGGACTTCATTCGGTCATTGCGTACCACAGCTTAAACGCCGTAGACAGGTGGGTGTTATGTCTGAAAATGTTCAGCATTGGGTCCCGTTGGACTATGTTTGGTTATGCACTGCGAGTGACAGGTTACTGTGCCTTTAAAGGTTATGGCATTGATTTGCGGCAAAGGTCGTAGAATGTAAGTTTCACGTCAGTTGATAAACGGCAACATAAACAAAGCTACACGGTGTGATTATTGAGTCCTTCGCAAACACAACAATTGGCGAACGAGGATGTCTGAACTTGTCCTACCACCTCCGCCACCTTTCCTACCTGTTCCCGGTGATCCAGCTGTTCCCTGGGATCGCTGGCTGGCGTCGTTTGAGGATTATTTGCTGGCTTTAGGACACTCGGATCTAGCGGAGGCGAGGAAGTGCGCGCTTCTGCGCCATTGCCTCGGGCAGGAAGGACAGCGAATCTTCGCCACGCTTACCTTATCGGTCGATGCCTCGCCGTGGGTGTCTAACCTGGTGATAGCCAAGAGAAAAGGGGGCGGACTGCGACTCTGTGTCGACCTCACAGACGTTAACAAAGCCATCATTCCTGATAAGTACCCCCTACCAACGGCGGAGGAGCTCACTAGCCATTTCCACGGCTCCATTGTTTTCAGTAAGATGGACTTACGTAACGGCTACCTGCAGGTTCCTCTAGCACCGGCCAGCATGGACCTTACAGCGTTTGTCACGCACGTGGGGGTTTTCAGATTTAAACGCATGGCATTTGGACTGTCATCAGCCCCGAGCTGTTTTCAGAAGATAATGTCACTCATATTGGCTGGTATCCAGGGTGTCTCCATCTACCTAGATGACGTGGTGGTGCATGCGCCCTCGACCACACTGCATGATGATCGCCTGGAGCAGGTCTTTCAGCGTTTCGAACAGCATGGGGTCACACTGAACTCTGAGAAATGCATGTTCGGTGTTGAGGAGGTCGAGTTCCTGGGTTTCAGGCTCTCAAAAGAGGGCATCGCCCCGATAATGTCACACACTGAGGCCATTCTGTCCCTACCAGACCCGCAGTCGCCATCCCAGCTGTCTTCCTTCCTGGGGATGGCCGCCTACTACCTCAGATTCATGCCACACTACTCTGACTCAACGGCCCCCCTGCGCCGGCTGCTCAGGAAGGATGTTACCTGGGACTGGACCCCGGCCTGCCACGAAGCTGTGCGCATCATCAAACGGCAGCTCACGTCCCCACCCACACTGACCCATTTCAGCTTGACCGCGCCCACCATGGTCACCTGCGACGCCTCCGGGGTGGCGCTAGGCACTGTGCTCTCCCAGACTCAAGAGGGGGTGGAACGCCCGGTGGCTTTCGCCTCACGGGCACTTACTACAGCTGAGCAGAAGTATTCGGTGGGGGAGAGGGAGGCCCTGGCCTGCCTGTGGGCATGCGAACGCTGGCATGTTTACCTATATGGGAGGCCTTTTACCATCCGCACAGACCACCAAGCGCTGATGGCACTGCTGGCGACTCAAGGCTCGGGGCACAGGCCCATGAGACTGCTAAGGTGGGCTGACAGGCTGAACCAGTATAACTTCAGTCTGGAGTTTATGCCTGGGCGGGCCAACACGGTGGCCGACCTCCTGTCTAGAGCTGTGTCGGTGACGAAAGATGCAGGCGGGGTGACATCAGACACAGAGAGCGATGAAGACTGGGTCCACATCCTGCATGGGCCTCTCAGTTCAGTAGTCACTCTGGCGGAGCTGCAGCAGGCCTCAGCTGCTGACGAGGCCCTCACAACTCTCCGTACCTACGTCCAGGACGGCTGGCCTGCCAAAGTAGATGACAGACTGCTCCCCTATTACCGCTTCCGCAACGAGCTCTCCTGCTGGGGAGCGGTGTGCCTGGCCCGTGGCCACCGTGCGGTCGTTCCTGAAATTCTCAGGCCCAGAGTGCTACACATGGCGCATGAGGGGCACCTGGGGGTGGTTAAGGTGAAGCAGCGCTGCCGTGACACAGTGTGGTGGCCCCACATAGACTCGGATGTTGAGGAGCTGGTACATAACTGCGCTTGCTGCCTACTGAGTGGGAAAACTGGTCAGCCTGCCACAGCCCCTCTCACCCCGACCTCTTGGCCGTCCTCACCCTGGGAACATATTCAGATCGACCTCTGTGGAGAACTCCACGGGGCACCGGCTCACGCTCGCTACCTGCTGGTTGTGCACGACCTTCATTCGAAGTGGCCAGAGGTTTTTCAGCTGAGCTCCATCACTGCTCACTCCATCATCGACCGCCTGGACAAACTGTTTGGGCGCTGGGGCCTCCCCAGGGTCATCACAACGGATAACGGGCCCCAATTTGTGTCTGGAGAGTTTATGGAGTTCCTCACGGTACGGTCCATCAAGCACATCCGGACGGCAGTGTATCACCCGGAGAGTAATGGGGGGGTGGAAAGACTGAACAAAACTCTCAAAAATGGAATCAGAGCCTGTCTGGAGGAAGGGAAAACCTTCAGCGATGCACTCAACCAAACTCTCCTGACCATCCGGGCATCCAAGCATTCCACCACGGGAGTGTCACCTGCATTGCTCATGATTGGGCGTGAACTAAAGCAACCACTGGACTGCTTGAGAGCTGAGCCAGCTCCTGCTCGTGGGAGCCCAGGGCTCCAGGAAGCCAGAGCTCAGGTAAAAGGTTCACAGGCTCGGATGAAAGAGAGGTTTGATGCCACGCACAGAGTGCAGATCCCCTCACTTTCTCCAGGGGTTTGGGTCAGGATCAAACACCTCCACCGCCAAAATAAGCTACAGTCATACTGGTCAGAACCCCTGAGGGTGACTAAGAAGTTGGGGCCGGCCACTTATAGACTGGAGAATGGGACTCGTTGGCACTCGAACCGCCTGCACAGAGTCGCAGCTCCCTCAGCACCTGCATCACCTCTGTCCACAGCAGCGGCTCTGGGTTGGCAGCCTAGGCCAAGAGCTAACCGGTTGGGGGGTAATCCACCAGCATTGCCTGACGCCTTTTCACGGCCAGCACGCCCTCAGAGAATGAGGGTCCCGCCTGTCTGGCATGGGGACTATGTGACAGGGTGATAGTGAGTGACACTGGGGAATGTGGGTTAAAAGTTATGTTACAGTTTCCAGGGGGGTGGGGGGAAAATGTTATGTCTGAAAATGTTCAGCATTGGGTCCCGTTGGACTATGTTTGGTTATGCACTGCGAGTGACAGGTTACTGTGCCTTTAAAGGTTATGGCATTGATTTACGGCAAAGGTCGTAGAATGTAAGTTTCACGTCAGTTGATAAACGGCAACATAAACAAAGCTACACGGTGTGATTATTGAGTCCTTCGCAAACACAACAGTGGGGACTTGTTAACAGGACTTAATTCCCGTGTTTATTAAGCAAAGGTAAAGTTTTAAGTGTTCGAATTTATGTGACAACAATCCTTAGTGACTCATTGTCCATTTCATTATATGTATGCGAGTAGCCTACTTAAGTTTACGAATAACTGGACATGAGTCAAACGTTATGCCTATGTTCTATAAGGGTGGAAGTACGATTTTAATAATGTTAGTGGTCCAGATTTGTTCAGTATTTGGTAGCGAGCCCAGAGGGGGTGAATAATGTTAGAGAGCTTGCAAAATGTTGCTCCATGTTATGGATCAAACGTGTTTCATAACCAAAGTTGGTGATTGGGGGGTATTTTCATGCTTTCCGTTTGGGGGAAAGCATGGGGGGTGGGGTTGGAAGTAGGAGGTTGTTGAGGAACCACACTTTTTCTTTTTCTCTCTTTTTTTCTTTCTTTTTTTTCCTTTTTTTCTTTTTTTCCCTTTCATTGTATGCTCGGACACAGCTATGTCAACATGGTAACACGAGAGTAAATGATCAGTAAGTCAGAGATAAAAATCTGTAGCTGGAATGTAAGAGGACTAAATAATTTGGTAAAACTTAAACAAGTATTAGGTCGAATGAAACAAATGGGATCAAGTATAATTTTTCTACAGGAAACTCATTTAATAAAAGAAGATACTAGCAGGGTCACGAAGAGATGGCCAGGTCAGGTCTTTGAAGCCTCTTTTGCCTCTTGAGCTAGAGGAGTCATGATCCTCATTCACAAATCTGTTCCATTTCAGTTAAAAGAGCAACATATAGATCCGTTAGGGAGGTACATAGTTCTTAATGGTACGATCTTGACAACACAAATTAATCTAATAAGTATATACGCTCCTAATATAGACGACCCTTCTTTTTACCAGAATTTCTTTCTTACAATATCATCATATCCCGGACATTATGTAGTTGGAGGAGATTTTAATTGTGTATTAAACCCAGTGCACGATCGCTCTTCAGGAATAGATAATACCCATCAACAGTCTAAAAAAATTATCATTAAGTATATAACTGATCTGAATTTAGTAGAGATCTGGAGGTATCTTAACCCTAGCAAAAAAGAATATTCGTGCTTCTCAAACACACACAAAACATACTCTAGAATAGATTATTTTTTAATCTCTAACAGCCTAGTTTCAAAAGTAGGTAAATGCTGGTACGACAGTATATTACTATCTGATCACGCCCCTATTACATTTACACTCCAAATGGACAATCTTGTATTTTCCCCTCCCAGATTTCGATTTCAAGCAAGATGGCTTCTGGACCCTGATTTTGTTAAATTCATGGATAACAAAATAGACCTATATTTTCTATTTAATACAAATCAGACAAGTGCTTCAGTCAAATGGGAGGCCTTCAAAGCCTATATTAGGGGGGAGGTATTAAGTTATACAAGATATAGATCCAAAACATATCAGACACAATTAGAAAATCTGGAAAAACAAATCAAGGTATTAGAGCAACACCTCTTTAGCAACAATGACCCTGTAAAGCGAAAAGAACTTCTTGTACTAAAAGCCCAATATAATGAATTAACCAGTAGTAAAATAGCTAAGAATCTAATGTGGCTAAAACAATCATATTATGATCAGGGAGAAAAACCGGGGAAGTTGCTTGCATGGAGAATTAAAAAAAATACAAACAGATAGAGCCATCAATTCAATAATTTTAGAGAATGGGGCGAATATTGTAGATCCGTTTGTAACGGTGGCTGCCCCAAATCAAATTTGACTTAATAAAATTTAAATTGTTCGGGCGCCAGACAAGTAAAACTTGTCAAGTAAAAAAAAAATATATATATATGTAATGAAGTTCAATTTCCCCGAAGATAACTCAAACCACCGTTACACAAAAAACGAAAATAAATTCCTTCAAATACCCACAATAATGTAGAATAGGGCTTAAATGACACACAGTCAGAAATTGAAGGGTTTGGTCAAAAATATGTATATTTTAAGAAAACATTTTTGCAAAGAAATAAAATAAAATAAACTACACAAAGTTAAATTTTCACAGAGTTTTTTTTTCTTTACCTCACATGACAAATAACAAAATATTTAAGGCAAACAGTTCTTTTTTTCAAACTCAGTTTGTGTTCAATTTTCAGCCAAAATAAAGAAATGAAGGGGGAAAAAAAAAAACACACAAAAAAAAAAACACTTCAAACGAGTGTTTGTGTATGGGTGTGTGCGTGTACAATGAGCGTGTATGTGTGTGTGTGTGGTGGTGGCTGCGTGAAGCAGTCTGTGTAGCGGCCGCAAATCCTGGGCCGGAGAAAGAGTTTGGAGACTTGGCGAGAGTTTGGCGTGAGTTTAGAAACTCTTGGCGTGAGGTTAAAAGATGATGGACATCACCACTAGTACCTGAGGCAGGCGAACGAACCAGGCTGGATTATGTTGCACCAGGCAGGCGAACGAACCATGCAGACGCAGTAGAACAATTTCTCCGTCACTTTGGCGATCGCACCCAGTCAGCGCATGCACAGAGATTCCAGCAAAGAATAGTACGACCTTCAGCTTCAGGTAGCGTGTGTCCCACTCCAATAATAACCTACAGGTGTGTTTTGTTTTTTACTCGCGCCCCAACTTCCGTTTCTAGCGCTCTTTTATTCTAAATTTCCTCATTGGTTTCCGCCCATCAGAAAAAATGAAAAGCTGATATGGATTTCTTCCATATCGCTACACTCTCCCTCCCTGGAGAAGACAACCTATGGTTGTGGAAATGTGAATCATAATTAAAATCCAATGAATTCCTCTTCATCAGAAGATTCATTGAATATCTGGCAGAGCCTTTTCTTCTCCTGGCATTCCAGCTCTTCAGCCGTGGGAAAGCATGGTTTCAGGTTGCACACATGCACTATGCGAACATCTTCGCCAGTGGACTCTAGCGCTATTCGATAGTTCAATGGACCCACCTGTTTTATGACACGGTAAGGGCCTTTCCATTTTTGAGCCAATTTTGCAGTGAAGTGATGTTGTGCACTAGACTGGGGAAAGGTTCTCATCCACACACGATCATTTTCCTTGTATGTGACATCTCGTCTTCTTTTATTATAATTCCGAAGCTGTCTCTTTTGTGCTTTTTTACAGCATTCCATGGCCTTGGTCTGAAGCTCAGTTAGGTGGTGGACTGTATCGTAAGATGTGCAGTCTGGAGTTAGATTCTTGCCATGTAACACCTTGTCCATGGGACTTTGCAGTTTCCTCCCCAAATGAAGCTCTGCAGGGGTCATCCCAATCGTTTCCTGGACAGCTGAATTAATAGCGAAACGGAGTTCCGGTAAGTATTGGTCCCATTTTCTGTGATTGTTGTCCACATAGGCAGAAATCATGCATTTGAGCGTACGGTTAACCCTCTCGGTCATATTTGTTTGTGGATGGTATGATGTTGTCAATTTAGGTTTGATACTCCACTTTTGACAGAGTTCTCTGAACAGTGATGACACAAATTGTGTACCTCTATCCGACAGAATGAAGTCTGGCACCCCCCAACGGGTTAGAATTTCCTTCCGAAGAAGTAACGCAACAGTCTCAGCTTTAGCATTGCGCATGGGGAAAAATTCCACCCACCGGGAGTAGTAATCTACAAAGACTAAGAGGTACTCATTTTGCTGTGTGCTGCGTGGCATTGGCCCCATAATGTCCACTCCAAGCATCTCATTGGGACGGGTGGTGGTGACTTGCTGTAGTTTGCCCACAGGTTTCTGATTTTCTCCTTTAAGAGTCTGGCATTTGACACATTTTTTGACGTGGTGTTTTATGTCAGTCCACATTCCAGGCCAGAATGCAACATCATGGATACGCTTGTAGGTCTTATAAATACCTACATGACCGCTCCAGGGATTAGAGTGGTAGTGGTGTAGAATGGACGACACAAGGCTGGTAGGAATGTAGACTCTGTAATGAACTTGATTGTTCGGCAGGTGAGTTTTGTGATAGAGTTTATCTTCCACTATCTCATAATGATCTTTAAAAGAGGAATCATTTTCTGCAAGTGCTTTAAGTGTGTTGGTGATGACAGGGTCTTTGTGCTGTTCCTCCCAGATTGTGGCTGGAGATATCGGAAACTCAGCATTCTCCTGTTGGTGTTGGTTGGTGTACAGGTTACAACTGGTGTGAATCCGAGACAGAGCATCAGGTGCCATATTTAGTTTTCCTTTGCGATATTCAATGATAAAATCAAATCTCTGTAGTCGCAAGGCCCACCGGATGAGGCGACTCGTGGTTTTTGTGGAAGACATTACCCATTGTAACGCTGAGTGGTCTGTGATGACAGTGAACAGTTTGTGCTCTAGGTAGTGCTGCCATTTTTCCAGGGCCCAAATTACAGCCAAACACTCTTTTTCAGTGGCTGTGTAATTGGTCTCTGCTTTGTTCAGGGTTCTGCTGGCATAAGCAATAACTTGTTCCAATCCCTGTTCCTTGCGCTGGGTCAGCACAGCACCCAGACCAGTGTTACTGGCATCCGTATAGACAGTAAAAGGCAGTTGAAGGTCAGGATGGCCAAGAATGGGAGGAGAGGTAAGACAGCATTTTAAATGTTCAAAGGCTTGTTGACATTGTTGTGACCAGAGGAATGAACATCCTTTTTTTTTCAGTGCATTGATGGGTTCAGCGATCCTGGAGAAGTTTGGTACAAACCGGTGGTACCACCCGGCTAACCCCAGGAAGCGCTGGACCTCCTTGATGCTGGTGGGCACAGGGTATTCACGTATAGCCTCCACTTTACTTGGGTCTGCAGCTATGCCTTGGACGCTGACAACATGTCCCAGAAAAGTTATTTTCTGAAGACAGAACTTGCTCTTTTTTAAATTAATGGTGAGGCCAGCCATTTGCAGTTTATAAAAAACAGCTTGGAGGTCGGAGAAGTGCTGGGCTACAGATGGTGAGTAAATAATGATGTCGTCAATGTAGACAAAGCAGATGTTTCCACGCAATTCTCCTAGAACGTTCTCCATTAGTCTTTGGAAGGTTGCTGGGGCATTTTTTAACCCAAATGGCATAACATTAAACTGAAACAGTCCTGATGAAGTTGTGAAAGCTGTCTTTGGTTTACTTTCTTGATCCATGTTTACCTGCCAGTAGCCACTGTTAAGGTCAATGGTGGAAAAGATGGCCGCTCCAGATAGTGACTCCAAGATCTCAGTGATGTTGGGTAATGGGTAAGCATCATTCTCTGTAATGGCATTAACTTTTCTGTAGTCCACACAAAACCTAAGGCTTCCGTCTTTTTTAGGGACCAAGACGACAGGTGAGGCCCATCCAGAGTGTGATGGTTCTACGATGCCGGCAGTCAACATCTCTTCCAGTTGCTCTGTAATGACAGCTTGTTTGGCAGGTGTTGTGCGGTACGGTCTTTGTTTTATAGGTACTTGGTGGGTAGTATATATGTGATGCTGTGTAACTTCAGTACGTCCTGGACGAAGGGTACAAACTTGAGGGTTTGACTCGAGGATCTGCCGTAACTGTTGCTTGCCTTCCGGAGGTAAGTGGGCATCCTGTACAGCAGTGTTAATTAGTGTCTTCTCATCCAGGCAGGCTGGTTGAAACATGTTAAGTTGAGGAGGAGGAACAGAAGATAGTAAGGAGAGGCTGTTGGGATTTTTATTTCCCATCTTTCCCCTTGGATGTTGGGAACTGATAACTGGTACACTGGCATTTGTTGGCTGGAAAGGATAATACTCTTTAGGATTGGACTGAAATGAATACTTTTGATCTGCCACATTGATCTGCAGCCCACTGGAGAAGATGAAGTCCAGTCCTAATACGACTGCATAGGCCAGGGCTTTGGCTGATAGAACAACAGCAGGTATGGTGAATACTTTTTGATGTAGGGTGATTGGCATGTTTATCCAACCTAAAGGAATTTCTGCTTCCCCATTTGCTAGGTAGAGCGGACCCTGGGTCCATGGATGGAGTTTTTGTGAAGTGAGCTCCTTCCAGAGATTCTCATGTAGAAGGGTGTAGCTAGCCCCAGTATCAACAATGGCTTTTCCCTTCCAGGTACCAATGCAAAGTGGTATCACTAATTGTTGTGGAACAATTGCAGCAGGTGGTGGTTTCTTACCAGTTGTTGATGAATTGTGGGGAAAGGTGGCAGACACAGAGCGATTGCCAGATGGACCAGTACCTTTAGAAGATGGAAATGTTGTCCGCTTGTTATTGGAGGAAGGGTGTTGGCTGGTGGACTGAGGTGACTGGGACTGAGAAGAGACAAAGTGAGGACAGCTGCCAGGTGAGTGATGGCCTTTACATCGCCAGCATTGCACTAAAGGCTTCTCTGCCGGGCGGTTGGGAATAGGTCTTTGAGGCATGGATAGGGGTTGCTTAGAACTCACACGTTTTTCATATTGCAGTTGTTGTTCGTAGTCTTTTTCCAGCTGTTGGCCCAATTTCACAAGCTCATCGACTGTGTTCACCCGACTGCGAATCTGGCTTGCAAGGTAAGGATTCATATTTTTCAAAATCATTTTCACCAACTCACTGTCGGTCAAGGTGGGCTTCCACCTTTTGCAGAGAGCTCTGTATGTAAATGCAAAGTCCCTAATGCTCTCTCTTTCTCCCTGTGTTCTTGTCCTTACCCTTTCAGCCAGCTCGTCTTCATAATCCTCTGAGAGGAAAGCAGAGAGGAAAGCAGCTTCAAACTCTTCCCACGTGGTTATTGAGGATCGTGCAACTTCCCACCAGTCCCGGGCAGTACCATAAAGGACAGTGCGGAAAGTGGCCAGGATGTCAGCATTAGTAAGAGGATGTAACGCCAAGAAATCCTGACATCGAGTTAGATAGAGCAAGGGGTCCAAGTCATCTGACTGTCTCCCAAAAGTAGGAAATGTAATCTTAAGATGATCACTCTTTACAACAGGAGTAGGAAACATTGGAGGTGTCACTGGTGATGTAGGTGAAACTGCAGTGGTCAGAGGCAAGGGTGAGTAATCTCTTGTCTGCAGGTCAATCATTTGTTTCTCTTGCTTTTCGAGTCTTTTCTCAAGTTCAGTTTGTAAGCTTTTTACAGTTGCACACAGGGTGTTGGTGGTTTGGGTGCACTGGGTGAGTTCTGTTGACAACTGGTCATAATTTTTTTGATGGGTTACCAGGTAGGTTTTGATGTCCTGCTGAAGCTCCACTTGAAGTTGGTCAATCATGAACCGTACTTCAGACACATATGTAGTCTTAGCTTTGTGAAGTTCATCAGACATCATGACTTTAAGTGACTTAGTGAGTTGATCAGTCTCTTCCTTCACATGCTTCTTACTTTCAGAAATGTGGGTGAGCATTTCTTGTTGGTTTTGCTTGAGTTTATCAGCAAGGTTAGAAATCAGGCTGTCGTGATGTGCAGTCATGGTTTTAAGTTCTTTGGCAAGTTCACCAATGTTTTTTTCATGGGTTTGCATATGCTGTGTCAACGTGTCCCAGTTTCCTTTAACTTGAGTGAGTTGATGCATTCCTTTTCCAGGAGTTGACAGGATGCCAGGCAAGCCCTGCTGTGCCACTGAAGATAAAGATGAAGGCCCAGGTGATGTACATATCTGCATGGAGTCGCCATTCGGTTCCTGCTCCCAGGTGAAGGGTTGAACAGGAGTACTGCCAGCTAGTGGTGAAGTTGCAAACCGCACATGGGTTCCTGGGAAGTCAGTGGTGCTGGCTTGAGTAGGAGTGAAGTGGAAAGGAGCACGAAGAGGTCCAGTTGAAGAAAGTAGAGGACGGGGTGCTGGAGGCCAGACTGGGGTAGCAACATCTGGTGCTGGTGGTTCCATCTCCACAAAAGTGGATGGAGACAGAGGAGTGGCAGCCATGTTTGATTGTCAGTGTATGTATAGTCAGTCAGTGTAAAAATGTAGTGAAATGCAAGTTGAGTGAAAAAAAAAACAATGTATAAATGTTTGAAAAAATAAATTGCAGCGGAATACTCTTAACAGTTCAGTGTGAAATGTCCGTCCAATTGTCCAATTCACCAATTCACACTTCAATTCACTTAACTTCACAAATCAATAATTAGATTTTTAGATTTCAATAACACAAATGGGTGTTTCCACAACTTTCACATAATTGGGTCAGTTTGGCAGCAAGACAACTAAGGGGTAACACAATTATATATTTAACAACGTGCAAGTTCACAAACAAAAAGTATCTTCCCACAAAACCATTAAGTAAAGGAAAAAACTGTTTCAATTCAGTATGTATATACACCACAATTTCACAAACACAAAAAAATATAGGCAGTGACAGCCAACCTTTAAGTAATCGTTTAGGGAAACTCAAATTCAAAGCTCAAATGACCAGTTTAAGTGGTCATGGTTTACGTGCTTAAATGTTTAAGTTTCAAGTTGTCAAGGTTTAAGTGTTTAAGTTTCAAGTCATCAAGGTTTAAGTGTTTAAGTTTCAAGTTTCATGTCTCAAGTTTCAAGTTTCATGTCTCAAGTTTCAAGTTTCAAGTTTCAAGTTTCAAGTTTCATGTCTCAAGTTTCAAGTTTCAAGTCCCTGTTCGGGTGCCACTTCTGTAACGGTGGCTGCCCCAAATCAAATTTGACTTAATAAAATTTAAATTGTTCGGGCGCCAGACAAGTAAAACTTGTCAAGTAAAAAAAAAATATATATATATGTAATGAAGTTCAATTTCCCCGAAGATAACTCAAACCACCGTTACACAAAAAACGAAAATAAATTCCTTCAAATACCCACAATAATGTAGAATAGGGCTTAAATGACACACAGTCAGAAATTGAAGGGTTTGGTCAAAAATATGTATATTTTAAGAAAACATTTTTGCAAAGAAATAAAATAAAATAAACTACACAAAGTTAAATTTTCACAGAGTTTTTTTTTCTTTACCTCACATGACAAATAACAAAATATTTAAGGCAAACAGTTCTTTTTTTCAAACTCAGTTTGTGTTCAATCTTCAGCCAAAATAAAGAAATGAAGGGGGAAAAAAAAACACACACAAAAAAAAAAAACACTTCAAACGAGTGTTTGTGTATGGGTGTGTGCGTGTACAATGAGCGTGTATGTGTGTGTGTGTGTGTGGTGGTGGCTGCGTGAAGCAGTCTGTGTAGCGGCCGTAAATCCTGGGCCGGAGAAAGAGTTTGGAGACTTGGCGAGAGTTTGGCGTGAGTTTAGAAACTCTTGGCGTGAGGTTAAAAGATGATGGACATCACCACTAGTACCTGAGGCAGGCGAACGAACCAGGCTGGGTTATGTTGCACCAGGCAGGCGAACGAACCATGCAGACGCAGTAGAACAATTTCTCCGTCACTTTGGCGATCGCACCCAGTCAGCGCATGCACAGAGATTCCAGCAAAGAATATTACGACCTTCAGCTTCAGGTAGCGTGTGTCCCACTCCAATAATAACCTACAGGTGTGTTTTGTTTTTTACTCGCGCCCCAACTTCCGTTTCTAGCGCTCTTTTATTCTAAATTTCCTCATTGGTTTCCGCCCATCAGAAAAAATGAAAAGCTGATATGGATTTCTTCCATATCGCTACACGTTGGAAATAAATAATAATTTTAAATTGTATTTTGAAAATCTGTACAAATCTGAATTTACCAACGATTTAAAAAGGCAAGACAGCTTTCTGGATAAACTTAAGTTTCCTAAAGTATCAGAGGGGACAAGAAGTGAACTAGAGAGAAATCTAAGCATAGGAGAGCTCTCAGAGGCATTACAGGGCATGGGTAGTGGAAAAGCCCCTGGACCTGATGGCCTCCCAATGGAAATTTATAAAACGTTTGCAGGGAAACTTTTACCGCACTTGCTTGAAATGTTCAATGAATCATTTGAAAAAGGAATATTACCCCCATCATTGAGATCAGCACTAATTACCCTTATATTAAAGCCAGGTAAACCTGCCAATGAAAAATCATCTTATAGGCCCATATCTTTAATGTCATGCGATACAAAAATTCTCTGTAAGGCCCTAGCTAAGAGAATTGAAACATTTATACCGAACCTTATTATGAATGATCAAAATGGATTTGTGCCTGGAAGACAAGCCTTCCATAACATACGTAGAGTCCTAAATATACTATATAAAAAACAAAATGCCAAGGACCATGCGGTCCTGTCATTGGACGCGGAAAAAGCCTTTGACAGGATTGAATGGGGATACCTTTTTGAGGTGCTTAAGAGATTTGGGCTGGGTGATGGGTATATTAAATGGATTAGGCTACTTTATAATGATCCACTGGCAGAAATAATAACAAATAACCAAATTTCAAAACCCTTTCATTTAAGTAGAGGTACAGGACAAGGGTGTCCACTGTCCCCTCTGTTATTTTTATTTGCAGTAGAACCCCTTGCATTGGCAATCCGGAGTAGTCCTGAAATAAAAGGCATAACAATAGGTGAGAGGGAACATCGCTTATCTTTGTTTGCAGATGATATTGTGGTGATTCTTACAAATCTAGACCCTTCTATTCAAGCACTCAATAATATACTAACTGTATTTGGAGAGTTTTCAGGTTACAAAGTTAATAATAATAAAAGTGCCTTGCTATTATTGAATGGGGATGAAAGGAGAAACTGTCTGACTTCCAGGCAATTCACCAGCTCCCCTGAAGGTTTTACATATTTAGGAATTAAGATAACCCCAAATATAAAATAAATTATTCCAATTAATTATGACCCATTAATAAAGGAAGTTATGGACTCACTTGAGAGATGGAATGCTTTGCCAATTTCTACTATTGGACGTATAAGTATCTTAAAAATGTCAATTCTACCAAAATTTTTATACCTTTTCCAGTCGATTCCACTTCCCCTTCCAGCTACCTTCTTTGCTATACTCAAGAAAACATTCACAAGGTTTATATGGAATAACAAACATCCTCTGTTACGTCTGTCCTTACTCTATCTACCATACGAACGGGGAGGGCTTAAAGTACCAAATATAAAACTCTACTATTGGGCTGCTCAGCTTTGCTCTGCTATGTACTACTTCGTAGATACAGACACTCCAGCGTGGATAGATATAGAAAAAAATGGAATAATAATTCCATTACAGATGTATCTTTACTCATCTTCAATTAAAATGCTCAAAAAAACTACGCATAATCCTTTTCTTAGGAATACAATTTCTGTATGGTATGAAGCTCACAAGTTTTTAGATGAAGCAATTACATTGTCAGGTTTGTCACCAATTTGGGGTAATACAAATTTTGTGCCGGGGAGAAGTGATAAGGGATTTAAAAACTGGATGTATAAAGGAATAAGTCAAGTAAAAGATTTATACGAGGAAGGTATAATGTTGTCATTCCAACAACTGATGAGAAAATACGATATTCCTCAGAAACATTTTTTCAAATATTTACAAATAAGAAGTTTTATACACTCTGAAATAAAAAATTATTTAGAACCCCCTTTGTCAATTATAGAAAATCACACGTTAAAACATTTAAGGGACAAGGGCAATCTGTCATTCTTTTATAATATACTTTTAGAGGGATCAAAAGAGAGTTCGCTGTCTTATTTAACAGCATGGAAGAATGATCTTCAGGAAGACATTTCTAAAGAAGAATGGATGGAATCTTGTTTATTTGCCCAAAATCACAGCATCAATACTAGGTATAAATTACTGCAATATAAATGGCTTATGCGGACCTACATTACCCCAGTAAAACTACATAAATTTAATCCAAATATTCTAGATAGTTGTCTAAAATGCAAACAAGAAATTGGTACCCTTTATCATTGTATATGGGAGTGTAATGAGATTCAAGGATTTTGGAAGGAGATTGTTTTTATGATTGGTAAACTGGTTGAAGAAAATGTTCCTCTTGCACCTAAATTTTGTTTGTTTCATATATACCCAGTAAATTTTGAGGTGAATGCAAGAAAGCGAAAACTAATTGATTTCAGTTTGCTTCAGGCCAAGCGTGCTATTGCTTTAAAATGGAAGGAGACCCAAGGACCCTCCTGTAGTCAGTGGTTTAAAGAAATGACCTGCAACCTTGCATTGGAAAAACTGACTTATGTCGTTAAAGGGAAACTAAAAGACTTTTACAAAATTTGGGCTCCCTTTTTGCACTACTGTAACCAAGTTGATCAGACAACATGGGATGACTGAAATAGCAAAGTAAACTACACAATGTAAAGCTGTGAACTGTGATACCGAAATGTATGTATATATATATATATATATATATATTTTTTTTTTATGGTTTAGTTTTGTTCTAGATGTCCTGTAATGTGTTTCTTGTTATTGTCTTTATTATTTATTATTTTTTTTGTATTTATTTATTTTTTATTTTTATTTTTTTTTGTCTTTGTTTATATTGTTTTAATGTACAAACAAAAGCCAATAAACATTTTTTGAAGAAAAAAAAAATAATCAAATGTAATCAGTTACATTACTTATTACACTACTTGTTACATTTTAAATAGGGTAACAACTTGTAATCCGTAACATATCATATTGCTAAAGTAACCTCCTCAAAGGTCCCAAAAGATTTTTTAGAAATCATTTTAATATGCTTGCGAAACATCTATTATTATTTTGATCATAGATGAAAAGTAGAAAGTTCCGAAAAACAAATAAAATGCTAAATGCTAGCTAAAAAAAATGATAAATTAAACAAATTTCTTGCTGTCTACATGACAAACTTAATTTTCCTGACCTGCAAACTTTCAGACAGGGGCATTCCAAATCATGAAGACTTGTCTTGCTTTTCTTCATTTTCTTCGTCAGCACAATTCCCTGGCAATTTTATTTATTTTTTTAACAAATAAATGACTGTTATTCATACTTTCCCTCTCATCATGTCTCTGCTACTGTCCATAAAATAACTTCTGATATGAAATATCTCTAAAGGCATCATCATGCTGGCAGCTTTGTACTTAGAAGGCGATCTGATCCCACAATGAAGTGAAGGATTCAGGTAATTATTATACTGAGGTAGTTCTCATCAATATACCACAGTGAGATAACATTTTATGCTATTTTTCCACAGTAAACTAAAATTGCTCATTCTGTTCCCCTTAAAGAGCGAGCTTCCTCAAAAAAAAAAAAAACAAATTATAATAATAATAAAGAGGAGCAAAATAGCTAAAAGCAGCATTTTTTGGGAGATGTGATACATGGTGGCATAGGCAGCACCAGCTGGGAGGGGGTGTAAGCGTTGTGCAATGCCGAGGACGTGCATGGAACCTCCCTCCTCGCTCTCACTGTCCCTCCTGGACCAAACTGTGCTTTGTTCCCATCCCAGAGGGGAAGGAGATTAATTCAGTGCTAGATCAGGTAAGCCCAGTGATTTTCCCGGAACGTTGCAGCTGGTCTTTTGGGATTAGCTGCACGCTCGCCCGGCAGCTGGGGGATGAAAGTGGAAGTGTGGCTTGCAAATGGCCTCCAGGCAGGAAAGGAGCCTTGACAGGTACACTAGGATAAACACTGATTGCATTCAAAAAACACATTGTCTGCTGTGATACATATCAAGGAGGAATTCTTTTTTGTGTTTGAGCATCTGTCTTCTGCTCCTAAAACGTGCTGTGATTGTGAAATGCCCATACTGATAATCTAATGCGCTGCTGCAGATTCCTGACAGATGTATAAAATATATGGACAGATGCATATCTATATGACTATCCGTATGATTTTTTCAATAGCATGCAGTGCCTGTGCATTGCAGATGAGAGTATATGGGGATATTAGAGTCAGCGGAGATTGAATGAGGAAGTGGGGACGAGCCCCTCTGGGATATGGGCAGATTCTACCTCGCTCTCAAGGCCAGACATGGTACACCTGCGCCTCGATAACGCCAGCCCCCTACAGCTGTCTGCACACCTCTGTCACCTGGCCTCAGTGTAAAATTTCCAAGCACAGCACAAACCCCCAAATCCTGAGCCACCACTGTTATCAGTGTGCATGTTTGAATGTGCAATGTAGACACACAAACAAGATGCTTAATAAATAGGTGGTGCTGTTTTTTCGACCCATATCTGAGTGTA
Source organism: Carassius carassius (assembly GCF_963082965.1). Classification (NCBI taxonomy): domain Eukaryota; kingdom Metazoa; phylum Chordata; class Actinopteri; order Cypriniformes; family Cyprinidae; genus Carassius; species Carassius carassius. The sequence continues at coordinate 18,619,265 of NC_081773.1, read as the reverse complement.
GCGCATTATTGAATAAATATAAAGCAGGGGTCTCGGTTCTATATTTGATATGTTGACATTGACCTCAAAAATTAATGCGAGCTTACAGACAGTTTTCAGGGGAAGGAAATTGCATGGGAAATGCACATCATTTTGATTGGTTGGTTGATGTTTATGCAAAACTTTTATACACGTTTTGTATAAACAGTAGTTTTAGTGTTTGAGGAGAAAATGGCAAAAAGTGCTGGAAAACGCATCAGTTGGACAGAAGAAAGGGCCATTTAATTCTTACCTTTGTAAAAAAGTCCATTCAGGACAAACTGAATAACAGTCCTTTACATTCTTTATTCTTTTTATTTAAAAAAAATAAAACCCCTTAGCCTTATACGTGTACTGCTTAAGATTAAGCGATACTTATCACAGAACTTAACATTTTGTTGGTTTTGATTGCTTCTTTTGTCCTCATTTGTAAGTAGCTTCGGATAAAAGCATCTGCTAAATTACTAAATGTAATGTAATGCAGATATGCAAATAAGAACATTTACCCCAGGTTTAAGATTGTACAGTGTGTGAAATGTTTAGAAAGACACAGGGTTAACTATCCATTTACAAAATTAACTATGGTTTTACTACAAATAAAACAAAAAAAAACATGGTTACCATAGTTAAACCATGGTAACCACAATTTAACCATGGTTTTGCTGCACTAACCATAGTTTAATCATAGTAGTTGTAGTTAATCTGTAGTTAATGGTTATACAAATGATAATCAATATGCCACAAAACATAGGTACTGCACTTTCATTTTAATAAAACTATGGTTAATTTGCGTAAGGAATGTCAAGTGTGGAAAATCCTATAGAATTGCTATGTTCATATAATCATTAAACAATTATAAGACAGTGTTGAAGTCTTCAAACTGTTATTGCATCTTGTATTAAATGTAGCTCATATAGAAAAAAATTACTGTGAATGCTGGAATCATTATTCCTGCATAGCTACGAATAAGTTCATAAATAACCACAATAAAGCAATATAGAGGCTCAGCATTTGAAAAGGAAATCTGATTTAAGAATGCAGGATATTGCCAAAAAAGAAAGTTCAAATAACATCAAAATAGAAGATAGCTAAATAGATATTATTATATTTCGAAAAAGAAAATCAGTAGTGCTTACCTGTTCAAAAGTCACAGAAGGGCTGTGGATGTTTGCAATAGCATTGCTACACGGTTGCTCAGAGGTTTTTAGTATGTTGCTGTGCACTTGCTATAGCCCATATGGGACTCCGGTTGGCTTTTAGCATGTTTCTATGTGGTTGCCAGAGGGGTCTGGGTTGTGTTTAGTACAGTATGTTACTTTGCAGCAAGTTCATGAAGGGTTTTGAATATTTTGTTATGCAGTTGCTGGGGGCTTCTGGGTAGTTTTTATCATGTTGCTATCTAGATGCTAAAGTAACATGTTGCAATGCTGTTGCTTATTGTCAGTAGTCAGTAGAGCCACCTTTTTTTTTTTACATTAATATTTTCATAATGTACCAAATTATATAAAGTTCCCTGAATACAGCAACAGCTAAGAGAAGATGTCTTTTTTAAATATTAGCAAAATGCACACTCCATCTTTAAAACCATATTCATTAAATCACAAGTCTCATCACTTAAAGGAAAAATGCACTTATCCTCTCATTGTCTGCATGACCTGAGGTATTATACAGTATAATACAAACCATGTTAACACTTTAGTATATGGACTAATTCTCACTATTAACTAGTTGCTTATTAGCATGCCTAGTAACATATTGGCTGTATTTTAGTAGGCCCATTTATAAAGCACATATTCTGCATGACCATATTCTACATCCTTAATCCCAATAAACTTAACAACTACCTTATTTATTATTAATAAGCAGCAAATTAGTAGTTTACGGAGACAAAATTTGTAGTTAATGGTTTGTTAATAATGAGAATTGGACCTTAAAATAAAGTGTAACCCAAACCACTATGAGCAGCACCATATGAGGAATAATGACAGCTTGCCTTTGTTGTCCTACTTGAAGTAACCTTCTAAAACCAAACTAATCAAAGTACTCATTAAGGTTGTATTTAAGTGATGCTGTTAGCATTAGTATATAGTATACATATATTGTGTGTGAATGCTTACCAGCATGAAAAGACATCTCAAAATAGTTGCTTTCGAAAGCAACTTTTTTTTTCTTCTTTTTTTTTCATTTTGAGTTTGTACTGCTCCCAACACTTGTCTACTTCATCACAAACCATGCAGTGAGATTCACCTTATACAGTATGGCTGGAGGACACTGACTCCCCCTGTGAAGCCTAACCTCCAAACACTGCTTGTCAGTTCCAGCTAGCCCTCCACCACTATGAGCCCAAACTGCTCTGATAACTGACTTGAAGCATAAAGGATAGAAAGGGATAAAGAAAAGAAAAAAACATTATAATGGTTAATATAATGACAAGCTTGCATAATATTGTTAATTTGTGTTAAAATTGCAGAGCATTTTGGTTTTCTGTATTTTTATGCTAATGAAGAAGTTGACAGTTTGGACCTATGTGATCAAGGCAAGGTTTGGCAATGCAGTTAGGGCCTGATAAAATAAATAAATAAATAAAATAAAAATTCTCAGTTAATGACCATTCAAAATTATGTATTAACATAGACATACATACATACACAAAAAGAGTTTAAACATTCTTCAAAATATCTTCTTTTGTTTAAACTGGAAATAAGTTCTCACAAGAGGAGTGAGGAGTGAAAACATGCCCCAAACAAAGTGGTTTGATGGCTAGTATTTTGTAGCACTCCATCTCCCTTTGACATAAGGCCCTTTATTGTGCATCTCTATGAGTGGGTGGATGGACGTGGTATTAAACAAAAAACACCGATAAGGTTGTGTAGAGGAAGTGCTCTGTGCGGCAATCCCCTACTGACTTCCACGATCCGTCCAGGCATTTCCCCTCCACAGGAAACACCCTCACCAGGGAACACATACGGAATGCTGCCTTTTGTTCATAGAGAGAGATAAGCGCTGTGACAATGCTCCAAGTGTGGTATTTTTGCATCCCCTCGTCATCAAAAGGAGGTTTATCGAAACGAAGGGTGGGTAATGTGCTGTCTCCATCTCTCAGCTGGTCCTACATCTGGTCCTATGAGTCATTGTCTACTCCCTGCAGGAAAATTGGGCTCAACTTCCCATCTATCTTGTAAGACTACATATCACCACTTTCTGTTCCAAACATTGCAATTCTTCTGGGTAATGTGGTTGTGAAAGGACTGACGCTCTTTTGCATACGCGTAGACATTTATCAGGCCGAACACAATCAACCGAGACTTTCATTACACTTTCACAGGTCAGGCTAACACTTATTTGTTCAGTTTTTTTTTTTTTTAGGCAAAACTTTTAAAATTTTCTCTCAAATCCATAGCTTTGAAGTCCTTTCTAGTTTAAAGTTAGAATACTTTATGTCTAAAATGTAATTATGTGTAGCTTTTTATATTCTATTTTATTTTATTTTATTCTAGATGCCTGAGATTCAATTCAACTAGAAATACAAAAAGGCAGATTTTCTCTTTTATATACTGTGAACAGCCATAACTATATATTAGTAACAGTGGTATGTGATAAATGTAACAGTAAATGGAAAAAGCTCCATAATGAAAAGAATTACATTTTATGTGTGCATAATAATGTGTCAATACAAAACACCCTCAAACAAATATATCTTTAGATTATGACTGTATACGCACAGAAAGACAAGTTGATAATGAAGACACATCATTTAAACTCTCCAAAGATGATCCATTCGCAAGAGTATCACTGTCATTGTTCATATTGTTGAATTATATACAGAAAATACAAAAATTGTTTTTAAATCTGCCTCTTATCTACTTTAATGCATTTAAAAAAATATTACTACTAAAACAGGACAAACATAATTAAAAAATTAGCAATAAAAAGAAGGAAAAGGAGAAATAAGTGTTCAAAATAATGTGTGACTAGATTTTAAATGATTTAATCTCAAAATAAATAAATAAATGTATTAACATTTATATAAATAATAGTATGTAAATAGAACTATGACCCTAAAACCAAAGGTTTTTTTTTTTTTCCTTGTACATAACTCACTCAAACTGTTATTGTGCATTACAATTATTCCCACTCTCCCATACCCTACTAAACCAGCAGAACTTCTTTATTTCTCCTCTGTATATGTATTAATAACAACAGGGCACATAACGGCAACCTTTTAATTCACCACTGACTTTCAAACATCACCTCAGAGAGCAATCAATGAAATATGCAGTCCTGTTGACTAAACCAAAAACATCTTCAGGCTGTCTTGTTGTATTACATGTCTGCAATGGCAACATTATAAAAGCGTGAAATTTACATCACAAAATAGTGGTGGTATTACAAACCAATACTGGCCTTGAGATAAAGGAGAAGTTCAGCCAACTCTGCATGACTGGAGTCTCAGACCTGCTGTTTAACAGCCTCCGGTCAAGGGAACAACCATAGGGCTCAATTTCAAATTCAAGCACTGTTTGTAGGAGGCTCTGTGTACCAGACAGTCAAGAAAACAATAATGCAAACTGGCTCAAGTATGTCATCATTTTAGGTCTTAAAGGGATTCTGGTGCTCTTCCTGTTATACACATTATTGGTGCCTCAAACAGTAATGCATGGAATTACATATTCATACAAATGATAGGATGAAAATCTAATGCAAGTGTGGAAATAAAAGCATAAAAATAAAATAAAGCTAAAAATAATCACTTAAAATATCACTTTATCATGTTTTTTTATTATTATTTTTTTTCCAGTTGTTAGATGGTGTAAATGCACAACACATTCATATTTTCCCATACAGTCCTGAATATCTTTATTTGACTGGTATGACATTTCAGTGTTATTGGCAGATTTCCATACATCCCAAAATATTGCAAATAAACTGTAAAACACTAAAATAAATAACTATGGCAGTTTTGATCATCATGCATCATCATTTGAGTGTATATTGAGATTAATTACATATAATACTACAAAAATGTGCATTGTGATTGCCATTGTGTTGCTATGATGTTCTGAATGATTTGAGCACTTGCAATGTGGTTGCTCGGAGTTTGCTTACTGACCCCAGTCAAAAGCCTCCTCTCTCATGACTTGTGTCCTTCCGTCAGTGTAGGTTTACAGAATGCTTAACTTGAGCAAGAACAACTAATAATAACAATAAACGGAAACAGAGGTATAAAAAGTTAATTTAATGGAGTATAGAGGACTGACAACTCAGCCTAAACAAAAGAAAGCATCAAGACATTGTTTGCACACTAATCACACACCTTCAGTGGTGACCAAAGATTCATTGCAAACAAAATAAATGTAGTCCAACAAAACTTCGGCAGCATGTGACAATGGAAACTTGATGTAATGATCAACAAGTTTTGGCACATTGAACAAAGTATGAAAAAGAATGACTGATGTATCAAACACATCATCAGACCATTTGCTTTATGTCTTTTTTTTTGTATGAATACATACTATTTTATTATAGCATTGAGAAATATTGAAAATTTGCACGATGAATCATTTGTCCCCCATCCTTCACACTGTAAAAATTTCGGTGTATTTACTAGAATGTACCTCCTCTGAACAGGTGAGGAACAGTATTTGCGGCCCCTTGATTAATCGTGCATATGTTTTGACTTTTTCAAAGATATGCAAGTCTTTTCAATTTGCAATGTCAAAAAATGAAAATTATTCCAAAAAACAATCAATATCTAAAAGAAAGCTGATCAGCTGATCATATTCACGGAACTGGTAACCCCACCAGGCCCGCACTAACACTTCTAGTTGTCACTTTTTGCCATATTATGTTCACTAGAACATAAAATAGCAGAAAGAAGCTCTTGTATACATTTAACAACAATTACATTAGAGTTTATCATCTTACAACAATTGTGATTCATTCATTAAACTGTCAAAACGAGGCAGGTTCTGATCGGTGTAGTGAAGACAAACGTAGATCATATGAAAACAGTCAAACAACAATGAGTGTTCAAGTAAATATTCCTGCTTTAGCTTCACATTCATGTTGTTAGATGAGTGACCAATACAGTGTCATTTTTATTAAGGTATATATACAATCATATCTGGCCAACATCAAGCTGAACAGGTGGTTTAAACCAATGTTTAATCTGTTGTTTTTGTCCTATTAGGCTTATATCCCAAGGCCAAAATGAACAGATCTTTTGTGAACCGCTCTCCACAGCAGAGGAATATTTTGACACAAGTCAAGACCCCTGCACTCTTAAACACTACAAAAATATTTGCGCAGATGTCAAGGACAATTGGTGCCACACAAAAAACAAGTGATCATTTGTAAAGAAACCAAAACAATGCTAAAATCCCCAATGGATTGTGGGATTTTTTTTTTAATGCCCAGGCGACCATTACACACTGCATTTCAAAGATTGCACACGCACATTATTATGGCATAGTATACAACACAACATTCTTCAGGCACACTTCTTCAATGCACACACAGAATACTGTGCGATATCGTAGATGATGGTTTGAAGACAAATTACTCTTCATGTTATTAGACAGTGATTCGCTTGAGGAAACCCAGCAGCACATGGTTTCACTTCCTGCCTGCACTTTAGGTGAAGCAATTTAAGCAAAAAGTTTGAACTGGTAAATATTTGGTTTCCTCCAAACCCCTGGTTTGGAGTGCCAGGTCAAAAATAAACCTTCACAGTGAGCGTATAATCACACGTGGACATTAATGCACAAGTTGTGCAGCTCTTTGGAAAGAAAGCACTTTCGTTTGTTGTCAAGTTTTCTCTGTGAGGCTGCAAGGCGTCAAACGTTCCTCAATTAGGCCATCAAAGGTAAAGCATGATGGGAAAACAAAAGATGAAGAAGCAGGCTAACTCCCTACTGATGTACCTATATGATGCATCAGTCAGTAGGATGGTGATTCAAGGCTTTTTGCAGGCAGTTTCTTTGGCTTTCCCATTGGTGCTGGACTTGAGTTGGGTCATCTCCACATCAGTCATGGCATCCGATGGCAAACTGCTATGCATGCGCTCAATGGTCTTTTGGTAGGAAGCTTTTTCTTGTTCCAAAGAACGGATCAGGTGCTTCATCTTGCTCTCACGTGAAAGGAAGCTCTCTACGCTGCTCTCCAACGTCTGAATCTTCAAACGAGCAGACTGTTAACAAGAAAGCCAAACATGAGAATTAATCTTCTGCAGTAACTATGCACAATTTTTCATGTAACCATATACACTACTGTTGAGGTAGCTTGGGATTGGTAAAAATGTTTTTGAAAGAAGTCTTGATTCATTTATCAGATTAAAATACATTAAAAAAAAATTGAAATATTATTACAATTTTAAAGGTACAGTTTGTAGGACCTGCCACGAGAGGGCGCACTACCAAAACAATAACAATTGCGTGGTTTGATGACGCTAAGAAGGAGCGTGGGATGATGGGATTTGTTGTCTTCTACCCAACCGCTGACGGCCATCAAACAGAGGGTAATATAAATCAAGGATTTAACGGGTGTAATAAAGGATGTCATAATTTTCAAACGTGAGTTCAACGATTTGCACGAGTAGATTACATACAAAGTCAATGCAAAGACGCGATCAGACTATGGATCAGACGCGTCCTCGCGCGGGTCTAGAGATTCGATGCCCCTCGTTTGGCCTGTATGCCCCATAATACTAATCTTGTTGGTCGTTATAATAGCATACGTTTTCTGTAAAGATACGAATCAAAACAACTCACCTGTCGAGTAAAATACTATTTTACGGGAGCTGTCCTTGTCGACAGAACCAGCGGCAGACGGTAAACAGTAATTATGTTTCATAAATAAGTAACACAATCCACCATAAAACGTGCAAGAAGAAGTTAATAAGGAACTGCTTGAAGCAAGCTAGTGGTTTGCTGGATGCTAGACACTACTTCCGCATTTGTCCACGACACTGTTGTCATGTGGTTTCTACATCAGTAAAGGCGGTAACAAAGGGTAACTAACGTCATTGACAGCGACTGCACTGCCCCGTGTCACTGTTTAGAATGGGAATTTTCTCATAATTTACAAGTAGTGGAAAACATTAGAGATATTGTTAGTAATCAGCTGGACAAAATATATAACTCTAGCTTAGTGGTTTTTTGATATTTTACCGCAAATATCTTACAAATTGTACCTTTAAAATAAATGTTTTTTTATTTTAATATATTTTGAAATGTAATTCGGTAACACTATGGCTGATATTATTTATATACTTACATTCATGGTATGAAAATTGAAAAAAAAAAATTTGATCACACTGTAGACCATATTAAATACATCACATTTCATATGAAAATCTTGATATTCAAAAACTGTTCACAGGTACATGTGCCAACTGGGAATTCCAAATTCCTGGGAATAGAACAATGAAAAATTCTGGCAAAAATGGGAACTGTGCAGTAAAGTTAGGTAAAGTGAGTCAGGTCCAGTGACTCAACTAATACTATTAGTAACTGTTAGTTTTGCTTATTTTCAGCAACAGGTTGTTTTCAGGAACAACTTGGAGATGTGACGTTACATGCTTACACTAATGGAGTTTCAAGGATAATTCATTCTCCCACATTCATAAAATCGTATGGTTGATCAAACAAAAAGCTCTTGAATTTCCATTATTTTTAATTTGAAATGTAAAACACTGAACCAAAATTCCTTTTTAATATTCTTTGGTAGTAAACTGAGAGTTGCATCTGTAAAGATCTTAGGTTTCAAGCTGTTTGTCTTTTGTTCTGTGCTTCCACACACTGGCAATAAAGGAACAAAACCCTTGCCTGCTTTTCAAACCACTACTTGTGCTATGCTTTAATATTGTTGTACATCTACCTGCAGTTTCTCTAGTAAGTCCATGTTCTGTTTCTTGAGCTGGGCATTAGCTTTCTCCAGTTTATCTAGCCTAACAGAGTCCTCTAAAGGTGGAGGAGCATCTGCCAGCTCATCCTGCAGGACGTGGTACTCCACTTCATACGCATGCAGCTGCTTGGAGATGTCCATCTCTATTGCCTGCAAACCACATTTCATACCGATATATTATTTTCAAAGAATATGGCACATTCATTAAAATGAAATGCTATCTGAGGCTCACACACATACCTTTACATAAAGTAGATCCAAATATAAACATAAACTGTCAAATAAAAATTCTAGACAATGAATTTTCCTTTCAACAAAACAGTCTGTTGATTTTTGAAAAGCAAGTTGCACCACCTAGTGGTTAAATAGAGTGCATTCTAGTGTATTGCATGCTGCATATGAAACACTGTGTGGTGTCTACTATCAAAAATCACACGTGAAGCCATATTCAGTATACATAAAAAAAGGTTTCAAATAGTTGTAACATGATCTCTTTGTGCCATATGCTTACTTTACAGAATAGTATCCAGTTTGCATCTCAAAAACAAAAAAAAATATTTTAAAAGGCTGAAGGTAATACAATATAAATACTAGATAATTTGACGAGATAATAACTTGAAAATTTGAAATGTTTATATGTAAATGTAAATAAGTTTAAGCTACAGAAAAAATATTAAAATGACATTACTAAAATATTACTGTATTAAAATTACTGAAGCTATCTAACAAACTAAAATTGCTAAAAATAAAACTGAAAATATAAAAATAAAGGCTAAAATATTAAATGCTGTAATAGTATATAAATTATGCTAAAATAACACTGGCTGATATTATTTATATACTTGCATTCATTGTATGAATATTTATAGAGATGGTTCACTGTTTTTTTCTAGACTTGATTGTGTTTATGGGGTGCAGTCTGACATGTATTAATGCTTCATTTTTCCACACCACTCTGTCCCTTCTCTAAGAAACACTCTGATCATTTCCTGCTTTTTTGAAGGCCCTACCTCAGAAATAGGTGATGGGCTCTGATTGGTTAGCCAGCCCAGTGTGTTGTGATTGGCTAAACCACCTCTAAATGTCCCGCCCCTCACCTCAGCTGCATGTGCTCCGGTTAAATTGAATGATGAAATAAATCATTTAACACAACCCCGCAGACATTTAGCAGGAAATGTTTCCATTTTAAATGTACCTTAGTGATCATCTCTTCCATTTGGCTGTGAGTGAGGGTGGGGATGGTGGATTTAAGGTAGTCCACAATACTTTCAAAGCCGTCACACTCCAGTATCTCTCCCTCGTGGCTGCTCAGCAAACACAGGGCCACCTTAAAAATCACCTCCGTGCCTTGGACAAACAGGAGGTCTGCCACACAGCACACATACATGCACAAGAGTCAAAGGCTATGCATTGGCTACAGTACTTGATATATGTTTGAAATACATACATTTTACCACACAAGATCATTTCTCCACTATCCTAAGGTTCACCTGAACTCCATCACATACATTCATCTAGGTCTGAGTAAGTAAGTTAGGTAAGAAGTGAAATTTACCAAATATACGGGCAACAAAGCCGAGCGGGAACTGAGAGGCGAAGAGAGTGAGAAACCAGGGTGCGGCGTACAAGCTGGGACAGATCTCGTGCTCCTCCAGGTGAGTGTACAGGTTACGGTGATAGTCGTGCAACAGTCGGGACAGCTGGTACATCTGGATCTACAGAGAGAGAGGAAGAAGAAAAAGTCCTCACACTTAGAGGAGTGAACTTTAAACCGGCTCAAATGCGACTGGCTGAGACAGGCTCTCTCTCACGGGATTAAACATTGGCACATCTGATGATGAATAACCATTAACAGCTGAGGAGGAAACAGTGTACAAGAGGTGGAGACGGCTGTTTGCATACCGCTTGAGCAAATGTGTGTAATGTATTCAAAATACTCCCTGTTCTGGTCCCTGTAACAAAATTAGGATGTGAAATTTACAGTCACTGAAAGTACATTTCTTGCATTTTCATTTACGCCTCGCCAGCCAATAAAGCAGTTGCTTTGAATGTTAGACTGACACCTAGTGGTGTGGGTGTGACATTGACATTTCAATTTGCAACAATACCCTACCTTTAACAATACCCTATTCAACACCATATTTATTCTTAATTCAGCCTACTTATTAAAAGTGTCCACTAATACCAAGGTGCTACCAAGACAGTGAGAGGTATTGAGCTGGTCATGTAATTTAAACATGGCGAGCCAAGCTTTAATAAACACTATGATGACTAAAACGCACATATGTAAAGATTTATGTTTTGCTTATTGCTGATTTATATTACAAATTAAAGTGTCCGATAAAAGAGGCGTGAGAAAAATTGAGTAGTATTTAACTGACCAAACATGTGAATCAAAGCTTTTTAAGCCACTATGGTAACTAAAATGGACATAATATTAAACAAATGTGTTAAAAGTACTATTAATTTCATTTATTCAGTCTCTTTAATAATCTAGTTTTTAATACAACAGAAAGGTAATTCGTATAACATCCAGTTCTACAAATTAACACACCAGCTCATTCCGTTAATTGTCACAAAAACCAGTCCTGCTACATTTCACAATAGGCATAATCAGATAAGCAAACATACCAGTTCTGAAAGAGAAAACATGAACTAGTGAAAACTGATACTCCTCCAACACACACAGCGCACCTGCAGAGAGATCATGTCGGGACGGTACTGTCGGCGAATGCTCAGGTCGTACATGAGGAACTTGAGAGTGTCAAAGGCCTGTTCCTCGCTCATGTGCAAAAGCAGCAAGCCGGCCACAAAACTGATCCCCTGGCAGTAGCCCACCTCCGTGTCCAGCAGGGAGTAGGCCTTCAGGAGATTGTACAGAGATAGCTGTCCAGCTCCCAGCTGAGTGCTGAAATACTGGTGTGTTGGGAATGTCCGGCCTAGAAAGAATGGGAACATCACTTCAGTTATGTGCTGGGTCAAAAATATAACAGTAGTCTGATGTGCATGTGAATTAGCTGCACAAACTATAAGTGCTTCGGTTAGATACAGACCAAGGTCGACCAGGATGGAGTGTTGCTGTGCTGTGAGCTGTTTGAGGAGATCCTGATAAGGGGTTTCAGGGGGCTGCTGCCGCTGCGGCAGACGGTGATGCAAACGATACTGCTGAGAGAGCAGGAGCCACACTTCACCTCGCCGACTTTTGGGGACACCTACAGAGAACACACATACAAACTAACTGAGTGAGGAACTCTAAGGGTTTAACAAAATAGCAAAACAATTTCACATGCAAATGTAAGCATCTACAACTATGCATGCACTACTAGTCAGACGTTAATATGTTTATTAGCAACGACACATTCACTTGATCAAACTGATTTTTAAGAAATTTTAGAAATTAAACATATTTGAAAGATTTTTACACTATGACTCTACAAAGGAAATTACTATTTCAAATGTAACAAACAAATTGTATTTAAAATAATCTTTTGAACTGTATTCATCTACTATCCTGGAACTACAACTACTTTCAACACTAATCATAAGAAATCTGTAATGGCTGTTAAATTCAGCTACTGTCACAGGAATAAATTATTAAATCATATTGATTGTAAACTTATTGTTTGCTTTGGTGAGCATAAGAAAAAAAAACATAAAAATCTTACTGATCCCAAATTACTGAATGTTGAAACAAATGTTATGCAGACCAAAGTCTTTTTGATGGTTTTAGTGATGGAAGTAAACAGTTAATACCTTGACATACAGCACTGTGGATCTCTTCTTTGTCCCACTGTACTTTAGTGCGGCAGGGACTACTCAACTTCCTGTCCCAGAGGGCTTGCACCTCTTTTGAGCATGGGCACACTTCCTGGTAGTCCAGCTTCATTTTACGAATGTGCAATTCATCACGGCTGGCTGCAGGAAAAAGAAAAAGTGAGGTTTAAAATTCATTTCTTCAGACTAACAGAACAACTGACATTTAATGCATTGTTATTATGTCCTATCTCTTTGGATCTAACACCATTCTATGTGTCAGAATGAAAAAGCATAATGTCCATCACCTGCTCTTCCCATAGAGACAGAGGTAGATTCTTTGTTAGTGGTTCTCAAGTGTGGAGGTGTGACGCAAAAATGTGGACAGAAGAGGAAAACAATGCTACATGCAATTTAAATTGCATTCAAAATTTTTATTCCTATTTTATATCAATATGGTTCAGAACAAAATGCCATTCATCAGGTTGTTATAAGAACTTAATAAAAATATGTTCTTAACATATGTATAATTCATATAAAATGAGACATTCGTCACATTATTCAAAAAACATTTTCTTTATTTGCAGTTTTCATATAGTGTCAGTTTACCACTTAATGTTCGGTGTAAAATCTGGGCCTCAAGCAAAATCAGAACCATTAACCATTTATCACTGTCATGCATATGATCATTTGATCCGTTTCAGTTGGTAAAATCAAATAGAAAGTGGGTTTATAAGTTTCCATAGCAACTTTAGACAAGTTTCAGAATGGGATAGCCTTTTAAAGTAACCTTAACAAAGCATCACAACATATTTGTACTCTCCAAAGTAAAAGCATACATGAACATGCAGATAAAAAGACGACGCTCTGTTAGACTCAAGGAGCACCTCCACAACTACAGCACTTGGCAGCAGGAAATTAACTGTTATTATTTATCTGCACTTGAGAACATGTAGCTATCTGCCTCATGCTGGTTTGTATACTATGTTACTCCCAAACAATGATAACATGCCAACAACTGCTTTAAGTGCAGCCTGCTCAGACGAGACATCAATGTCTTGGCTGTATATATTCTTACCTTCTACTCAAATATGTTTATTCAGTTCGGCCCATCCAACAGCACACAAAAAAAAAGACAGAAAAAAAGGTAAAGGAAGTGACTTGACTCTTTTGTGTAATGCAGTTTGGCCAACAGAGGGCATATTTCATACCCTTTACTGTGACTCCATAATGTCCCATAAATGCTGAACTACTGCTGTAGTTTTTCATGCAACTGAAACTTTTATATAGTGAATTAAACTGCTCTCAAGTTTCATTTTGTTAACTTTTTTATGGGAATCAAACCCATTAATCTTGGCATTGCTAGTGCCATGTTTGAGCTACAGTATAGCAACTGTTTAAAGGGATTATTCACCTAAAAGAAAGGAAATTTTCGTCATTATTTAGCCACCCTCATGTCGTGACTTATGTGCAACACAATAAGAGATGTTTTAAACTAATCTTCAGTGTTGATTTACTGTTATTTACATACTCAAAATTTTGAAAATAGTCATCCCGATGACTGCACCATTCAATTGATATTTATCTTTATATATATTATAGTTATTATATACAGTGTGTATATATATATATATATAAATATAAGTATATATATATATCACCATTCATGTTTATTTATATAATGTAATATCAAGATCAACAATACATTGCCTTTCGTGTTTAATGGAAACTCATAGGGGTTTAGAATTAATAAATGTTAAATTATAAGAGAGGGTTAGAAACACTAACCCTCCAGGCGCTGGTTCTCTTTCTCCATGCGGATGAGCAAAATCTGTTGGTGGATGGCTTTCTTCCACAGGGCCCTGTAGTCAGCTGGACTGCGCCAGCCCTGCTCTGGGGACAGGGGGCTGAGCTGAGGATCTTGATCCTGGTTCAAAGCCCGAGGAGAAAGTGGCAGCAGCTCCCAGCCATCCATGTGGTCTGAAAAACAGCAGATGCTGAGTGATTTCCCTGACAAAAAAATATTGTTGGCAATACCATTGTACTGAGTGTCATAATAATCTACTATTCATATATCATGATACAATATATACAGTATAGAATGAGGTAATTCAATGTTACATAAATTTTTTAAATATTATATATAAATATATTATTTTATATAATAAGTATGTATTATTGTTATTACTTTTACTACTATTATAAAAATTATAAAAATAGAATATGCTGTTTATACTATTAAGCAACTATAATAATGGTATAAATTTATATTCGAATTTATACTTTTCATATACAATACGCGCTATATATATATATATAAAATGGGGCTGTCAAATCGATTATTCGCATCCAAAATAAACTTTTAAAGTTCAATATATGTGTGTGTACTGTATGTATATATACAGTACAGACCAAAAGTTTGGACACACCTTCTCATTCAAAGAGTTTTATTTATTTTAATGACTATGAAGATTGTAGAGTCACACTGAAGGCATCAAGGGCTATTTGACCAAGAAGGAGAGTGATGGGGTGCTGCGCCAGATGACCTGGCCTCCACAGTCACCGGACCTGAACCCAATCGAGATGGTTTAGGGGTGAGCTGGACCGCAGACAGAAGGCAAAAGGGCCAACAAGTGCTAAGCATCTCTCAGGGAACTCCTTCAAGACTGTTGGAAGACCATTTCAGGTGACTACCTCTTGAAGCTCATCAAGAGAATGCCAAGAGTGTGCAAAGCAGTAATCGAAGCAAAAGCTGGCTACTTTGAAGAACCTAGAATATGACATATTTTCAGTTGTTTCACACTTTTTGTTATGTATATAATTCCATATATAATTCCACATGTGTTAATTCATAGTTTTGATGTCTTCAGTGTTAATCTACAATTTTCATAGTCATGAAAATAAAGAAATCTCTTTGAATGAGAAGGTGTGTCCAAACTTTTGGTCTGTACTGTGTATATATATATATATATATATATATATATATATATATATATATATATACACACACACACACACACAGACACACACACACACACACATACATGTATATATTTAAGAAGTATATATATTTATATATTAAATCGTACATAATTATGAATATATATATATATGTATATGTATACACACACATGTAAATATTTCTTAAATATATACATGTATGTTAGTGTGTATTTATATATACATATAAAACAAATATATACATAAAAACAAACAGTACACACACACATAATGTGAACACAAACTTATTTTGGATGCGGTTTTTGTTATGAATCGATTTGACAGCCCTAATAAATACCATGGTTAGACTTTCTTTTCTTGAATCTCAGTAAAAGGGAGAATTATCTTGGACGTTCTAAAGCTTGCAGAACAATGATTTCTCCTGCAACGTTGACTATAAATAGACTGCTAGGAGAACAGGGTGTAATGTTGCACCTGTCTGTGTGTGCGCTAAAGCATGTACACCCACCCACGTGTTGCATAGAAGCACAGGGTTTGTTCATGGGTGACGCCACCCTTAGGAAAATCTTCTGGCGCCAAGAAACTCTGCGTGGAGTCACCAAGGTCAAAGAATCGGTGCTACAGCCTGACAGAGACCTCTTCCTGCCCTCTCCATTACCACTGCAGAGAAACAAAACAAGATATGCTTATACAAATGGGTAGAAAAACAACATTTTTAGGCTGTGTACTCTCAAAACAGGTCGTCAAACCAGTTATAAGCTAATACACAACACAGTCTTGTGTAACATAGAAGCAAAAGCTCATAAGCAATAACAAGTATTGCATTTAGACAGTCATAAAAGATGTTAATTAGATTCATGCATAAAGTACATAAAACACAGATAACCTGTTTTAAAGAAAGAGAAACCTTTTAGGAAGTGGACAGAATGAGGAATTGCTGAAGAATACACACAGGAACTTTACACAAATCATTCTTTAGAACTTTTCACTACCAATCAATACAAAACATTCAGTCAACTTATGTACAAATAAATGAATAAATACATAAATACTTATTCCTGTGATGATAAAGCCATCAGCAGCCTTTACTCCAGTTTTCAGTGTCATGGAGTCTCTATGGAATTATTTTAATATGCTGATTGCCAATGTTGAAAAAAAGGTCTGCTGTGTAATATTTTTGTGTGCTTAATATATATATATGTGTGTGTAAAACCTATTTTCCATTATATAAAACATTTTAAAAAGAGTTGAAATATCAAAGTCAGAAACATGTGCTTAAAGTCTATTCAAATCGGTTTTATCCTGCTAGTCTCAGCCTCCGTCTTTTTTCCCTGTACCGGTCTCTTCACTTAGTTACCAAAACAATACACAAGGACACTTCAGATGAGTGAGAGTTAATTAAAGTGTGAAACGGGTTTGAATGTTATGCATTAAACGCTGGCTAAAGAAATGGACTAACTCAGACCGCCACACCGGCAGGTGTGCTGCACATTCAATTAGAAGAGACAGCTAGTGACATTCAACACAGAGAGAAAGACCTTCTCTCCAATTTGTAGAAAACAGAGCAGAGCCAAGGATGTGGCATTTTAAATGTTATCTCCTCCTTTCAGCGCACTCACTGGAACATTACAGCCCACCATGTCAAACAAATGAATGGCGAATACACATCGAGGAACGGCATTTGTCAGCAAGTCCAAGGTGGCTGTTGTTCAGATGAAGGAGCGCTCGTAGACCAACCCACTCACACAAAAGCCTGGTCAAACAGTATTGTCCTTTAAAGAGACCCTTGGGAGAGAGTCTATATTCCACACATGGCTTCACTGTATGTTCTCTATCCTAATACGCTCACCCTTGACAACCACTGCTATAAATTCAGTTCACTGGAGGAGCTTTGTTAAGGGTCAGAGAGCATGCAAATGGGTATGTAAAACAAAACTGAAATATTTGTTTAGCCTGAGAAAAAGTTAAATGCGTTATATGACCACATTAACTGGTTTTAGTACAAAATATATTTAAAAAGGATAGTTCATCCAACACAAGAACACAAAGGATATTTTAAAAAATGTTGATAACCAAACAGTTTTCTGACTTCCATTGTATATCTCCTTCCATGTTTCACAGATGAAAGTCAGTCATACAGGTTTGGAACAACATGACGGTGAGTAAATGGTTTATCACACATTTCAATTTTTGGGTGAACTAATAACAACATCAAACTGTTGTTAAAATGTACTGTAAATGTGGGTTTGTGTTAAAGTCAGTTTATTGATGTTACACATTCAAAGATTTCTGGACGAGTTGCAGTTTAGTTTTAATTAAAGATCTCTTAAAGCTTAATCATGTTGAAAACAGCTTTATAAAACTAGTTTGCAAGTTTTAGCTGGTTTAAGATGTTCTCCAAGCCTGGACAGGCTGGTCCATCTCTACTCAAAACCACTCTAAAACCAGCCTGATATGCAAGCCTATTATTTCAAGCCTTTTTTGCATAAATAAATATTTGAATGCCTCTATCCTGAACAATTTCTAAACTATTTCCAAAAAAAGAAAAAGAAAAATGAGTCGGGTACAAACAGAAGTCAAAACACCACAGATGAACTAAAGCTCATTAAAAAAATTTCAAACCAACTTGGTAACATCATTTAAAAATGAATTCTGAATTATTATTCAACATAACAGCATAAATTATTCTTAATAGGAGTATAAATTAGTAGAAAGTTTTGCAGTTTGATGCAATATAGAGAAGAAATGCTTTTGTTTTTCATTAGTTAGTAAAGACACCAACATGCAAACAAACAATGCATTCCTCGTGTCCAGTGGACAATGACAAAGTCCGACAACTTTGACAGGAAGAGAGAGTAAGTTACAGAAGTGGTTCTTCTTGACGGATGACAAAGTGACTGAAGCCTTTGGGTTAAGAAACAGACAGGAGCAGAGAAGGCGGACGCCATCAGCTCGAACCTCAGGCACCCCCGGGGGAAACGGACACTGAACGGTCCGTAACCAAAGCCCTCTCTCACCTCTTAAGACTCCCGCTGTCCGACAGGAGGGAGCTCTGGTAAAAGGTTTTCAGGAAAGTGGGGGTGTGGAAGGAGGATGAGAGACTGAAGTAGGACTCGCTCTCAGAGACACTGCGCGCTCTCGTGTAACCAACGGTGCTGAGGGAGCCGAAACATAAAAGGCCCACAACAAATACACATTACTTTCCAAAGGTTTAAAAACTGCCAGGAAACCACAATCTAGAACACATGAGAGCTTCTAAACTGCATTGATCCAAGTCTATGTTCTCCTGTCTTGGTTTTTGTGGACTCTTATTTAGAGGTGTTCATGTTCCCCATTGTTTATATTTTCCCTTGTTCCTTTGCACATCTTGTTAGTTTCCTTGGTAACTGATTAGCTCCTCCCCCTTGTTACCTGATTATCCTGTCTATTTAACACCCACTCAGTTCCTCTATTGGTTAGCATATATCACTGTCTAGTTGATAGCTACTGTTCGGAGCCTTTCGTTGTTGTTTTTTTCATATGTCTAAGTCACAGTCTCGCCTTGCCTGTCTTTCCCCGTGTTCTGATTCTTGCCCGTGTATCTTGGATTTATTTTTCGTCGTGCCGTTTGGACTGTGTTTGCTCCTCGCTTGGAATATTGCTCATGTTTACAGACTACCTCTTTTGTCAAGCCCACTGGATTTGCTATTCCATGCTAGCCTTAGGACTATTCTTGTGTTTTGCCCATATCATATCCGTTTGCTAGTGTTTCAACACTGTCTGTGTTTAGACCATGTTTATTAATAAAGGCTTGTAGATGGAACCGCCTGCCTCACATCTCTGTCACTCCATTATAGGAATAACAGCCCACAAAACCAAGAAAGGGGAACATACAACATAGACTGGGATCATGACATGAGCAGATGAAAGACTCCTTCAAGAGCATAGGTTTTGCTTAGGAAATAGAGATTTTTTTTTACTGATACTTTTTTAAATACTGGAAAAGTACAAATTCTGACAAAATATATCAGAGATATCAGAACTGTAAAATATATTAAAGATGCACAATAAATCTGTACAACAATATATCATTTTTATTTTACATTTTTACATATATTTTTAATATTGGCTTTATCTTGTCTAATATTGGATATTTAATTATGCATGTTCATCTCCACCTATTTTTACATTTGGATTACTTTTGTTGCCATATACTGGTGGCTTAAAATCTATAATAAACACTAATTCATTTAATCAATAAATTCAGCTATTTCATATATATATATATATATGTATGTTTGTATGTATTAATAAACTTCACCATTACCTCAAAATTAATATTCAATTTGATTTTACAGTTGTTGTTTTTATTTTATTTTACATTTTAATATTTTCTTAAATATCAGCCATGTATCAGTTATTAACATTCACATACAAATAATTATCAGCTCATCAGTATCAACCAGCATTATGATATATGTGCATTTCTCAAATCTGTATTTAAAGAGATTTTTAAAAAAGTATAATAATTGTAATAAAAAGTAATAGAGTATACAAAACTCAAACTATATGACAAAAAAAAAAAACTTAATATAATCGACACAAAGTCCTCATTTTGGTGAATTTCTCAGAAAATGCTGATACTGGTTAAATGCCAGAGTGCCATATAATTAATTCAACTTATTTTTAAAACAATTGGTAGGCTCTATCATCCCATCCATATAATACTGACTCATTAAAATAACAAATATAGATCACAAAACATTAAACAATAATACATCATATCCTTCAGTTTTAGTAATTTTCTAACTGATTTGAATTAGTGCCAAGTCCAGCAATACACACAGCATGCCACATGCTCTCTCCATGTAAGCATTCATGCTAAAATCATTCATTTATGATTTAGCAAATAAAACCAAGAAGCTGTTTTCAGCACGCAAGCACATCACTGCAACTTTATTAATATCATATGACTGCTGAAAAACAGATTGAAAGATACATGACTATCACATGAGAGCAAACAGGAAGTGATGCATTACCTGTTCTGCAGCAGCTCAGGGGCCAAAGACTGCTGTCGGCGCAGCGGAACTTTGCAGGCCTGGGAGGAAACCTCAGTGAAGGAGATTTTCTTCTTGATGGGCGGGTGGCTGAAGGTGTGCGCCCGGCGACGGAACTGCGGGGCATCTGGGTCCTCCTCAATGTAACTGGGTGGAGTCCCAGGTGGGGAGTCACCAGGTGAGTCGCCCTGCTGGGTGAACAGAGAATGAACCAGGTCAGTGATGAGATGGACCCAACACCCTGACGTACAATACAGACAAGGTCTCCTCAAACCTTAAAATCCACAAAGTCAGCTTATCCAAGAGTCAAACCTCAAATTCCGACCACTCACCAGACAGAAACAAACAATCTTCTTAGATATGCATGTACAACCTTCAAGTTTCAGACAAAGCAAAACAAGTGACAGCTGCCATTCTCGACTCACCCAGAACTTTCCCTCTCCCTGTCCAGCCTCGAGTCTCGGTTCGCTTCCAAGCAGAAGTGGCTGTGTTGGTAGCGTGACTGCTCACACACTTTGTGATCTATTGTATGTTAATAGTCTGTGTCACAGAGCCACATCAGACACACATGAGACGTTGGAGGTGGACCGCAGCACAATGGAGGTTTCTGGCTGCTGTTTACTGTGATGGCTATAGGAAGGGACTCTCTTCCTCACTCTGTTTCCTGTCCCTGTGCTATGGTGGTTCCTGAACACTTGAGTCAGTACACAGCAGGGCCAGGAAACCAGCAACGGCTGCACAACGCTCTCTCTCCTTTCCCTTGCATAAATCACAAACCCTTGTCCACTTCCTACAGCTGCCTACAGCTAAATTTGGGGAAATCAGATGATCCAAACAGCATAATAGTTCTCTTGGCAGGATAACACAAAGGGAATGGAAATCTTTATACAGCCTTAGTTTGATAAATTTAGGACCAGTTGGCTAAAATTAATTGTACAAATGGATAAGAAAAGAAAAGTTAGTTCTGACGATAAATAACCAACTTTTGTTATGAATGTTTATGGACACGACTTTGACGGTTTGATATTTTGTGTTACACAATGCATCATTTTTCAACTGGAGTTTTCACACAATGACCAATGAATTTCCAAGATTTTCCCAAGGATTAAAAAAACAACAACTATTAAATAGATTTTTTTTTATTTTCATTAGTTTCTCCACTCACTTTCATTAGTTTAGGTTTTTATATTATTAATACTATTATTTTACAAAAGTTGTTTAAACGAACAGTTCACCCAAAAATAAAAATTGTCATCATTTACTCACCTTCATGCCATTCCAAAACTGTCTGATTTTTATTAATTTCTTCTGTTAAAAACTAAGAAAAAAATATTTTGTAGAATGTTGGTAACCAACAGTTCTGCTAACCATTGACTTCCATTGTATGTAAAAAAAAAAAAAAAACACAGACACAAAAACCCTGCCATTTCTCAGATATCTTTTTTTAGGAGAAAGTCAGTCATTTGCACAATATGGGAGTGACTAAATTATAACAGAATTTTCCTTTTTGGGTGGACTATCCCTTTTAAAATCAATTATTTTCATCGCTTTTTTAATTTCACTATGATAATATTTCTCAGAACTGATCCACAGTACACACAGAACATGGAAGAGAGCCATGAGTAAGGAGTTGCTGGATTCTATGTTATTGAGAGCTGAATTTTAAGCACGAGAGAAGGTGCTCACATTGGCAGCGCCTCTGAGGCCATGTGAGGACCCTGTAGGAAGCAAGAGCTGACTGATTTGTTTTCCATAGAGACGTATCCAGCTTACCATCACACACACCTCACATTTCACACACCCCCGAGACAGTGAGGTAGACGAGCTAGAGGGTCAAAACAAGCCACCCCCAATAAGCAAGACCAAGCTGACAGGTCAGAGTCAATCATATTAGACAAGGTGATGCAGAAAAACATGTAGTGTATCATAACACTGCATTGGTATTATTTTCAGCATGCGGTGGTAATTGATACCACAGAGACATGATTGCTGGCAGGGCAGAACTGAGACGTGATTCTTGGCAGGGAGAGAACAAGAGCTGGGGTTAAAATGACAGATCCTGGTGTTCACGTGTTGTGTGTGTGATACTTACGCGGTCAAAACTTCCCATGCTGCCAAGACGCATTCGCATACGGCTGGCCCCCTAGAGCAGAAATATTTAATAACAGTTCAAATATAGCAACAACAGCAACCTGCTTAAACGTCAGGATCTACATTTACACACACTTTAAAGAAATAAAACATTTAATCAACGTGTCATTCATAATTCACAAACCTGTATGATTTCTGTCTTTCATGGAACACAAAAGAAGACTGAAAAAATAAATGCTGCTCTTTTCCATATAACAAACGGTGACCAACGAAAAAAAGGAATCTGTTTGAGTTCCATTGTAGAAATTCATACAGGTTGGGAACAACATGCAGAATTTAATTTTTAGGTAAACTTTTCCATTAATGGAACAATTCAAGCTTAGCTTTATCCGTACACATAGATATTGTTTTGTGAATAAATACAGCAGATGGTCGATACATAATAATACTGTCCACAAACAAAGGTATTATTCAGTACAAGGGTGGGGTAAACTGGTCAATCCCCATTCATAGACTACTAAGACATAACACACACACACACACACACACAACACACACACATACCCTTGAGAGGATGTTCTCCAGGGAGCTTGTCAGAGAACTCCGGGCTTTGTTCTTCAACACGTCCAGTTTATTGCGGCCCACAATGGAGTTATCAGAGGTCACGGTGCTGCCAGAAGCATTCTGTTGTCACACAAAGGTATAAAGGGAGTGAGTAATTGAGAAAGAATGTGCCATACATCTAGAGTTTTCTGAGAAATCCGTGAAAATCTCATTCTGCACTTGGTGACATTTTCACTCAGTAGATTTTAAAATGATGGAAGAAAGACCACCAGGCATCAGGAACAAATCATTACTCGTCTAAAACAATACTTTGCACAGCAAACACAAGTGAGTTTAGAGCTCAGACTGAGTGTATTGGAAGCCTCGCTAAGTGTGTCTTTTTGTCCCAGTAAACCATTGTTTCCACTGTAGAATTTAAAGGATGGACAGCTCATTATTTCATTGTTTCCATAGCACCTTATAAAAACTGTCTTTATATAAAGACAATTATGTATATAACAAATATATTTACAAATATTATTGTATATATTTTTATATGTATCATTTTCATTCATATATTATTAAATTAAAAAACAATTGCAACAAACAGCAATGCTGTGAAATATTATTTCAATAAAAATAACTTTTTCTATTTTAATATACAAAAATGTATTCCTGTGATGGCAAAGCTGATTTTTATTTTTATTTTTATGGTCCTATTCATATGGTCCTTTAGAAATCATTCTAATATGCTGATTTGGTGCTCAAGAAAAAAAAATGTATTACTATCAAAGCTGAATTATTATTTTGAATTAAATTTTTGGAAACTTGATGAATATAAAGATCAAAAGAAAAATATATTTTATTTTTATTATGTCTTTACTATCATGCTTGATCAATATATACACATACATACTTTATAACATGAATATATAATATGTATAATTATATATTATTTAATACAAATTAACTAACAGCGAAACAGCCAAGCTAAGTGGTATCAAAATTAAAGGAAATTTATAATGCGCACTATATAATAATAAATCATTCACAATAAGACCAGGAATATAAAGTTAGAAAGTAAATAGGGTTCATTTCTATGTCATATAAACTTTATAGCAGTTAGACATTTTTCCAGAGGCGAAGTACTCTGAGAACATAGCACACCACACACTCAGAAGGGCAGCTGCATTCATTCAGGAGCTCTGTTCTCATCTTTAGCTGTATTCAGATGACACTTTCAATCGGTCTAATCCAATTAGAGAGAGGTCACAGTTTCATGACTCTGCAAGGCAGTGTGGGTGGGTGAAGCAAGTGGTGCATTTATGTTGTTTGTGTAGTTATGCTACCTGTGGGACCTCTCCAATATGAACATGAGACTTCTGCTTGGTCTCGCACAGCTGTCGGAGGTGAAGAATCACGAGCTCGTTTTCTTCATGATCAGATGCTGGCTTCATTTTCTAAAGCATGAGAAAATACAAACTTAATACCCAATAGAGAATTGAAATTCAAAGATATTTAGTTACTTTGTCTGCAAAATTACTCCTTGTGGGCCTACCTGCACCCGCTCGAATATATTGACCTGCTCGTTGTCCGTCAGTTGGGACAGGTACCTCTGAATGGCTAGTTTCGCCCTGGGAGGATACAAACCTGGGACATTGAGAGAGAAACACACTGGAATATTGTGCTAAATGCGGGACAAGGACATTGAGTGAGCTGATGGAAGCTGGCGGCTGTACCTTCTATTCTCTCACAGAGCTTGTGCAAGTCATGCATTGGACAAGCTTCGCACAGTTTGATTTGGTTCTTGGAGCTCTGCAGAGCTGCTGCTGTGGTAAAGGCTTGTTTCAGGGTGAGCATTACTTCATCCACCTGTGAAAAACATTTGCAAGAAAGAAAAAGTGGTCAAATACACAAAACAAGTGAAAAACTTATACAGTAATAGACTTACACAGAAAATTATTATTTAGTAATAAAACATATTTAATTTGTGTTGTCTCAATGAAAATGGGTCAATCTTTCTGTACATTGTGTGCAAAAACATAGGTCTGATTCTATTCAGCTTCCAGAGTAATCAGCAAACTAAAGGCAATATCCACAAACTAGGCAAGGGAGAGTTATTGTTTGCATTGTAGCTTTGATAAATAATTGATCAGTGTGTGGACAACAGGTGCTGCAAACGGGTCAGGACTCACCAGAGACTCACTAGCACACTGGAACACGTAACACACATACTGGGCTGGGCCAGACTCCACCACATCCCGACAAATAAAGCCAAAGTGATCTGTCTGTTTGACACCCTGCAGGCACAAAAAACAGCATCCGTGAAAGATAAATAACTATGTGGAGCTGCAAGTCACAATGCAACACAACAACACAGAGCAGCAAAATTATCACTTTATAAAACAAATGATTCTGCCTCTGAAATCTGATTGGATGAAACATGTTGGAAACTGTGACTGTGAATCAGTTGAATTTTATATTTTTGCTGCTGCATTGCTTGCCAACTGTGAACAGCTTAAAATTGTTTAACGTGATTATTATTAATGGTAATAAACAGAATTTTTATTTATTCATCACTGGTGTTATACAACAATGGACCCAATAAGCATTTAAAGATGTGTTTGACAGTGATTTAAGCAAGTTAAAAATGCTTACAAACATCCCTTAATTATGGGAAAATCACTGCTATTCATGAAATTGAGTGACTTACTGCCTTAATATTTAGATCACTTCAGTGCACATGCACAATCAAAACTATTTTTACATAAGACAGAAAACAATAAGAAATGTTTTTATTGTTTGTTCTTTTTATGAGAATTTCAAAATCAAGACAAATATTCTAAAGTAAAACCTGCTACAAATCCTCATGCCAGTAGCTTGGTACTTTTTCTGAATAGCACTGTGTGATAACATATGGTGACATTAAATATGAGATGGAGAAAGAGATTATCTCTGAAACCAAACAAATCTAATCCTTACACACACACAGACCTGTGAACAGGACGAGATGTCCTTGAAATTCTTCTCCAGAACCACAGATTTAGTGTCAGGGCTGATGAGATTCACTTCAAACCGTCCAACCTGCACAAAAGAGCCATTTGAGAGCATACTTTGCTTATTGAGAAAACAAAAACTAAAAGAAAATATCAAGCTAAATGTCAGATAACTGATAACACAGCATGCAGTGTTTTTTTGAGAGCAGTATTTGCATCAAAACAATTCTTCTTATCATCAAGGTCGCAGAAGCTGCAACTGATTTCTTTACCAAATGACCGTAGAGACACCTATCCTTGAAAAAAAACATTTAAAAGTAAAATGTGTGACTGCATGACCGTCACGCATGCTAATTAGACAAGATTTAGAGCTTTGCCTCTGAAAGAGAAGACATTTGCATGTGTAGGCCTGTTTTAAAGGTTAAAGGGATAGTTCACCCCTAGATAGAGCACTAAAACATTTTTGTGTTCCATAAAATGAAAGTCAATGTGGTCCAAAGTTGTTTTGAACTCCATCAACCCTCTATGCACACACTGGAAATGGAATGGCCATTGGTTAGAACATTTTTTGTTAACTATTTCTATTTTTTTTGGCTTTTTAATTTTAAAACGGCTCTCCCCATGCCCTGAAATGTGCATTCTTTGCATTCTTTTCTGTTAAACATGAAGGCAGAGTATTCTAGAACCTGTGTATGCGACCTGAAGCAGGACACAATATGCAGTAAAAATATAAACTTATTCTTAGCCAAACTCTTAGCCTAAAGAAATTTAGAAAGGTGCATTTGTGAGCGATTAACTCGCAATGTAGAGGGTTGGTTGGTTGACATTTTAACACCACGTCATTGACTATTTTTATGGCTGAGATACTTACTATAAAAAATACTATAAAAGAGCCATTTAAAAACCCATCTAACTTTTTTGAAGTTTGCTTTGGATAAAAACTCTAAAATGAATTGACTTTTTTCAAAAGTGAAAAACATTTGAAAGACTTATTAATATCTTTTGTGTTCCTACACGAGTAAACAATGAAAGAATTTCCATTTCCAAGGTTTATGAAATCACAGACTAAAAGTAAGTGTGTTTCTGCATGTAGTACCTGGAATAGCATTGTACGATTCTTGTCAGCATCAGATGGCTGCACATTATTGGGAGCGCTAGCGTGTCTCCTACGTGTCGACCCCTTGCCCACCTCTCTGGTCCTTTTCTGTAGGCCGCCCGCCAGGCTATTACAGCGTGTACGAATCTCCTGCTGCTCTCCAAAACCTGAGTCCTCCAAGATACAGTCAAAGGACCCCAGTAGGCTGCCCGTACTGGATGAGCTAGTCATGTCCAGAATCCCATTGCCCACCTCAGACAGTTCTTCCTCATTTAGATTGGGCTCAGGTTCATCAACTTTACAAAGAGAGGAACTTAGAGGGTTGTCACCCACAATGAACTCCACGGGGGCCTCGGTAGAGCTCCGCTGGCCATTGAGGAGCCGCAGACGCTTACGTTCAATCTCGTGTTGGCGGAATTTGTCAATGCAGTCATCAATCAGAGTGGAAGGGGCTTTCTTGTGGTTGACTGTCACTTTTCCACAGTAAAGCACTTCAAATTTCTGGGAGTTGTAGAAAGACTCGTCACTCTCTTGCTTGGGCTTGCTTTCCTCCTTAAGAGCAGCCTTGGACACCTGTCTAATGCTGCTAATAACCTCAGGCACCTGGAGAACAGTTTAAGACATTAGATCAACAATAAAAATACTAAATCAACAAACTGAAAGGCAAACAAGGACAAAACGTCCATAAAAAGGCTCAGTTGTTATGTTAAAACTTTTGCAGGAAGACATGCAGGTTGCATAACTAACTAGGTTCAGCCCCTGAGGTACAATTTAGGAATTAGTAGTACAAAGGCCAAGGCAGACTGGCAATATAAGAAAAAAAAAAACAGCTAAAGAACCTGAGCGTGCATTAAAGAAGCCAAATGGACATAAATCTATCAGAGGGACCTCCTCTCTGGTATCTGATACCACTGTCCTTCAGTAAGAATAAGTAAGAAAAGCAGATCTCAGATGTTTTTGTACGCATGAACATCAGTAGGAATCTTTTGAAACTAGGTGCAAGGGCATAGGTTTGATTTAAACAGTGGTTGAGACTTTTTCAAATCATTAACACCATGCACACAAAATAAACAGAAATTCAATGAACTGTATATTCATGATTTTCTTTCCAGGATATTACACGCATGTTTCAAACAGCTGAGGAACTCAAAAAAAAAAAAAAACTTAATTTCACAAAAATGTGATAAAGACTTTTTATAAGATAAATCGCAGCAAATTATCTTCTGGAACTCAAATCAGTTCAAATTCAAATAAATATTTGTCTTCACAACAATATTGAGAAAATGTAAGAGTTAAGAAGAATTTCATTCTTAAGAACAGTTTGTCAATCCAACCCACAAATGCTGATGCACCATTTTTGGGAAACTTGAAGTTCTAATTAGCTTTTTTGATGTGGCTCCTCAATGAAAGGCACAGGACAATAAAGAAATTATGATTTACAGCAGTTTGGGTTCAGAACTAAAGCAGCATTTTTAGAATTCCCATAAAATATCCCATACACAGTCACGAGCTAGACAGAGTCCTTTGAAACACTTAAGTGAACATTTTATGGGAAATAAAATACTTAATTTTACAAATTAAAACATGACATGATTTAAATTCAGTAGCTTTAATACATTTAGCCACAGTTGGGAACAACAGAACTGGCAGGGATTATTCAATAGCCTCTTAACTTTGGTAGGCCATGTCCCTACTTTCCACATTCAACTCTATATTCATATTTTTGGGCTAAAAACTGGTGTGAATCTCAGATATAACTCAAAATACACCATGATCTTTTGTGCCTTTACTTGGCTCAGAAATATTCTGCCACGTCTCTCCATCTCAAGTGTATACAAGGTTATGGCAACATTAAACAAAACTGATTTATCAGCAAGACACATCTTGTTGAGAGAATAGAAAAAGCAGTCTGGTGACAGAATTGGGTCTGGTGCCAACAAGACTGAAGGTGAAAAGAAATGAAGCTCCACAGTCTTTAAACAGACACTAGGCCCACTCAGATTAGAACTGGAAGAGCATGCTTGGTTGGCCTGATCTACATGACTACAACACGCCTGGTATAAGATTCACTTCTCAGACTCTGTAAACTGTAAATCCCTGTAGCTACACTAAAGAAGACAAACAGTAGAGAACATGATGCTTTAACTGTTTAAAGCAAAAAAAACAGTTTCAGTCATGGTTCAAATTAAGGTGACATTTTCTTCAAAGTAAGATATACCAAGCTCATTAGCATGTTGCAAAGTGCACAAAGAGCGCAAAGCAGTAGTGTGAACAAGAATCCAGTCGATACAAACAAATCTTACAGGAACTAAAGCCTCGTAATGGCCACAGAGGGCTTGCTGCATAAAAATACAAGGTGCCAAACCAAGGTCACATGGATTGCTTGTTCAAGGCAGTAATAGAGAGTAAGCCAAACATAACTACACACTGTGCAAACTTGTCTATCTTTACAAAGATAAAGACAGGTATGTTTGTCAAATGTGCTGAAACCCGTGAAAACTTTCACATTAGAGGCAAACATCTGCACAGGAGATTTGACACATTGCTTTCCCAATAACATGTATGGAACTACACCTATAATATAAATAATATTTTTATGAGTTCTCAGGCACAACAAAAACCTAACCTATTTCAGTACATAATTTGATATTCAAGACGTGGCTTATTGAGAGGAAGTGTGCTATTATTTTTCGAAGCAATCAGACATAGGATTTGCACCTAGCTGACAATAAAGAGTGTGCAAAGGCATATGAGGGACCTGAATTATAAATGAAACCAGAGACTTGATGATGGGAAAGTCACCATCTAGAAAACCCTACAAACCACATTATACAGTAGTCCACTCAGAATGCCACCATATAGCAACACCCTGGCAACCACTCAGAACTGGCCAGCATTGTAGAAGCAAGTTCTGCATGGACAGGCAGCACTTTTCTTTACTTTGCAACTGGTTTTATGCACTTATTACAAGATAACTTAGATCTTTTTGGTCCACTGCACAGCTCTCAGTAAATATGGCTTGGTTTAATGCAAACATTTAATTAAAACCCCAAGGCTAACTTGTGGAAAATCACAGTGCAGCTGGGAGAAAAAGGCTCCTCCTTGAGATCAGGGGAAAAAGCAAACAATCATTCAAGCAACCATCTCCTGCAATTGGCTGCCTGTGTAAGCAGCACAAAGGGTGTGGCTGCATGTTTTCAACTGACAAATGACTTATTTCCCAGGAACACTTAGAGATTTCCAAAAAGTCTCTAACTACCTAGTTTAACCAGCTTGAATAATCTGCCAAAGGCAGATTTTTTATCTGATAGAGGAAAGGCAGTGCATTCTGCTGTTTTTAGGACACAGGCCCAGTGTGCAAGAAAAAAAGAGAGAAACCATTTGTCACATTTGCACAAAACTTCAATGTCCTCACCAAATCAACGACAGTGTTTATAAACCCCTAAATGGTCTGAATTATTTGATTGCAAGATGATGCTAGAACCGCATTTAGTCTAATAAAAAATTTGTATTGAACCAAACATGCAAGGAAAAAAGAGAGTGTGAATAACAAAAACTGTAAAAACAAACACGGTTTATTATGTTTCATTAGTATTTCCCTCCCGTTCTCTCATTTGTGAATTTCCTGCATCCAATCCTTGTCATTGCATTTGATGACAAAATATCAGACTAAAGACACAGGTGTCCTAGCAGATTAAGCACAGGCGTAGTTCATTACATTAATTATGTTCATGATTTACTACTGTAGGACAGTCAGAAAATGTCCAAATACTTTATTATTCTGAATAGCATGCATATTCTTTGACAATTTAAAACAAACTGCTGTTGTGAAGCATTCTAATGTTTACAGATAAATGCCACTTTGGTTTACATGATGTAACCTAATGCAATGGCATTCATACATTTTTCAAGTGCAGATAATTGTTCAAACATTTTTGGGCTACGGTGTATGGCTAAAGCTTTTTAAGACATGTATGACACAGAGGCTTGCAACCAGCTGAGGAAGATTAAGCCTCTTTGATTTATGCATCATAACTTTCTGGATGATTAATAATTTAAACTGATTATTTTATATGATCTCTTTAAACACAAAGAGCTGTAATAAGAAATTCCTGCTTTTCATTAAAAATATATAAAATTCAAATCCACTGATTATTGCATATGACCTATTTCACAAGGTTGTTACTATTTTTGCTTTTGTGATTTAAAGAATGTACAAAATTTCATCAATGTGCTGCCGTGACTTTACTCCTCATGTTTAAAGGGTTAATAGGAATTTATTAGAATCCTGTTTAAAAACGAAGATATAAAATGCAAAAAGTACTGGAGGCTTCTTAGAAACCTACCAATCAAGCCACATAAAATAAGACTGAAAAGAGAGAAAAGAGCACAGAAAGATGGCTCCTGTTTTAAGCAGGTTCGCTATTTTTTTTTTTGAGACATTTTTTTCATTAATATTTGAAGACAGGCTCAGTTATGAAATATTTCAATGGTTGTGATTCTGCACTTTCAGTCTTGCAGGGCCCAAGGTCAAGTTTCATTCAACCTCAACTTTAAGAGGTTCTTAAAGTTCCTGATGACATGGACCCCAAAATATGAAGCTCCCCATTCAAAGGAACCCCTTCGTAAAATATAAAGGCAGGTACATATTTCACGTGAAAACACATTTATACTATGTGAAGAATAATTTTTTCCACCACACTGCTAAAAAAATTCATTCAAAAGAAATAAAGAATAAAGTAATCTTCTGAGATTTGACCAGTCTTTAGAAAGCACAAATTAACCTTGACGGCTGCAAAAATATACTCTGCAAAATCTTTGTATTTCTCTTAAATTTTTATGAACCCCCAGCACCCCCTAGTTTGAAAAGGTACCAAACACAACTCAAGCTAGTCTAAGACATAAGGAAAGTCAAATCACCAGTCAAGCCCTGTACTGGATGTAGAATGGCATGCCAGGAGTCATTCTAATGATGCTTCCCAGGAAGGTATTCAGGGCAGCTGGATAAAATAGGACACTGTACTGTATTCTAAAAAACTCTGACTTCGAGGTCTAAGTGGGTTATATCCTCTACAACATTGATTTTGCTTCATACTTTGATGATCGCTCTAAACCGCAAAACAAACAGCCCCATCTAAAATGCATAAACAATGAACAAAATGCATCAGAGGGACCCCAGCCATTTTTTCTTGCCCACAGCATAAACAACACACTACCGCATAATCACAGATAATGCTTTCCTTTCATTTCTATCAGTAAAATGAGGCCAGGCATCTTCGTGCATATTGTATATCATTATGAAACGAAACACAACCTTCTTTTGTTGCCCTTACACTGGGTGGGCTATTCCATGCTGAAGATGGAGTTATAAATAAGGGACCAGTGGGTTCCCTCGCAGCATTAAAAGTTGAACTATGTCTCACCGCAGGCATCTGGAAAGGATTGATCGGGCTGCATTAGGAGTAGGAGATATTTATATGGCGAAATGCCATCCTCTGAACACTGGTCAGACTATAGTGCACGCTAGCACTTCAGAATGAGCCAGCAGCCATCTTAAGACGTGAGCTAAGACACATTCCTCGACCATCTAGCACGTGTTGCTATCCAGCCAGTTGTTCTTGCATAACACATGACGGTGATGTATGTTGCCTCTGGAGCTCAACGTACACTCATAGGACGCCCAAAACTTTCCCTTCCTCACATTCACTTCAAAGAACTTTTACCTCTGAGATTGTACAACAATATAGCATAAATAATGTAGCAAGTGCAAAGAAAGGCATTACTTTTCAACTAAATTTCACAGAGCAACAAAAATATATGCTTGTAAATGTGTAATAACATGCATAGCAAAACATTGCATATACACACGTGTATGTTTAAATCCATGTTTCACTCAGACCAACAAAGTGCACTGAACAGGCGTCTCAAATATAGATCAGCAGCAGACTAACATAGGGTCACATTACAACTAATCTCTAATCAATACCATGTAACCAAGAACTCAGATGTTAGTGCAGTCCATCAAGGTTGTTCTTATTGTTTCAAGGCAGTATGACAGCTAGCAAGCAGAGGAGCGGGAGGGGGATTTCAATATTCTAAGTGTGTATTGTCTAGCTGAAGCTGATCTGATTAATCCTTCCTCTGCATGTTCCAGGAGAGATCTGAACCAACTTTACATGATGCTCTGTAAATCTAATTCCTCTGGTGCAACGGTGCCCTACATCCTGGCATTTATCCAACTGACAAAGACTTGTCAATCATACAGCAGACTAAACGTCAGGGTGCATTGACACAAGCATTGTGAAAGTTCATTTTTATTAATGGTTATAAAATTATTATAAAATTGCTTTCCAAAAGTGGGGGGGGGGGGTGGAGATTAAAGATGACTTTTTTTCTAATATGTGTTATGTACACACACACACACACACACTCATACATATATATGCATAATATATGATATATATATATCCAAGCCATGTATCATACTTCTATTTTTGTCCATGTACCACGTGACCCTCTAAAAATAATTTAAGAGATAGATAGATACAGGGGCGTCATGCATTCATGATTTTTGAGGGGGCACATTTGGGGGGGGGGGGGGGGGGGGGGGGGTTCGGGAGTATAAGTCATTCTACGAAAGCACTGTATAACTGATATAGGCTTATTTTTTTATTTTTTTTTTTCCTTTTTATTCAAAACAATTCCAAACATGCTTAATATATCAGGAAATATCTCGTTTCTCAAATATGTGTAGGTAAACGCGTTTTGCACCTTTATAGATTGTTATTTGATCAATATATGGAAATGTAGTGTAATCTATTAACTACACATAAAAACCTGACTTTTTACTTAAGTGCCATATCATGCCATAAAATATTTTTAATACGACTGAATTTGCATTTAATGTAAATTTTAATAACAATATTGTAAGATACTTATTTTAACACTTTCATTTTACAGAGAGTAAAGAACATTTACATTATCAAAAAACATTTTCATTAAGTCTAGCCAGAGTTCAGGCACTCTCAAAAACTCCCATTAAAATCACTGAAGCACTTTACATTATGAAACGAATATCTTACTTACATTCGTACGCACATCTGCACTTTTTGTTGTTTCTGATGAGAGAATTCGCTAAATAATTCAGTCAGCGAGCAAGTGAACAAAACACCGCGTTTCAGTGATGACTCTTCTGGACGTCTCTCATTGGCCATTGCATCCATAAGCGCAACAGAATAGTTTCTGATTGGTTATCATGAAGCGTTGTACGAACGCGTCTGTCTCTGGCTCAGCGCCAGCCAGCGAACGCAGATTTGAATTTAGCAGCTGATGCTGTGCACTGAACGATCTATTCTCACCGCTGTGATTGTATCAAATATATAAAAAATATTTTTTTTAATTTTTCAATTTTTTTTTTTTCGTTTGGAAGCTGCGTTTAAAATCCACTTGGCTCAGAAATCTGAGGGGGCACGTGCCCCCTCACTTTGAATGGGCACGACGCCTCTGGATAGATAGATAGATAGATAGATAGATAGATAGATAGATAGATAGATAGATAGATAGATAGATAGATAGATAGATAGATAGATAGATAGATTATTCGAAAGTTAATTCGAAAAAGTGAATATTGTTAAAAAGAAAAAATCATCAAATGGGATCATAAAACAATATACAAAATATTTAAGAATATATAACAATTTAAACTGCAAAAAAATAATGTCGTTTATCTGTAGAACAGATAACGATAACCAAATCTCAGAAAAGATTTATTTATAAACTATAACCACTGTGATCAATGCAGATTAATTAACAGATAAAACACTTAAAAGAGTTGAATGAGTTGCTGTACATACCTGGTTTGGATCACATGCCTTGAACACATGGCATGCCATCTCAGACTCGGGGTTATCGGGTTGACTTCTAATAAGGTAGGCAAAATAAGACAAGTCATTGCTATTGTGGATAAACCTGGAGATAAACTGTGCTTTGTGCTCGAATATGAACACGGAGGGGTTGCAGCTGTTAGCTGGCACACAGCGGATCAGAGGAGGCGAGAGATACAGCTGAACTTCTCTGGCCTGTGTGGGACCCGACTCGTTCTTCTCACTTTTCCTCCGGATCTCCGCCAGCAGCCAGGGCAGCATGGGCAGCGTGGTCCGCCTGTCCAGAGACGACCAGCCCATGTACCAGAGAGCAAACCTTTTGTCTGCCTTTTGATTACTGTCATTATTCCCTTTGCCATCCTGTCCCTCCATCTCTCCAAGGGCTCCGGGACAAAGACTTGCTTTATTTAACAACTCAGTGCCTTTATACTGCTAAATGCCTTAATATATGCATGCACGGGTCAGTATTATGGGAAAGTAGCTTGAAACATCACTCACGCTTTAGTCAAAAGTGCGCGAGGATCGTGTGTCCTGGAGAGCGTAAGTACAAGTAATGGCTTTTAAGATGCGGCGATGATTTTAGCTTTTGTTCCAAGGACAGTGTACTGTTTCAAGAAAAAAACAAATTGATTCAAATGGTCTGAGGGCTCGAATAATCCATTTATGAAGTTAGGCGATTCGTTAGCGTGCATCAATACACAGCTGCTTGAAGGAGGCGCGTTTTATTCCTGCAGATTTCTCAGTCCCGGCGCTTCGGAGTGTGTGTGGACACACGCAGATCAGCTGGAGTCCTTTAAACTCGTTCTACATCACTTTTCAGTCGTTCTTGTGTCATTTAACGGCGTTGGAGAACAGAGTGCTGTTGTTCCAGGAGGAGTGGCCGCAGCAGCCATAGGAGAGGCGTTGACTTTAGTGTGTGTGTGTGTGTGTGTGTGTGTGGATCTCTGGCTCCCCTGTCTTCAGGAAACACACGGCACTGGCCTGACTGAAGAAAGCAAGTCGATTTTATCCAGACTTAGGATTTATTAATAGTTAAACGGTTTTAGAGCTTTCTCACATTACTCCAATGAATATAAAAAAAAATGTTGATATTCTGTTAGATATAAT
Organism: Carassius carassius; assembly: GCF_963082965.1. Lineage (NCBI taxonomy): Eukaryota > Metazoa > Chordata > Actinopteri > Cypriniformes > Cyprinidae > Carassius > Carassius carassius. Next base: position 18,582,877 of record NC_081773.1, on the reverse strand, counting down.
TGTTATATATTAATTATAGCATTGGTATATGCACACCCAGCGCCACTCCCATTAACCCCAGAGCCCTATTATTAACCCCTAGACCCCCCCCCCTTTTTCACAAAACCACTAAACCTTTTGCTAAAGAAAATAGGTATTTTGCCTATTGTGTTACAACCAGCCCCAGTCTCCCATATATAGTACACTAATTTTATTTAAACTCAAACCAAACATATTATCAGGAAAATAAACACTTAAAAAAGTCAGCGTTGCACTCAGTCCAGAGACTTACTGTGGACAAAGCATTCTTCACATTTCTAGCAAGTAAAGGGTGAGGTTCAGGGTGTGTTTAGGGTGAACACACTTGCAAAATTCTTTGTGAATTCAAAGGTATCCTATGCATGTGAAGTTTAATTTGAGCAATATTAAATACTGCATGTGTAGTGCTTTTTGCAAGTATAGTAAACTGGAAACAAATCATCACATGATTCACTTCTACTGCCACGTGTTTATAAAACAAAAGAAAGAAATTGTAGGCTACTGCACACACACACACAAAAAAACGAATACTCAACGGCGCCCTCTGCTGTCTCAGAGTTATAATGGCTTTGGATGGAATACTGGACATATATTTCGAACCAAATACTAGCATACTTCAAATTAAGTAGTATATAGTAGCATAGTAGTAGTAGTATAGTAGTCTATAGAAATATTAGTATTGTATAAATACTAAGAGTATTGTGCTATTCAGAAGTACACAACCTGGAGGCTGAGCTCTCATTTAAAGAGAATTCTTTTCAAGCTGTAGAAAACCTGACAGCAAACTAAGAAAAACATGTTATTTAACGCTCTTAAGAGATATATTTAATAATATAATAATTATTTGTGTGTGTGTGTGATTTTTATTTAATCGGAAAATAAAACTGCTTGTAATGACCATGAATGGAGAAACTTGTTTTTATAAAGATCTACCAGCAAAAGCAGCCAGCCTAACAGTAACATCTGGATTTCAATCCAGTTTATTAGTCAAACTGGTGGCCAAGCACTTTGCATTGTGGAATACAGCATGCTGCACACAATGGCCAATATTACAGACCAATATTGCAGACACACCTTCTATCATTTGAACTTCAGTAACTTTCAGTATTTTAAATATTAAGTTAATTCATGTTAATATATTTTATTAAATACAACAACTGACAATTATTTTTTTTACTTTTTTATATCATATTCAGAGCACAAAGACCAACTGAGGACCTGTTTAAAATTTCGAATCATTTTTTGTATGCTTTCATGAAAGGACCGGCTGTTGATTTAAATTAAAGTGAAAACACATTTTTAAAGAGTTCTCTCGTGTTACTATTGTTGTCTTCAAGTGTTGAATAAGTGCCCAGTTTAAGACAAGACACTAAATAAGAAGCACCACTCCCAGAAATAGATGAACATGAGACCCATTTAAATGTAGCCCATCAGAGACCCCCTGTAGCCCATCATCACATTTAGCCTGTAAAAAGAGTTTCTTTCTGGGCACGGGTTGCAAAGTCAAATTCAAATATATTTACATGGGATCTTTCAGCCAAAACAAAAACAGCAGATCAGCCCTGCAGTGAAGAAGATTACAGAGCTGCTAAAAATAGATTTTTATATTTTTAAATAAAAAAAGGCAGAATCCAGACACAAAAAAAACAGGATGACCTAATTTTTTTGTAGTGTCTAGCTTCTGCCTTTTTTATATATAAAAAAAAATAATATTTTTTTGGACAAAACCAAATCCAACATCCACCCTACTGTTAAGTGCTGTGATTACTGTTCGTCCGGTGCAACACATTCAAAAGGACTATAAACAAATACAAAATATTGATTCAGTGAATATTTTTAATAATGAAGAATGGGTTTTCCACTCTAAAGAAATTCATGTTCTTAAGCATCTCATAAGTGTTACTTGTTATTTGAAAGTGGAAAAACCAATTAGAAGCGGAGCAATAATAATAATGTGTTCAATAATAATGTGAAATGGAAATTTATGATTATCCAGAGGGGAAAAAAAACACATGAAATGACATTTTCTAACATAATACCATTATTAATAGGATAAAGTAAGAATTTTAACCTTGTAGCTACTGTAACAGTAGAATAAAATAAAAGCTCAGTACAAAATTCAAAAGACAAATTTACGTTGTTAAACTGTTAAATACTGTACTTGTATGTCAATATTTGGTCATAGACAAAATGGTTCACAATCACTGCTGTAAAATTCACATGCAGAAAAACATTAAACAGTCTCTAAAACAGAGGCCATTTCCTTGAACTGCCTGTAGAGGTTCTGAGGGACAAAATAACAGAAAGGCAACGATCAAATGCAGCAGTTCAGAGAGTTGAATGAAATGAGGAAAATGCATTCTTCCATACCTGAAACTGCTGAACTGTCATCTCAAAAGATTTATATGACATCTCTCCTGACGTGTCTGCAATTTTCATCAGAACAGAGATGAACGGGGAGTTGAGGGACCGACAGGTATCTGAGCTCACTGCCATTCCAAGCTTCCACTGAATATCTACAAGCTAAGAGTGAAGAAGCTTTGATATCAACAACCTGACAGAGAACAGTGGCTGACCGATGTTTACACAGCAAGCTAGAATCATGTGACACACCTGTCCAATACTAGCCATAGTCAGGACTTCCTGATTTGCATGTAGAAGAGCACCATGTTCAGTCCAAAGCTGGTGCACCACCTGTAGCGTAGATTTGGACCATTTACTGCTGCATTCAGTCAATTTACTGACCAAGACATCCGAACTGAGATTGCTCTTTGCTGCTAACCTGAATAAATAAACATTTTTCATTAAATCAAATGCAACAGACACATATCAAACAAGACAAACTGACAGGCTCCATGTGTATGCACAGGGGATTCGAAAAAAGCCTTTTAATTCCCAAACATATACATAAATGACAGTCTGTAATTAGAAAGATAATACTGTACCTAAAATAGTATGTCATCGGTTTTATAATATCTTGAACAGCTTTCTGATCAAGGTTTATCCCAACTCTTTGAAATTTCTGTTAGGGAGATGAAAGCATTGCAAAGACATAAAACAGCAGGTACATGCATGCTTAATTTATAGTATATTTAACAGGGATGTCGATTTGTGAACTTACATCCCAGGTTTCAATCAAATCTACTGCTCTGTTCTGATCCTGAAGATGAACCAGGATTGACTGAAGCTGGAAAATAAAAAAAGACCAGTGACAGAACAGTCAATACAACACTTAAAAATAGTACATTCACTAAATAACTGCTATGATAATATGTCAGTATGATCTGTGACGTGTTGCATTTTGTAATTATTTTCTTTCCACTATACTTGGCTGGACCATGTTATTACATGATCTACATCTTACCGTTTCTGCAAACAAGACTATTGGGAGCTTTTCGATTTTTTCGACGACACCATCCACACCTGCCGTAAAACAGAAAACAAAAAATGAAAAATGTCACCGCTTATCAGATTTATAAAATTTATTAATGTTAGGTCATATCGATTAGTTATGTTCTGTGCAGAAAATCATCAAGCGTTATAGTGCACATGATGTCTATAAAAATACATATTAACATATGCATATATGGTTAACTTTTGCAGAACGGGATTTCATTTAATTTGTTTTTATACAGTCTATAAATTTAACACACGTTGCTGCTTTGCTCTTTACATTTGCAAGAAAATATTAACAAATTCTACTCACTAGTGGACAGATCCAATCCTAACATCTTCGAAAACCGATATTTACAATATGACTACTGCATTCACCATATGTTAAAAGCGAGTCTTTAAATGCGAGACATTTCCACCAGATGCGTAACGGCTCCGCTGCGTGACAGCTCCGTGTTCCGTCGTCCGTCAATAGGGACTTTAAGCAACAGCTGCGAATGGAACGGCTACAGCGACCGGAAGTTTGCTGTCACACCGCCGTAGCCAAGAACGTAAAAATCACTAAGCAACGGTAAACAGGACAGCGCAACGCGGCATTAATTCATTTATTGAGATACAAAAAAATGTCATTTAAAAAAGCAAGAGAAGGATTGCTTTTGGCATTAAATGACAATCTTTTGTCAGAAGAGGAGTTTTTAATATTGTATGATGTAAATAAGTCTAAAAACCTAGATTTACCATGTAAGCAATACTTGCCTTTTAACCTTGATTACATGGAGGAAGACGAATGCTTAAATGAATTTCGTGTCAGAAAATGTGACCTACCAATTCTGGTAGATGTTCTCGGGATTCCCAATGAGATCGTTTGTGATCAGAGAAGTGTTGTGGGAGGAGTCGAGGCGCTGTGTATGCTCCTTAGGAGGCTGGCATACCCTTGCCGGTACAGTGACATGATGCAAAGGTTTGGTCACCGACAAGTCCCAGTCCTGTGCATGGCCACAAACTCCGTGCTGGACTATATATATTCTGCACATCATCACAGGATAACGCAGTGGAATGTAAACATACTGAACCCTGTAGCATTGAGAAACTATGCTGACTGCATCCTCCAAATGGGAGCCCCTCTGGATAATTGCTTTGGGTTCATTGATGGCACTGTACGACCCATTGCCAGACCAGGTGTAACACAGAGGATCCTATATAATGGACACAAACGCATCCACAGTCTAAAATACCAGGCTGTAGCCATCCCTAATGGTTTGATTGCCCATCTGTACGGCCCTGTAGGTATGTCTGAATAATTTACCATCTATGGAAACATTGTCATTCCCTTTAAAATTTATAAAATAAAATAATTTTTTAATTTAAAAATATATTTTAACAGAGGGAAAGAAGCATGACTCTGAAATGCTGGCAGAATCTGGGCTGTTGGCATTGCTGCAACGTCATGCCATCTCTGTAGATGGCCATCCAATGTGTGTGTATGGGGACCCAGCATACCCACTGCGTGTGCATCTGCAAGCCCCATTTCGACATGTTCATCTCACCCCTCAAATGATGGAATACAACAAACGAATGAGTGAACTCAGAGTGTCTGTGGAGTGGTTGTTTGGGGACATAGCAAACTACTTCAAGTTCATGGACTTCAAAAAGAATTAAAAAATTGGTTTGAGTAGTGTATCTGCTTTGTTAAGAAATGCACTAACTTGTCTGTACGGTAATCAGACATCGCAGTTTTTTAACTTGGATCCTCCACACATTCGTGACTATTTTTCATGAGGTAACACATACATGCAAAACTACACTGCTATGTAGGCCTATGTATATATAAATACATTTAAAAATAAAGATAAATACATATAACATAGTATACAAACACACAATATAAAACCAGAATTGTATTTAAAAAGAATAAGACATTTTATAATAACACATTTTTTATTTTATTATTAACAAAAATATAGTATACATAGTTTACACAAATACACAATATACATAAAGTAAAGTAATAAAGTATAGGCTACTAACAACATGTTATTAAAAATATGCTATTTTATGTTAACATATTTTATATTTTATTATTAATAGAAGGATTTATACATTGAAATGTTTTATGAATGAAATCACAAATAAATGTTTTTAAATGGCAAAAGAATAATCATTTCTTTGACATATTTTCAATGAGGCTAAGTAATGCTTGCCCTTGCTGTTGCTGTTGCTGAAGTAGCATAGTCTGCATTGCCTGCATTTGCTGTTGCTGTTGTTGCATTAGTTGCATCATGTCCCTCATCTGCTTTTGTGTTTGTTGTGCTGCTTTTGCTTGCTCTTCAACCTGTATTTTTTTCAATTCCAATTCCTTTTCTCTTAGAACCCTCTCAGTCTGGCTTCTCTCCCTCAAAAACTCAATGGTGTCATTCCCACTCCTTCTCCTACGTTTGTTGTTTGTCCAGTCCTCTCTCTCTTCACTAAGCCTCCTGTTGGTCTGGTTAACCCTCTCCATGGCCTTCTTCCTTGCCTCTTCTGCTTTGGCCCTGTCCATCTCTAACTTCCTCATAATCTCATCACTCCCTTTGTTTTCCTCAGCTCTTTCTTTCTCTGTTATTTCTTCAATTAGTTTATCAAGTTCTGTTATTTCTGCAGATGTTCCACTGCTCTTCTCGTCTTTATTGTTTCTGGCCTTGTATTTCGTCTGAATCAAGTTGAATCTCTCCCTCACTGACCTCTGTATAACTCTGAATTTGGGTTCTTGAGAGCAATTCAGTGTGTCTGCTATACTTGACCAGGCCTTGCCCTTGTCAACACTGCCCTTTTTATACCTGTATGGTTCTGTGAGCAGGATTTCTCTACAGAGAAGCACATCATGTTGCTCTTTCCACTCCATAGGGACTCTAATCAACAAGAAACATTAAGTAAATATAGCTAGTTTATGAAAAGTATGTATAATTAATAGTCTTGATAACTAATAAAAATAACCAATCCATTAATCTATTTCTTATCTGTTAATCTACTTTACCCAATTAAAAATATTTTAATAGCATAGTAATACATTTAACAAGGATTTTGAGAAGGATAAATGCAATACTTACATTGTCCGCTTCACATCATCTCTAATCTCAATGCTGCCTGAGGTGTTGTTGCTAACAACAGACATATCTTTATACAAACGGAAAAAATAGTTAAAATTAGCTTAAGTTTAAAACATTTTAACACATATTATATAAAACACTAGTGGTACAATTATAAACTGATGCAAATTACAGTGTCATATGCCATAAAACATAACATTTATTTACCTAATCTCTCACGTTGTAGCGACTCCGGCAAATCAGCTGTTCTCCCGTAGTAGACCGTTAAAGTAGAACGTCACAATGTAGCAGTTAAATTCGCGCATGCGCAATACAACGCCAGAATGGCGTTGCCGTTCCACCAGAGGCTGTTGCTTAAAGTCCCTAATACCCACCAGGGGCCGGTTGCACCAGCTGTGCGCAAGTTATAACTTAGCCTAGTTTTGACGTAAATGGACACTAAGTTACGACTTACGGACTACTAAATATTTTTGCGTTGCACCATTAAACTTAGTTTAAACGTAACTATACGTTGTAACTAAATATTTACGGAAGCCTCGGTCCATGAATAACGGTCGGAATAAGATGTCAGCCAGATTAGATCACATTGATGAGCTCGTATTTGATCATGAAGAGCCGCAAGTTCGTCAACGAGTTTTACGAGACAGACATCATCCGTTGGATATTTATGATGATGTCGACATATATGCTCGTTTGCGCTTTAAAAGAGAGGGCATAATGCGGATAACGGACATGATAGCGTCTGATATTCAGCACGAGACAGACAGATACGGCGCTCTCTCCCCAAGCCTTCAAGTGTGTGTCGCCTTACGTTTTTTTGCAACTGGATCAATGCAAAATGTAATCGGCGATTGCATACAGATTCATAGGTCGCTCCACTTCTTCCTAACTTCCTTTATCTCTCTCTGCTCACAGCCTTTTGCATTTATTTTGTTTGTTATGTCCTGCAAAATCTCACCTTTTTTCCGGTTTGTGACAGATGAGTTGAATTTGCTTTCAAGGACTGCAAATTTCAAGGTTTTCTTTGTATCCATCAATTAAAATAAGAATTTCTTCATGACTGAAATTTTTCTTCCTGTTTCTTTTCTCCTCCATGTGTGGGATTCTCTTGGTCGGCGTTACGTCACAAATCATGTGACCTGCATAGCAACAAGCCGCCGCCGTGTTTGAAGGGTAAAACAAACCGAAGGCAATCAAGGCAAAGCCCGAGGAAAATCAAAAAGGTATCTATTCACAGAAGTTTTGTTGTGGATTATGTCAGTTATGGATACTAACGGACTACTTTGTATTAATGATGAATGATATCTGTGTATGCGAATGTATGTCGGTGGTGAGAAGTGAAGTGAATGTAATAAAACACTCATGTAAAGCGCTTTGTGACTTACGTTAGCTAACGTTACATGTATGTGAAAGGCGCTAGCAGCTATACAAATACAGATCTTCTTTCTTCTATTACAGAATGTCTTATCAATATATAGAAAGTCTACTTGCGCCTGCATTGACCAGGTACCACAGAAAGCTGTCGCTTGTAGGTTTAACGTTACAATCTTGTCCCTATCGACATCCAGCTGAGTCCTGGGAGAACAAAAGGCATGGCCCAGGCTCGAGTATCCAGACATATACAATTACCTCATCAAATCCCCTGGTGTGAACACCATGTGTACATACCATGTGTCCCACACTTGCAGTCATGTTTAAATACCCATCAAGCCTCGATTACATTAACTGTTCATTTAGAAAAAAAAAAGTTTATTCAAAAGCACTGTGTTACACAATGGCTGTAATGAGCTCAGTCTGTCAGTGGCACAGCTTGTACAGTGTCAGTGAGGGACACGGTTTTTTCAAAAAAGCAAAAATAGACTAACTGCAGAAACGTATCTTATTCCCCACACAACTAGTGCATTTCATTGTTGCTTATCAGTGTAGAGCTGCCGACCATTATGCATAGCAATGTCATAACATAGCAACAGAAAATTGAGTGGCCATCTCTGCAGTGGTATTATTTTGTTATTCTTTGATTTGCCGAATCATTGCTAATTTTTTAGGCATGATTCTCGGCAGTTTTCTCGACATATCTGCGCTCATTTGTCTTCCGCTTCGTGTTGCTTAATGGCGAGCGCTTGTTTGTTTTACCCTTCGCTGCGGTTGCTATGCGCGCGCAGTGCATTATGGGAGTAAAAGTCCCGGATGTCCGACCTCGAGAATAGATATTTTCAATTAAAAGTGTAATGTTTTGAGTTCGATAACGTGTGCTTTAATGTCTTTTTTAACTTTCAGTTTAGGCCAGTCAAGAATGAGTTTCAAATTACGCGCTGTTCAGACTATTTCCTATTTACCTATTAGAAGGCTTGTGATTGGGTTAAAAAAAATAGACGTCATTCTATGCGACAACGCATTACTTTACGGAGAGATTACGACCTACTAGCTACGTTCTGCCTTAAGAATAAATGGTGCAACCGAATAAAGTACAGAGTTAGTTATAAACTAGCTAGTAGTTACTAAGCCTCTAGTTTGGACTTTACGTTCCAGTTTAAGTAAGAACTTACGAACGGCTGGTGCAACCCTACCCAGGTCCGTATTTGTTGCGTAACGGCTGCGGTCATGACTGACAGCTGACGTCACGATGCCCCATGTAATCTCGCGAATTCTGGTGTGATCGCGCGATGTAGTTTCTATAAACAGAACTACCAAACCAGGAACAGTTTTCCATCCGAAGGAGTATAGGATAGAACTCTTTTCTTTTCTCTTTTCATTTCTTCATCCATCGTGTCAACGGGGTTAAAACTTCAACAAGCCTGTCTCCGCCCATTATGACGTTTTCAAGGTGTAGTGTAGGGAAATATGAGCGCGGTGTATTTTATTTTGAAAATTAAACGGATCTTTTATTTTGTTTCTGGCTGTTCTGTTTTGTCACTCGACTTCCTGTCCTGCGTACTCTGCCCTGTAGTGCTGCGGAGCGCTCCGGCATCCGGCAAAAATAGAAGCTCTGCGTATCTGGTCCGGAGGGCTGCGGATCGCCGGAGTCGGAACGCAGCTGTAACGCATTCAGTGGAAATACACTCATTGACTTTAATGGAAACCTATTGACTCCGCCGCCGTGACGGAGCCGTAACGCAGCCGTTACGCATCTGGTGGAAATTGGGGGTTATGAAAGCAGCTCAGTCCAGTAGAAACTATTCTTTCTTCTTTCTTTTTATTGGCGTTTGGCAGACTAGCTTATTAGTGAATTGCCGCCACCAACTGAACTGGAGTGTGGAGCATCGATGCATATACTGTATATGTATGTATATCATACTAAATAATAATACAACTAGTAATTTAATATAATTTCCTGTATCTTTAAGATATTTCAACAAAGCAAATCTAATATTCTTATTCCTTTTTAGCTTACTTAATATATCTACTAGCATCATGCTTCCACCTTCTTCTATTTCTTTAGCTTCTAACATTTGTCGTTCGTTGTTATATGCTCTACAGTTTCACAAATCCCACAATGCATGCTAGAAACTATTTGTATTATCTACTCCTTTAAAATCAGTTCCAGACCGGAAATTATAGATTTCATTAAGATTTCCTTTCAAAGTAATAGTACCACAGTCGGTTGGCGTAACGAAGAAATAATTAAGAAAAAATATATATCTGAACAAAACAAGAGTACAAAAAAAGGTCATCCAAGGTGCATCTTGGACATCCCTAGTGAATTCTAAATTAATTCTTTTTTTTTAATGTGAATGTCAATGAAAAATAATTAGCTTATGTCCGAGATAATAAAAATGAGAAATATAAAGTCCAATCATCCAGTCCCTATCATATCTAATGTAATCTCACAAAATGCCATTAAGTAAAATCTTCTTTCTTTGTTTGACATCTTCAGTACTCATGAGTTAAACTTAATCATTCGAAATAAAAAATTTAATAAATGCTATATTTATGTCATTATATAAATATAAATATCAATAGTAACTTAATTTGACATTATGTGCTTTTTCATTAAAAAATAAATAAATAAAATAAATATATGTTTTTAGGAGACGTTTTTAACCAAAGCTACTTACAGTGCATTCAGGCTAACAGTTTTTACCTAATATGTGTTCCCTGGGAATCGAACCCACAAACTTGCTCTGCTAATGCAATGCTCTACCACTTGAGCCACAGGAATACAGAAATGTCCTTTTTAAGAATAACTGAAAGACTAATATATAGTTAAACAGATAATTATTATGTTATAATTATATTGTGGATATTATGTCAAATTATTAATATTAATTCAATGTATATAACGTTTGAGCTTTTATTTTGAAAATACTGTCTATCAGTTCTCCCGGAAGTCGGAGTCACGTCTCAGGAAGTTTTGTATCGTCGCGGGTTAGTGCATATCAAGGATGGCTGCTGTGCAAACAGAGAGAGGAATACCGCTCAGTGCGGTATGAATATTTAATACATTTCTTTGTCTGACATGTGTAATTAATGCGTGGTAGTAAACACTGTGCTAATAAACGTAATGATAATATATATATTGAAAAATTTAACACTGTTCTTACACTGTTAGCATGTCATTGACATGCTAACGAACTAGATGTAATCTTAAATAAACTATGTGTTTTCTCTTAACAATGAACAACATATATTTTTTCACAGTGCATTGAAAACGGTATATGATGTTTTGCTGTGACGTATGTGTTCGTTGTCCTATCAGAAATGCTCAAAAATCGGATATTATTTTCAGTTTCGTTTCTCTGCCAAAGGGAATTGCTTGAAGGGGTCATATGCTGTTGCTAAAAAGAACATTATTTTGTGTATTTTGGTAATGAAATGTGTTTATGTGGTTTAAGGTAAAAATAAATAAATAAATAAAAAACTTATTTTTCACACAATGTACATTATTGTTGCTCCTCTATGAAACGCATCGATTTTTAGAAAGCTCATCGGTCTGAAAAGCGAGGTGTGCTCTGATTGACCAGCTGTGTGTGACGGAAATGTTACGCCCCTCAAAGGGTCCCCTTAAAGGAATTCCAGTCTGGTTCTTTTCTTCTAGGTGGAGGGAAGTACTGGCTTGTGGTGCTAGGAATTGATTTACAACATCCTGTTGTCTTGAGCTTTTCTGTGTAATCCGGCTCCTCATGTTTCAAACATGCTCCCGATCGAATAATTAATTTGTCTGGTTTGGGTCTGATACCGTACATTGCATCATATGACCCCTTTTATCGAGCATAAATCCAGTTACCACAGTAAAGATAGTTTGCAGTTTGATATTCAGATTTCTATTGGCTATAAATACACAGTGCGCTGTAATAAACATGCAAATAATTTTGAATTTCATTCTCCATTATTTGTGAATTCAGGTGACGCTGTCCTCCAGGCCAAAATCAGTTTGTTTGTTTTTCGCAGGTACTCTTAATTTTATAATGACTATAGCTCCAAAAGTTGGACATTTAGAGGAATGAAACCGGTGTCATCTTCATCAGCCTCATCTATGAATTTTTTCACTGCTCTTGTCCGTAAACCCCTTGGTAAATCTGCTAGTAAGGAATGTGAAAGAAAGGCGTTTGTCATGTTTAACGTCTATTACCAATAAACACAGAGACTGCTGAAATACAAAAACATTGTTTTAGGTCGAGCTCAATTTTTGAAAACTTTCACAATTGTATTTTATCGCATGGCAGTGTTTCTCTTTGCTCTGCCCTGCTTTTTTGCATAATAATATCATACAGTGCTGTTCCAGTGAATAATGGTTTCCAATTCATTACGTAAATGAGCTTATACACATATACACTTGTAGACTTTGTTTGACAATAAAGTTTTGGTTGTTGTTCCTTTCCTTGAGTTCTTCTTTCATAGTTCATTACGGGTCAGCTGACCCTTCCCTTGGTCACAAATATCACGATTCTAATCTGTGAAAACTGACCCGTATTGAACTTTAAAAGTTTTCCAAGATCTGGATGGTGACGTTAATGAATCAGGAAAGGGTAAACAGACAAAAACTATACTGTGAAACCTTTTGCAAATCAGAATATTGAAACAAGAACTCAAGGAAAGGTACAACAACCAAAACTTTGTAGTGAAAGATTATAGCTGTGTATCTGATTAACCTAATGGCTTAAAACACCCCCATACAGCAAAAATAAAAATGATATTTTCAAATTTACTTTTAAATACATTTCAAAATATGCCAATAAATATAATTGTTAAAATATATTTCAAAACTAATTATGTATATATTTTTGGTATATTTTATATATATATATATATATATATATATATATATATATATATATATATATATATATATACACACACACACACACACACACACGTATGTATGTTTATGTTTGTAAAATGGCTTGTAAAAAAAATCTTTTTTTTTCTGAAAGTACACTATTAACATCAGTCAGTCAAGCATTATAATAATCAAGTATTATTTAATAATATAACTAGTAATTAGAAATAAACTTGATAACCATGTTTGAATACGTATTAGTCATTTTTAACTGAACATTTTAAATGGACTGTGGTGCTTTTTTGGTCATTAAATGTTTCTGTAAAAAAAAGAAACAAGTAACAGAAATACTGATAAGATAAAGACATTAATTCTACTAATAAGAACTACTAAACACACTTAGGATTACTAAGGATTAATGAGCTGCTGGAGAGATGAATATTAATCAGGTTTTGTAAAAGAAGTCACATTAAAAAAATTACATAGATGCTACCCTTGTAATAGTGTACTTAATAAGTATATGCAAAATATTGAAAACAAAAAAGTACTTTCTGTGATATAGAGGAAACCTTTGTATATCTTTTTTGTAAATGTATTTGTGTTAAATTGTTTTGGAATGAGTTATGTACCTATCTCTCAGTTAAAAAATGTTAGAATATGTATCCATACTTTTGATATTACTTTATTTTATTATAACTATAACTTTTGGATTCAATATATCATTAATCTTTTTATTATACTTGGCAAATGTTTTATTCATATGTGTAAATTTTTGGGAAAGAACCGAATACTGTCAATTTTTCTGGTTGACTATTATTTCTTCTGTTTGATCTTTGATGGGCATAAAATCAAAAAGTCATTCAAAAGTCAAAAATTGCTTTCAATGTTTAATCTGTTAATTTTCACTCACATTTTTGAATATAGACTTGAAAGTGCATGATCCAAAACTAAATTTGTATCATTCATGACTGAAAATTTTATTTAAATTTTAAAACATTTTGTAACATGATCTTGATGTACTATTTTCATGGTAATTCAATGTTTGATTTTAAAATGGGTTTCAAAGGATGAATTTAGAGATTTTAAGTTTTCAAGTGATGTATAATTTCTGATGATTTCTAAAGTGTGATAGAGAAGTAAACGCTTAAATTAAGGCCAGGTGATAGTTAATTAAACTTAATTTAATTTATAATTTTCCCTCTGGTCTATGTTATTTATTTGTTTGTTCTTTGTTTATTTATTCATTTCTTTAAATTATTATTATAAATATTCTTTTTTTTTTTACATTTTATCTTGTATTATTTTTTCGTATTTTGTCCTCTATTGTTTTTGAAGTTGTGGTTAAATTCTTAAGTGTTTAAAAAAAAAAATCAAGTTTTGTGCGTTCGCTTGAACTGATTTGCTGTAATCTAAACAGGGATGATGATAATAGGTGGGTGCCAGCCAATGAGATTGCTGTTTGCGCATTAACCTAAAATGCAACAAAGAATATTGTTTATATGTAGCGCATAAATTCTCTCTCTTTCTATCTTTCTATCTATCTATCTACGTGTGTGTGAGACATAGCGACTTCACACTAGAGTTAATGCGGTATGTCTAATACAGGTGCGTTGCACATCCATTCAGATGGACTGAAAAACAGCACGGATCGCTTGATGGAGAGTGAAACTCTGAAGCCCTCAATCAGTGTTCGTCGAGTGAAAATATATGTACTAAACTTATACTTAGCCTCCAACTCACACACTGGCGAGTAAAATCTTAGAATTTATTAGCCATTGGCTAATATTAGACATCATTTAGTCGTGAAGATTTTGTCGCAGTGTAGAGGGTTGTGTAGAATGACCATCAGATGACCAGATCCACTGCTTTATACATCAGTGCATAGTTTCATATAAATGTATTTTTAGTGTATACTTATAGTTTCCTGTTTCTTTGATCATTTTACAGCTTAATCCAAAGTTCCTTCACACCAACTCCACCAGCCACACTTGGCCCTTCAGTGCTATTGCAGAGCTGATAGGTGAGCGAAACTCGATATCTTCTGATATTGTTCATTGTGATAATATGTGTGAGCAGTTTGGAACAATGGATGTGTGCCCTCGAGGGTTAGATTACTATGAAATTGTAACCTAGTTTCCCCACGTTAACATATCCCTGCCTATATTGGCAGTGCTTGGTGACATTTTGTTCTGTGTGTAATGAATTATGCGAGAAATGTTATTGCATCTGATGTATCGCTAGCCAGAGGCAAGTAAGGAAATAACAGACTAATTATGTTTCATTGGTGTTCATCCACTCAAAGACGAATAAAAATGCGTAATCTGATCAAATATGTTTTCTACCTTAGACAATGCTTACGACCCAGATGTGAGTGCCAAACAGTTTTGGATTGATAGGACATCAATCAGAGGTCAAGACTGTCTAATTTTCATGGATAATGGCGCAGGAATGAATTACGATAAGATGTACAAAATGCTCAGGTGGGTGAGAACACAAACCAATGCTGACAACTAGCATACACTGGAGTTACATGATCCTTAATAAATCATTCTCATATGCTGTTTTGGTATTTAAAGGGTTTGTTCACCCAAAAAAGAAAATTCTGTCATTACTCACCCTTGTGTTGTTCCAAACCTGTAAGACTTTCATTCATCTTCGGAACACAAATTAAGCTATTTTTGATAGAATCTGAGAACAAACCAAGTTGGTTGGATGTCAAACCAAGAAACGTAGCAAGGACATTGGTAAAATAGTCAATTTGACTTCAGGGGTACAATCTTAATTTGTATTAAGTATTTTAAGTATTAGAATTTAAATAAGTATTCTAACTGCGAGAATACTTTTTGGGCGCAAAGAAAACAATAATAACATAATTTATTCAACATTTCTTTACTGTTAGAGTTACCATCTTCCGCCATTTTGGAGAGTACCCCTGAACGTAATCAGCCTTGTTTATGTTCAGTATAGAGCACGCGCATTCTGCACATAAACAACGCTGATTATGATGATTACGCTCTGGTGTAACGCAGTTGCATTGCTGTATATGGAGGATCAGAAAGCTCTCAGATTTGATAAAAAATATCTTCATTTGTGTTCCGAAGATGAACAAAGGTCTTACGGGCTTGGAACGGCATAAGGGTGAGTAACAAATTAATTGAAATAACCCTTTAAGAGCCCTTTCTTATTATCATAGTTAATTGTTAAACGAAGTGTGGAAACAGTGTAATTTAGATTCTTTGATGAATAGAAAGTATGGAGAACAGCATTTATTTAAAAAGAATAAGAATGCTTTTGTAACACTCTAAATGTCTTTTGTGTATATATATACACTAACCATTGTTCAGTAAGATTTTAAAACATTTTAGGTCTCTTAGGCTTTATTTATTTGATAAAAATACAGTAAAACCTGTAATGTTGTGAATGATATAAAAATTCCTTCAGAAATCATTGTAATATGCTAATATGGTGCTCAAGAAACATTGCCCATTATCAGTGTTGAAAACAATTGCTTCTTAGCATTTTTGTTCGAACTGTAAATACTTTTTAAGGATTCTTTCATTAAAAAAAGTTTAAAAGAGTAGCATTTATTTGAATTTTGTTTTTCTTTGTATCATAGTAAAGTCTGTCACTGTCACTTTTGATCAATTTAATGCTTCCTTGCTGAATAAAAGTATAAAAAAATGTTTAATGTTAAAAAGTTTTACTATACAACATTTACATTTTGTAATTTTGAAGACGCTTTAATCCAAAGCGACTTACAATTGGGCGATACATAAAGCAATCATTCTTAAAGAGGCAAATAGACACAGGAAGTTCTTGTAATACTAAGTTTTAGGCATTGCTCAAATAAGTACAAGCTAGAAAGGGAAGGAATAAATAAAGAGAAAGACAAATTTTTTTTCTTTTTTAATTTAAGATGAAGTCAAGTAGTGTTGAAATAGTTCACTGAAACTGAAAAGTTTTCAGCTGTCACTTGAAAATTGTCAGGGATTCAGCATTCCAGATAGGGCTGGGAAAATCATTCCACCAGCCAGGAATGGTGAACGAGAACATTCTAGAAAGTGATTACATACTGTTTTCTTCTCCCTCTCAGTTTTGGCTTCAGTGACAAGGAGACTATAAATGGCCATGTCCCTGTGGGCCTCTACGGCAATGGATTCAAGTCTGGTTCCATGCGCTTAGGAAAGGACACCATTGTGTTTTCCAAGAATGGAGAGTCGATGTGTGTGGGCCTTCTGTCCCAGACGTATCTTCAGGAGATACATGCGGAGAACGTCATTGTACCCATCGTCTCATTCAAACGCATCGGACAGTCATATATCCTTACCTTCTAAATAAGCAAAGACAAGAATAGGCCTAAATGTTGAATGAGTTTCAATAATAATTTAAGTTGTTTTTAGGTAAGAGTTTTGGCATATATTTATATTCTCGATTTGATGTCTGTATCCTTGACCTTTCCTCTCACTCCGACCTGAGTCACAACACGCGGCAAGTCTTCAAGATATCCTGCGCTACTCTCTGTTCCAGACAGAGGCGGAGCTTCTCTGTGAGCTCAATGCCATCAATGCACTCTATGACACAGATTCCACAGGAACACGAATAATCATCTGGAACCTCCGCAAGTGAGAATCAAAAGATCTGCTGAATTTGTAGATCAGAGCAGTGTTTGGCGTTGCTAGTGCCATTCTCTTGAGCTACCAAGCCCAGGAATGGATAGATTCAGTGTTTCAGGAATTGTTTTTTTTTTCTGCTACAGAACATCCACAGATAAATCAGAGTTTGACTTTGACACAGACCGCTATGACATTCAGATCCCATCTGAAGTATATGAGAGTGAAAAGGAGAAATACAAGCAACAGTCTCACTCATTTCAGTCAAGCCCAGATAGCGATTTCTCCCTGCAGGTGAGTATTTTACCCTTCTATGCTGAGAAGCCCTAACACATTGCAATCTACATATTGTATTATCATTGTGTCTACTTAATTATGCATTACAGCTCACAGAACATAACAGTAATACGGTATGTGTCTGTATTCATGTTATCTTTTTGTAGGCATACTGTAGTATCCTATACTTGAAGCCCAGAATGCAGATTATCATTCGTGGACAGAAAGTGAAAACCCAGCTGATCTCTAAAAGCCTGGCAAACATTGAAAAGGATACATACAAACCCAACTTTCTAAATGTATCCCAACCAATCATATAGGAGCAAGATGTGATTTCCTGTTCCCTATTTGAAACTATTTGAAATTTAGTTCTTGGAAAAATAGGTGTTAACTTTTTAAAGTAAGAAAGAATTGTTTGTTCATGAAAACAACTTGACAAACTCTGGTTTTTATTTTATGAATTTAACCAACTCATTGAATACATATATGACATAGTGAGCTTTCCTTAAGTCCTTTCTTGTTAGAGAGAAAGCATTCCCATCATATTTGGCTACAACACAAAGAGCAAAGACCATTATGGAGTCATGATGTACCATAAAAACAGGCTCATCAAAGCCTATGAACGTGTTGGATGTCAAACCAAGGTAATTATTTACATTTTTAATTTATTGCTTTGTGGCTAAACACCCACTTTGCCACTTACTTTAGTGAGACAAAGTAATGTTTTATAGTTTATTATTTTTACTACTTGGAGTATCTGAATGCAATTTTAATCTTGATTTTGCAATTAGCCAAATGGAAAAGGAGTGGGAGTCATTGCAGTGATTGAGTGCAACTTCCTTAAGCCAACACACAACAAGCAGGACTTTGACTACACAGAAGAGTACAGGTGAGAATAATACTGTACAGCTGTATTGTAATGTTAGTTTAGAACAATTTAAGTGTAAGTTATTATTGTTTTCTGTTAGTACAGGGGTGTCATACTCAGCTTCTGGAGAGCCACTGTCCTGCAGAGTTTAGCTCCAACCCTAATTAAACACACCTTATCCAGCTAAATGAAGTCTTTGGTAATGTCCAAAATCGCTCCCAATGCCCTTAAATAGGGAACTATTTAAGGAAATAGTCTTTTGTAGTAGTGTCCGAAACCATAGTGGATGGTATTGAGTGCCCTTATTCAATCCCATATTGCAGTAATAAGGATTGTAAATAAATTAATATAGATATAGTCCTGAGTCAGAACCTACAAATAAGTCATTCGAAATTTTGACAGGACAATCTCAGTACTTTGATAGGAATGAACACCTGATTAAAAAATGTTTTTTTATAGATGATCATGAGCCGCAACACTATTTTCCATAAATTGGAGATAAATCGTTTAATTACTACTGGAGCTGCCAGTGTACTTAGTTTTAAAATAAAATTTTCTTTAAACTATTAAGATCAAGATTACCAAGCACAAACTATGCAAAAGTGACTGCATCTCCAGTGCGCTCAGTGTCCGAATTCTCTTGTCTCAGAGAGACACACTCAAGCTGTGTCTGAAATCGCTCACTCATTTACTCATTCACAAATCCCTGTATAGTGTATGGCAGTTGAGTGTACTATATCATAAGGAGTGGAAAAAATAAGTGAACGGATTCAGACGGTGACGTATACACGCGTGAGACTTGAAGCTGTTGCAAAAACATTGACATATGTACTTTTATATTACATGTACCTAATTTTAGAAAATAATATTAATAGCAATAATACTCAAAATGACTTTATATTGAAATAATACATACCTTGTGTCAGCTTTGTTGTTTCATCGATGTTATATAATTATTTCTTTTTGTAATACTTTTTTACGTTCATAATCATTAAATGCTATTAAAATACTGAGAGCAAAAATAAACACACATCCCGCTCTCGCTGGTTCTCCTATTGGATTGTGGGAAATAGTGCTTCAACAAGTGTACATTGGTTGTACACTCGAAATCTGAATTAATTGTGGGTAAAAAGTAGTGGACTGTAACGCTATAAACTTCATAATCACGGGAAGAAGGAGGCGGGAACCGGCGGACATTTAAATGAAAGCTTTAATAACAAAATAAACAAAAGACAGCACGACAGCCCCTCACGGACAACTGCTGCGCACAAACAAAACCAAAACACAAAATAAAATCGAGGCCTGGTCCTCTCTCGTCCTTCACTTTCGTAACTCCTCCTCTTTATACTTCCTTGGGACTCAAGACCGGTGAGTGGCGCAGGTGTCGCTCGTTTCCAATCACTCCACCGGCCTCGCTCCGTTCCCACGGCTCTCGGCCCCGCCCCCACTCGTCACATGGACGAATGTAGGGAATTAAGTCTTTCACTCAGAATTCGTACAGCACTACAAAATGGCTGGCACCCGATATAGTGCACAATAAAGTGGATATGGAGCGGTTTCGGACTCGGCATCAGTGTCTTGAATTCCCTCCCTCGTTTTTTATTCTCTCTGTCAATTGGACTATATCAGTTAGTTGACTAATGTTGGGAATAGTGATTGAGGTTGTAAGGGGTGATTTTGAACACAGCCCTAGAAACTTCCAAACAGATGTGTTGCAGATGGTTGGAGCAAAACTGTGCAATAAAGTGGCCCTCCAGGAGCTGAGTTTGACACGTGTGTTAGTACATATAGAACTTCCTTGACCATATACATAATGTTTATAGTCAAATTTATTATAGATTCTGAATATTTATTTGAATTAAAATAGTTTTGACTAATTATGAATATCTTATTTTGTGAGCACATTTGCAATTCAGCGTTTGATTTTTGATGAGGCAGGCAGGGTTACAGTCAATTCAGGTAATTACAAGAATTGCCCGAACACTTGTTAAGTTCTGTTCTCATACTGGACTGTTGAACTAAATGAACAAGCTCTTTTCTATTTGAGTTAATGACTAATTTTTCAAGTTTTCAGGAGCAAATTTGGTTTTCTAAAACAAGAAATATATAATATAGCAGTCTATGTTGCTTATTATTTGTCCACACAGGAAAACCATGAACATTTTGGGTGTGAAACTGGAAGATTATTGGAAAGCAATCCGCCATAAAAAGGGATTAAGCAATACAGTATCTATGGAAGATATCCCGTTAGTATACACTCACATGCTATTTCTAAACATTTTATTTATTTATTTTTCCATACATAACTCTTATTCCTTGTTTAACATAAAGGAAGCGTCCTGATCAGAACTGGGTTCAGTGTGATGATTGTCTGAAATGGAGGAAACTTCCAGATGGAATTGACATGAATAAGCTCCCTAAAAAATGGTTCTGTCGATTTAATCCAGACCCCCAGTTCAGGTTTGTTTGATCTGACTTTTTTTAATTGTTTAGCTTGTTAAAATGATTAACCTCCAGCGGGATTCAAGAGAAAGGAAAATATGTCCTAGGAAAATTATAGAGTAGTGACATTTAACCTACATTTAAAGTAGCTGTAAGCTGTTTAAGGAGAGATATCACTGAAAGGGATGTTCTGAGAAATCACATGTCTCATGTGTAAAAAGGTAAGATGAAGTCTAGTGACTGTGGCTACATGCCGAAAAACAGATATGACAAAAATGTACCATGCACTAGCTATCTTAACTATCAGTTTTATTTTTCATCCACCAGTATGGATGTTATATCTTATTATTAATAATATTTAACTTGCACCGGAATGGTCTCTGTGACATCTCACGGGATCTGATCAAAAAGTCTCACAGTTTATTTCCAGAACATGATGCACGATGGGATACACTTAGCCTCTAAAAATGTATTCCTTTCACATACACACAAAGTTATGTTAAAATACAAGTTTTAGCAAGTATTCTAGTAAACACAGTCGGTTATGTCTTAACATGTTGGTGTGAACCAGACTTTCTTCTAATTCAACAATGCAATCTGTGACCATCTTACCTTTTTTCTCCTCAGGGGGTTGCATCTTTGAACAGACAGGATGTGTGAAAACACAAAAATTAATTACTTTGCATTTGACCAATGTACAATATCTTTTGTCTAAACATGCAATGTACTGTAGATTAGATATCAGTGATATTTATCAGCAAATGTAATTGTGTGTGTACATGCAAATCTCTGAACATGTCTTAGCACAAACAACTATTCTTTCTACATCCAGGCGATGTGAAGAACCAGAAGAAGCTGAAGATTCTGAAGATGAAACTTCAGACTGCCTGAAAACATACAAACAGTAGTGAGTGATAAAATGTGTTACAACTTTATTTATTTTATCTGAATATGAAAGAATTGAATTTCCCAAAAATAATTAAGATAAGCCAGTGATAAGATTAATAAAAACTAAATCTGATTTACCAGGGGAATTAGTCTGACACTGACGTTCTTTATGTTGCCACAGTGAGAGAAACCTCAAAAAACAGCAGGAACAGCAAAAATCTCAGGTAACATCCTCTCAGGTAATCTTTCTGGATTTCTCCATCCAGTGGTGGTGTTGCTTGTTACTCAGATGTCTTTTCTCTCGTTTGTAATAAGATGGAAGAAACCAGGTTGAGGCAGGAACAGCAGAAAACTGCAGAGCTGCGTCAAAAGAACGAGAATCTTAAAAGGAAAGTTGACCTAGTGTGTCAGCTGTACCAAAAAGTAAGTGTTTGCTTTTTTTTAACCAAAGCTTAGTTAAGCAGTTTTAAGTTCCTAGAACATATTAAAGTCTTGATCTTCCCTTTTGTTTCCCTAGAGCCCTTCCTCACCCAGATCACCCCCTTTGAAAGCAATGAGCCCTTTCAATCCAATGACCCCTTCACAGTCTGGTGAGGCCAAATTGTGTGTGCATTTTTATTTAATCCGGAATCTAAATTATTTGATTAATTTTTTGTGTTTGAACAGCTTCTAGCCCCTCGGACAGCATGCCAGTGATTTCAAATGTCAGGTCCCTTTCCACTCCTAAAAGGTACATCATTCTCATTCTTCCTCTCTCTCTTTTTACACACGTATTTCCATTTATTCTTTCTTAATTCTGTTTTTGCACACAACATGATTTCAAACCTGTCTTCTACAGAACAAAGACAGGTCTTGATTTATCCCAGAGCCATCTTGTAAAAAGAGCAAGAACATTACATGACCACTGTAGCGATACACCAGGTAGTCCATCAACATCCGCAGCTACATCAGATGTCATAACCTCACCTTTGGCGATCGCAGACGATGATGGCAATGCAGTCAACGAAAACAATGTAGAGAGCAGTGACGATGATGATGTTGTTATTGATGAGACCAACAGCACGCCAAGACGTAAACCCTTTGACCTTTCTAAGGTGAAGATGGAAAAAAAGACCAGTGAAGATGCACCAGGATTATATATGGAGTGCAGTGATCAAGCTTCTGTGGAAACTGAAAACACCGGAAAGGAAACAATGGAGGCATCGACCTCCAGTGGCCAAACAAGCATAACAACCCAAACAGAGCATTTCATTATCAAGGCGGAGAAAGATGAGCAGATAAGAAAGGAAGAAGGTGAGATCAAGAAAGAAGAGACTGAGAATGATGCGAGAAGGATGGAACAGAGCGCTATTAAGGTGGAAAGCAGGACAAGTACCGATACAGAAATCAAAGGCCCCATGGAAATAGAGAGATGTAGTAGCGTAGAAGTTTCCAGACCAAATCTTGAAGAAACAGAGAAGACACCTAAGGAGAATAAGATCAGTTTTGAACAACATGCAAAGTCAGAAAACCAGGAAGGTATGGCATCAACTTCCAAGACCTCACTTTTTTCTGACATAGATATAAACCTTATGCCAACACTTGAAGCACAGAAGCAACAGGATAACCTGCTAGATCTTCTAGAGGCCACAGCTTGGGAGAGAGATGAATTCAGAGAGCAAGCTCAGGAGAAAGAAATCAAGCTTTTAAATCTCACTGTAAGGAAGAAGTGCAGCCATCAGAGCATCCAGACAGATCCATCAGAGGAACAGAACTATAAGACTCTCTACTTGCAGGCCACCGAGTCCATCAACAAGCTTACGCAAGAGAGGGATGAGCTAAAAGTGAAACAGCAGGAGTTGTTGCAAATCAAAGCTGAAAAAGAGGCACAGGATGAGGCTAAGAGGAAGGAACAATCGTCAACAACGAGCATTTGTGAAAATGTAGATGATGAAATGGCTCTTCAGGTGGATCTTCTTCTAAGAGAGCTGGACAATCGCAACAATGAATGCAATGAGCTGAGAATTAAGGTGAGAAACTGGTAGTTTTGATTCTCTAAATTCTTGTAACTAATCAAAAAAAATTACAGTAGTCTTTGCTGAAAAGACCAGCATGAATTTTTCTTCCAGCTTAGTACAATTTTGATGCTGTTAAAGGTTAGTTAACCAAAAAAATATTCTGCCATCATTTACTCACCATCATGTTGTTCCAAATCTATATGACTTCCATTTATCCTTGAAACACATGAAGGCATTTTAATGAAATCTGGTAGATTTCCATTCGTCTATTGAAAATCAGTTTAAAAAAACTTTGACACTTCAAATAGTTAATAATATATGATATTTGATATGATATTTTAATGAAGGGCTGGAAATAGGCCTGTCAAAATGGCTGAAAAACTACATTTTCGAATTTTGTACTAAAATATTATCAATATTTGAATTATATTCAAATTTAAAAGGCATCATTTATGTTGGGGGAATAAAGCTTTTGGCTTATCTCCTGAGGCACATCGAGCAAAATATTACCTTTGCATGTTTCTGGGCCTTGAATGTTGTAGTACCCTTGCTGTCTATGCAGGGTCAGAAAGCTCTCAGATTTCATCAAAAATATCTTAATTTGTGTTCCGAAGATAAACGAAGTTCTTACAGGTTTGGAATGACATGAGGTTGAGTAATTAATGACAAAATCTTCATTTTTAGGTGAACTATCACTTAAAGAGGCATGCTGGGAGGCTGGTAATTTCTGCAGGGATGGCCATTATTTGATGAGACATGCTTAAACTTTTTTTTTTTTCTTTATTTCATTCTTTACTAAACACAAATTGTATACTCCAAAGTTGGAGAGCTTGGTGCAGGAGAAAGCTCACTGGGTACAGTTGCAGAAGGAAGTAGAAGAGCTGAGGAAACAAAGAGAGGCGTGGAGCAATGCAAGAGAGCAAGAGACTCTGAAGGACAGTGACACTAGTTCAGAACAAACATGCAGCACAAGATCAGCTGCAAACCTTGTGAATGGGATCCAAAAGCAAGGAGAGAGCAGTAAAAGACCCGTCGAGGGAGAAAACGCAGTGATGCCGGCCAAGTAAGAGCCTTCTTGACTTGTTGACTTGTACATGCTCATTAGGAGTCTCGTTTTGATGCACATATATAACTCTGCTCACTCTTTTGTCATCAGGCTGAGGGAGCTGCGGTGCAGCATCGCCCGGTTATTGGTCACTTTTGTTCCTGCCTTGGACCTCGACCAAGTGAACTATGATTGTGAGGTCATAGATGAGATTTTAAACCAGGTCATACAGGAGATTTCCCCTCCTTAGACCACCTTTACTTAAAGCCAGATGCCAAAGTGTTCAGCCTAGGTTATTGGTTTGTTCATGGTGACTCAATGTTCAAATTTTATTCCACTCTGAAAACATAATATTAAATTGTTACGTTTTATTTATTTACATATTTTTCCTGATTAACACTTGCAGTTCTTTGGGCAAGTTTTACATTGTTTTACACATTCTTATTCTTTTAATCACTGGAATAGGAATAAATTGTTTCAAGGATAACGTTTGACCTTTATGTAAAAAAAAAAACGTTTTGCTTGATAGCTTACAAACGTTTAAGGTTTCTAAATTTTTTCTGATATGCAGTTGTTTGTATTTCTAATAAAAGAATACTTATACTCAATTGTAATTGGAGAAAAGCTGTAGTAAATGCTACTCAAATTGTGTACAGGCAGTTCTGTGTATAATATTGTACATAATGCTGCTTTTGAAAAAAAAAAGTTCAATATAAAATAAATTTTATACTTGTTTGATTCAAATTGTTTATGTTTGTATTTCTGAATGTGGTTATGTATGTATTTTAAAATAACCTTTAGTTGCATAGTTTGTTTTATCAGATTAGTTGCGACGTTTTCTGGTAATATCTGGCCATACGGCCCCCGAACCTTTAACCCTCTGGTATTGTTACTTTGGGTGTCACACTTGTGTTGAAACTGACTGGAGACCATGATCTTAATAATAATAAATAATTTTATGAATGTATCAATTTTCATTTCAATAATGTTTTTTATATTTGGTATTTTGAGGGGATT
Source organism: Carassius carassius (assembly GCF_963082965.1). NCBI lineage: Eukaryota > Metazoa > Chordata > Actinopteri > Cypriniformes > Cyprinidae > Carassius > Carassius carassius. The sequence goes on along the minus strand of NC_081773.1, from coordinate 18,557,020 downwards.
TGTTATGACTATAACACTTCATAATTATGGACCATTTATTTCTGTATAAAAATGTACAAAAAATAGTGTGATGTGATGTCACTCTCATGAATAAATGCACAGATTAGCTCAGGGTCAGCTGAAGTAGATGTGCACCTGCAAGCCTATCCACACACTCCGAGGCCCACATCTCCATTTGGCCTTTTAAACCGAAAAGGTGAAATTGCTCGGAGAAAAACGCTAAAATAACCAATTTCCACAAAACATTTATGAGTGCTTTTGGTCTTTTCAGTGATGCGCAGCTACTACATATCTGTTCCCATCTCAAAAAATGTGTTCTGGGGTTTCATGACCCTTTAAAATCCATTGAACAGAGGCAGATTATGCCGCGTTTCCACCGAAATTACCCGGAACATTTGTACCAGGAACTTGGTAATGAAACTGTCTATGTGAAACCCCTGGAATTTAGTGAATGCCGGTGGAAACGCAGAAAGCAACAGGTATGGGGGGAAAAAAGTTCCTGGTACAAATGTTCCGGGTAATTTCGGTGGAAACGCGGCAAAATGTTTTTATCTCGGGGAGGAATGGAGGCGTGTCTTTACTGTATGTACGAGTCAGGAAGCACCTGTGTCTACTTTACACTGCAGATTATTTACGTCTTCATTCACAGTATTTTCTCAAAACCTAAACGTGTCACTCGACTCTGACTGTGTCCACGGTAAGATACTCTTCTGTCTGCTTATGACACGACAAAACTAGCAAGAGAGATACTTCAGAAGGATATGATTATTGTCTGACTGTAACTACTTTCTATCAAGATAAATATTTTAATTTGAGAAACGTAACATGTTTTGTGGACGTGCTAAAATAAGTATTGTGCATAAATCCTTTTTTATTTAACGAAGAGAATGTGTTTACTCAGACATGTTTTGGTTTCATACGCCAATGTAAAACATGCTATTATTATTTTCACAGTGTTGATGTGATTGATATATTTACTGTGGGATTCATCGCAGATTTTCATCGCTTTTCTCCAAATATCCAAATACACACTGGGACCACGACCATGACAGTGTTTGAGAACTGTACTGTGGTGTTAGATGTGAAGAACCTGCCTTTTAAAGAGAAGAATAAACTGAGATTAGCTCTTCTGGAGAATGGAGCAAACATCTCATATGTCATCAACAACGAGGTTCCTGTTCATTTTTTAATCTTACTCTTTTATCTTCTTTTTGTGCTATTCAAATTAAGAGCAGCTACACTGAGAATTGATTTCGGTTACAAATTACATGTCAGTCATTCTTCAGTCATGGGACAAAACGGGTCCAGCAAGAGTAACTGCTATTAGGTTTAAAAAATAAAAATATTTTTAATTTTAAATGTCATGAGGGATTAATAATAGAATGTATTTAACACAATTATCACCTTTAAATTCTCATTACCTTAAATTTCTCATTATGTAAGTTTCTTAAATGTACTCTCACTACATCTAAAACTGTGTCCACAGAGAAGGGTTCAATCATTCATATGTTATAAAAATTGATAAAAATGTTTGTTTGTTTTTTAAAATGATGGAAAAGAGTGTGTGTTATCAAAAGCAACACTTAATATCTAATATCTCCTATCATAGCAAGGTTGTTTTTTAATGACACATGCATGTTTCATAAGATTTTAAAGTTGCGTCCCCACTTTTTGTCAACACTGTCAGACATTAAATAAAATGTCATAAAATCAGTGAATACCACTGTCACTCTAAAGGACCCCATTGCCACAGGGTCTGAGTTTTATAGTTTTAGAATATTTTAAATCCTAATATTAACATTTCCTTTGTCAAAACACCATTTTCCAGTTTTTGAGGAAATTATTTGAAATATTTTGATTATTTTACTCCCTTGAAGCAGGATTCATTAGCACCTAGCATCAACAGAAAAAAATAAAATGGCTACTACATGAACCACTGGTTTTGTGAAAGAAATGGCAAATTTGTCAACACCCTCAGATGAAACCACCATAAGATTTTGTGTTCCAATGATATATCAAAATACTTAAATGTGACTCTTGAATAAAAGCTTTATTAACATACTTTATAAACGTGATTGTGGTTTGTTTTAATACAGTAATTGACCGATTCAATGTATTTGAGAGGTTTTCGTCACCACCGTCAGATGTCAACTCTGTCATTTGAATATTTAGATAATATTTCATTATGATATACAGTATTTGTTGTGGATTTGTTGGTCACATGTGAAAGTGAAATCTGTCTGCTAACATGAGAATGTTTTGTTGAAATTATATTACGCAGTCCAAGGTAAAAAAAAAAGCACATTTTGTTAAAAAAAACAGAAAATTTGGTAGGTTGTATCATTAATAGTACATATAAGATACATAAATGTAGTTTAATTTGTCTGAGTGCAAGGTATCGTTTTTTTAAATTTTGCACCCTGTTTTGTCCCACTTCTCAAGAATACACTATTTAAACAATTTACAGACATTTGGTTTGTTGAACCCTCTGATACTGTTAACTTTAAGTGTAGTTAAACATAACACAGCAAAATTTACAATTCAATGACTACAGGTAGATTAGTGTCATAGAAATAAAAAAAAATAATGTGTAATACTGCGTTTAATCTACACAATGACTAATTTGTAGATTGTATCCCCCTCTGTATTTTGATGTTTTTTGTTTTTTTCTATTTCCCATTAATTTCCTTTGCTAAGAGTACAAGTGTGTCTATTTTTATATGACTATTTAACATTTTCTAATCATGCCCACATTTTTTGTGATTAAAATGAACGAGCACTTTATGCTTTATAATGCTTAAAATAAGTAATGCATGTTCATTGGTCCTACTGAGTTGCTAAAGAGCTGCAGTGTCTCTTCTGACCTCGGTTTATCTCCTCCAGTGCTCTTTTGTAGTCACTAGCAGTGTGAAGGATCTGAGCGGTAACCGGCAGCGCAGCATCCAGAAGCTGCAGATCCCAGTGGTCGGGACGCAGTATGTGTGGAGCTGTCTGGACCAAGGGCATCTCCTGTCATTGACCGAGCATAATTTGACCCCAGAGCTGCCATACCCTGGCTCTGAATTCCTCCGTCCTTCAGGTAGGAGTTTCTTGTACCTCATTTAAGGAATTCTTATACTTTCTTTGTTAAACAGATGTTTGCCCGAAGTCATACTGTAACTAAAGTTTACTTACGTGCGATGAGAAAGTGTGGAGTGACAGAACAGATGGTAGTGTCACAGCCACATTAGTTTTATTTGCTAACAGTGGATCTCTTTTCTCTGTAGTTTCTTCAGTTTGACATTATAGTTGGGGTGTAAAAGTATTTAGTGAGATTAAACCATGTATTTTCGTGGCACTGTTGACATAATGTTGTTTTTCACTACTAAGCGGTAAAAGTGTCAACATATATACTAGGAAAAGAGGAGTTCAATGGTCACCCTGAACTCCCAAAGACTGAAGCTGAGATTCTTCAGAAGAGTGGACCCCGTCCTGGAAGGTTCAGGTGCGCTCTGTTTTTTTTTTCACTGTCAGTTCTTGAGTTTGTTCAACAGTTTGTTTTTTTCGTGGGTAATCAATTTCTACAGCATTTTTCCTGTTTAGATGTGCTTGTTTACCTGGCTGCATCTTTTCCCTTCACTCAACACAGAGTTTACAAAGAAGGCGACCATGACCTGCCTGAATTTCCTTCATATTCTCAAGTGGCCAAGTATTCAGTTTTTGAGAGGGTGAGTTACTTCATGCATCAGTCACAATAGAATTATTACTGGACATCTGGGAAAAATAAACTAAATAGTGAAAAATGTATGGTGACCTCTTTAACACATTCTTGAGCTGATTCTATGAGCGCCCGCAACTGTTTGTAAGTGTTTTCATGTCTGCAAGTGTTTGATTGTGTGTTTCAGGTCAATCCCAAGACTTTGTCTGTTCTGGAGCTGCAGAGTGCCAAAGGCAGAGCAGGCCAGCAGTATCGTGTGTTGTGTTCAGTCTTGTGTGAAGCTGAGGTTTGATCATCATTAATGTTGTTATCTCTGGAATCATAGATGGTGACGGCTGAATTTGTCTTGTGGTGACAGACTCTCTATTGCTGTAGTCCGCAGTGGTTCAGGACAAGCTTGTGTTCTGCGTGACATCTGAAGATGCTGTGGAAGCGTATCTGCAGCTGATGAAGGAGATGGAGACAGAGGGATTCACAAAGACACACACACTTTCCCCTAAGGTTGAGCGCTTGGCATCCTACAGCCTGCAGCAGGTTAGATAAACACAACACAGATCTGTTTTTATTCATTTGATATACAGTACAGACCAAAAGTTTGGACACACCTTCTCATTCAAAGAGTTTTCATTTTCATGAATATGAAAATTGTACAGTCACACTGAAGGCATCAAGGGCTATTTTATGGAGGTTAATCAGTAGCTAAACTCGAGAGGTTGAAGATCTGAATGTGAGAACTTGTCATATTAATATTTGTATTTGTAAGTTAAAATTTACACTCACAGCTCTGATGTGAAAAGCTGAATCTTTCAATTTGCACACACAGACAATGATCAAAACACCCGTGTTTTGAATTGGAAGTTGTAGATTAATAGTTACAAATGTGTAGAATGACATTCACACAAAGAAAATGACATACACACATGTTTACGACATATTTACTTTTGCACTTTACTTCAGTTTCGCTGCACAACGTCAAGTCGGCACTTACAACCTCTCAGATCTGGAAGTACAAGGTCAAATCCTAGCGCTCTGACTTTTGCTACTCTTTTTGCGGTATTCTTTTGCAAAACTCACTTGTGCACTTGTATATGCAGATGTGAGAGAGCAGAGCTGGGGCGGGGCTTTGGTGCGAATGAAGACATTTTATTGGTCGATGCCCGACCAATGAACAACGCCAATTGTTTTCACTGACTATCCTTAGCTTTGACTGGATTTTAAGACACTGCATTCATTTTGCCATTCAGGTATTATCTAGTAGACAAATAATGCAACATATTTTATATGTATATCCCACTGCATATTGCAGAGTAAACTCGCTGTACCAGAGCATGCTTTGATCTCACCGCCACGCGGTCACGTGGTTCATGGAGCTATCAATAGTACTAAACTATACATTTTGTCAATATGTTTGAAATGTATTAATTGGGACAGACAACAGTTTCATTATATATGCAGCGATTTCTAGTAATTTGTAACGCTTAAAGTGTAATGACTTTGCGTTACAATAGCATTTTATACTGGATAATGGAACAGCATTGTGTTCTCATACTACTCCTTTGCAGTTAAATGTGACTAAACAATTAAGTGTAACTTTTAACCAATAAACTAACTGTACTACATGTTAACTCAGTCCTGTTTAGTTAATTTCAAGAGATCATGGTACTAAATAATATGCGCAATAATTATGATCCATGAATGACCATTTGAAATATAACATTTTCTAATATGGTTATTATTTATACTACAATAACTGTAGTAGAGGCATGCTTTAAATTAGAGGCATTTGGTGGCCAGAAAGATAATATTCATATGCAATTCCATTGCTTAAACACTAGATGGCCTTGTTGATGTTTAATAAATACATGTATTTAGCTCTACTAGTTGCTCAAAACAGTATTTCTGGTCATAAGTGCTTATTTTTTAGGTTTTGCTGTTTAATGTACATTTAGACATTATTAAACACTCGTTTTTTATAAAAAAAAAAAATATTAATAATAATAACAATGTTGCATTTAAAAAGGTTCATTACTGACAAGCAAATTAGGAATTTAACCCAATGAAGAAGTTAAAATTATTTTTACAAAACATAAAAATAATAAAAACAGCATTATATTGCAACTCTGGTAGAGTGATATGCAGTGGGATATACATATAAAATATGTTGCATTATTTGTCTACTAGATAATACCTGAATGGCAAAATGAATGCAGTATCTTAAAATCCTGTCAAAGCTAAGGATAGTCAGTGAAAACAATTGGCGTTGTTCATTGGTCAGGCATCGACCAATAAAATGTCTTCATTCGCACCAAAGCCCCGCCCCCAGCTCTGCTCTCTCACATCTGCATATACAAGTGCACAAGTGAGTTTTGTATGGAATGATATTGCGGACATTATTCAAAAGGCATTGCAAATTCAAAACACGGGTGTTTTGATCATTGTCTGTGTGTGCAAATTGAAAGATTCAGCTTTTCACATCAGAGCTGTGAGTGTAAATTTTAACTTACAAATACAAATATTAATATGACAAGTTCTCACAATCATATCTTCAACCTCTCGAGTTTTGCTACTGATTTACCTTTATACTATTTGACCAAGAAGGAGAGTGATGGGGTGCTGCGCCAGATGACCTGGCCTCCACAGTCACCGGACCTGAACCCAATCGAGATGGTTTAGGGGGGAGCTGGACCGCTGACAGAAGGCTAAAGGGCCAACAAGTGCTAAGCATCTCTCGAGGAACTCCTTCAAGACTGTTGGAAGACCATTTCAGGTGACTACCTCTTGAAGCTCATCAAGAGAATGCCAAGAGTGTGCAAAGCAGTAATCAAAGCAAAAGCTGGCTACTTTGAAGAACCTAGAATGACATATTTTCAGTTGTTTCACACTTTTTTTTTATGTATATAATTCCATATATAATTCCACGTGTTCATTCATAGTTTTGATGCCTTCCGTGTGAATCTACAATTTTCATAGTCATGAAAATAAAGAAAACTCTTTGAATGAGAAGGTGTGTCCAAACTTTTGGTCTGTACTGTATGTATAACATGTGACTAATGGGTGTGAAGTAATTGCTCACTCTTTTGATTGGCAGCTGCTGTTGGAGGAGAAGCTGAACTGCAGCACCTTGTCACAGGAAGTTGGTGTCTTTGTGGAGCTGGTTTGGACTGAAGCTCTCGGTTCCCTTTATAACATACTGACAGTCCCTGTCTCCAAAATCAGCCTCAATGACGTGAGAATGAGCTTAGATGGTCACACACAGCGCAGTGGAGAAGCTGACAGGAATTTGCTGTGTTTAACGGTTCCGGTGTGTTTTTTGGCTCTGTGCTGCTGCAGGTGAGCAGGGTGGAGGGATTGCTACTGCAGGCACAAAAGACTGAGAAAGAGGATGAAGTCAAAGCCCTGCTGGAGGAGGTCAACACTCTTCTGCCCCTCAGAATGATCGACCCTCCTTCCAAACACAAGCTTGTGTCTCAGAAACTGGACCTTTGTCAGGTATCAGTTTAAATAAATGAAAGTCAAACAAATACTGAATTAAATCCCTTTGCAGGTTTGAATATGGCTTTTTACTTGAGCAATTCAGCAGATGACCTTTTGCTCTTTTAACTCTTCTGTCATCTGCAGCTGATCAGAGATATTGTAAATGTGAGTGAGGCCACTCTGGGAAGCCCCTCATCGTCGTCTCTGGGGAAGTATCGAGCTCTGAGGTGCAGCATTGAGGTTGTTCCACCACAAAACCCTGAGTTTCATGATGTCTCTCAACTGCTTCAGGACAGGTAAACGTGATTGTGGTCTGAAGTTCAAACATGAATATATTTCTGGACATTGTTAACCTAATATGCACTACAGGCCTTTCCAGATTCAGCGGATACTGCGTGTCAGCAGAGGAGTGGAGCTTCAGATGTTTAAGGAGGATTTAGGCAACATTAAACCCCTCCTCCACTCCACTAGTCCCAGCAGTTTTGTTGGAATACTGTCACGGTGAGAGTTATTAATAAATCATTTATTTGATTATTAACTTTAAGTAAGTGCTGAATCTTAATGTTAAAACCATGGAAATAAGTAAGACAAAAATACCATATTGACCAATCCTGAAAAACCAAAAATCTAATATCTGACTACACATTGGTTTAAATTACTTTTTGTAGTGTCTATTCAGTAATTCACTCTTGTGTCACTCTTGTAATTAACTGAATGTACAATTTTAAACATTCTTTATAGAGGTCTGCTGCTGCCCAGGGTTGGAGTCGAACAGCATGGAATTGAGAGAACGGATATCGGGAATCTCGGAGGAGGAATCTACTTCAGTGACTCTCTGAAGTCAGTGTTTTTTAGCATTACTCAGTCATCTCTTAATATAACAGATGTATTAATAATGTGAATACATTATTATGATGACAACTGGAGATTTTAGCCAGTCGGTACATTTTTAAAGGACTAGTGTGAAATACTCCAAGCCCAGTGTGACTGACGGCTCTCGGCTGCTGTTGGTGTGTGAAGTGGCGTTGGGTCGGTGTAAGGACCTGCTGAAGAAAGACAGCACTTTGACTTGTGCTCCTGACGGTTACCACAGTGTACACGGAGTCCAACGCTCTCCAAACAGACTCTCTGAATTTGAGGTGCTTTTCTTACTCATTATCTGTGTACTTAAATATTCTGCTTCTGTTTGTGGGATCTGATGCGACTCTTGCATTTGTGTGTGTGTGTGTTTATATTTGACAGGATGATGAGTTTGTCGTCTATAACACAGAGCAGATCAGACTGAAGTATGTGGTACAGTACAGTCTGGAGGGAGACGAGTTAAAAGAGTTCCAGCCTCAAATCAACACTCAGCTCACATATCTAACCGACACAACACCTGATATCTGTGAGTAATATCTAGTGAACAGGACATGCTGAGAGAGACCAGCTTTTATATGTGGAGGAGTTTGTTTTAAATAATGCTGTCAAATTATTAATTTTTTTATGAAATTAATTTAAATCTGAAAATGTGTGTTTTTAAATTCATCAGTGGTTTTGTGCCAATGTGTTTCTTTAGTGCCCGGTGATGACAGTGAGGGTTTGGAGTCCATTAAGAATCCTCTGGAGGAGATGAACGCAGGTTTGCTGGACAGCAGTGGTCAGAAACTTCCTCTACAGGCTGTCAATGTGAGGGGCAAGCTGATGGACCTGCTGTGTCAGGTATGATAATACAGCGGTGGACTGCACTTTGAAATTAAGAGAAATGAGCATGAGGAATTCCAGAGTAAACCAAAAGAACTACACAGTGAAGAAGGAAAAAAAACACTAATAAAATAAAACTAGAACAAGGAAGAGATGGACACAATCAGGACCACGGGAACAAAGACATGAAATAAAAAGCAACAGAATTAACAAATTAAAAGACTGAAAATCCCACATCCAAACACTCAAATATAATTCCAAACTGCAACATTAATTTCATCTCGATTTCCACCAGGTCATCGTATTCCAGACCTACACAAACCAGAGTGCTGTTCCCATTGAAGCAAAGTATGTCTTTCCACTGGAAGAGACGGCAGCAGTGTGTGGATTTGAAGCCTTTATCAATGGAAAACATGTCATTGGAAAGGTCAGAGTCTTTCAGAATTTGTCAAATGCAGCCTGCTCTCTTTAAACATCTTTTTCATCAATTTACAATGTCTGTTTTTGTCCTGTAGGTAAAGGAAAAGGAGCAGGCTCGTAAGGAGTACAAGCAAGCCATAGAGAAAGGCCATGGAGCCTACCTGATGGACCAGGATGCACCTGTGAGTTACTGTAACTGATCTGGAGCTCAGGTGTGTGTGATAATGTATCATTCAGAAGGTTTCTTTAAGTTCATGTGTTTATGTGAGGCAGGATGTATTTACTATCAGTGTGGGGAATCTTCCTCCTGGAGCCACAGTTTTGATCAAGGTGACGTTCATCACTGAGCTGCTGGTCAGATCAGGCTCTATAGTCTTCTCACTGTCTGGCAGCGTGGCACCATGGGAACAGAGAGCCGCCCTTTATCAGACAACTCAGGTACGACACTCTTTTGTTATTGTATTTCAAATCCTTTTTGGCCGGCTGATTGTTAGCATTTTGACTGACACTTGTGTTGCATTTCAGGCCACTGTTGAAAAGATTGGTGTGACAGAGCTTGATTCAGAGGGGTGAAGATCTAAAATACTGGAGAATTCACGGGGAAAATCACTCAAGATTCACAAAAAATTCATTGCACATGCTAATGACTTTAACCTTTATAACATCATGTTTTATATAGAGTAGCACCTGGTCTAGTTGAACTGTGAATGGTCACTAAGCAAGCACAGCGTTGTTGTAACTCGGTTTCATTTTCTTTCTCTGTCTTCAGGGAGTTTTCTCTGTCTATGTCCATTGAAATGCCTTATGAGATCATCAACTTAAGCTCTTCACACCGCATCAAAACCAAGGTTATCAGTTCATTTTGGTGCATTGTCTTAGTAAAATAATTAGTAAAATAAAAAAGAAATGAAGAAGACTATATTAACAGTATTAGTGTTTCCCCTGTTCAGAGGACAGACTGTAAGGTAGTGATCAGCACGTTACCGGGACAGACATTGGGATCTGAAGGGTTACAGGTGTCCTTCAGTCTTTCTAATATCCACATGCCCAGAATGTGGGTCGAGAACCATCCAAATAAAGATAGTCAGGTAAAGAAATAATTCATCCGATCTGCTTTCCTAACTGTCATGGTTATTGCACACAAAAAATGCCACTTTCCATCTTACGTACCCTGGCAAAAATGAACACTGATACGGAGCTGATCCCTGCAGGCCTGCATGCTGGTGTTTTATCCAGACTTTAGGTCAAGTGGGGTGTCTGGCTCTGGAGGTCCGTCCAATGTGAGCGATGTGGTCATTCTACTGGACTCCTCCAAGTCCATGCAGGGAGACGCCATGCTGAACGCCCGCAGGATTGCGCTTCAAGTCCTCAGATCTCTGGACCGCTCACTGAAGATCAACATCATCTCTTTCAGCACTGGTTAGAGCTCACTGAAACTGTCTGACACTGTTTTATTGATCGTCGTGTGGACATTTTGATATCTCTTATTTTTGTAATTCATTGTGAAGCATTATGGGTAAATGTTTGTTTTTGCAGATTATAGGGAAGCTTTTCCTGCACCAGTGAGTTTAGATGAGGCATCTGAAGCAGCCAGGAAATTTATTATGGTGAGTAATGTTTACAAATGGTTAAAGATGGTTCTGAAACTCAGTTTCTTTGCGTATCATTGCATTCCCTTCTCTTCAGTTGTGTGGCAGCTCTGGTGGCGGCACTGATCTGTGGCGGCCTCTCCGGAGTCTGAGTCTGCTGCCTCCCTCCCGGGGCGTGAGGAACATCCTGCTGCTCTCTGATGGACATGTTCAGAACCAACCTCTGACCCTACAGCTGGTCCGAGAAAACTCCTGCCACACGCGTCTCTTCACCTGCGGACTCAGGTCTGCTTTTAATCAAATCTCTTTATTTTTCTCCTTCATTTACACTGAATTTCTGAACATAAAGTTTGGTTGTGTTTGTCTAGCTTGACAGCTAATCGTCATATGCTCAGAGCATTGGCTCAGGCAGGTGGAGGAACATATGAATTTTTTGACACAAAGATGAAACACACTTGGACAGAGAAGGTGAATCACACTCTATTGAATTTTTTTATTACTTAATTGGAAATATTATCTTTCCAATATTGCCCTGGCTTGAGTCTGAGGCTTGCGTTGAAGAGATTTGTGGGTAATTTCAGGTGCGGGCTCAGGTTCGGCGTATGGATTCTCCAGGCTGCAGATCAGTGGCAGTGAAGTGGCAGCAGTTTAATCCCACAGCGCCGCTTCCTGTTCAAGCCCCCTCACAGCTTCACGCTCTCTTCACTGACTGTCACACTCTCGTTTACGGATTTGTGCCACACTGCACTCAGGTAGACAGACTTTACTTTACTAAACTGCATTGTTAATAATTATTGTAGTTGTTATTAGGAATGGGTCATATATTGAATATTCACAACAACAAAAACCAACAACATCTTGAATGTAGTGGTAATTTTAGTCTTTCTTCAGTGATACAGATAGAGTTTTCATTGTTGTGAATCAATATTCCATTAATTGATTCAAACTCTAAATCACATTAGCATAATCACTGAAAAATGTTCATGAACACTGAATGTAGATGTATCAAGAATGTATTTATACATTCAAATATTTCAATAAAAATAAAAACTGGTAAATACTGATGGTTTTTTTACAGATTACTTTTGTATTTGTGCCAGTGGCATGCAGTGGTGTTTGGAAATATGTTATGTAAATTCAGGTCCCAGTTCCACTCCCCTGATTGGTGCATCTAATTAACTTAAATAATAAAAAAATATTTCTTCATATAATTTAAAATTTAGTAACCAGCAGTGTGCAAACATGGCTTAGTTATTTTTAGTTTTTAAGATAGCTATCAACTATCAAGATTTAAAATACCTGTGTAAAATATTAAGATAGATCCCCAGTTATTTGTGTTTATGTATTGTTTTGAATTGTGTAATATTTACTCATTTAGGCCACACTGTTTGGTGATTTGAGTGGACAAGAGATCAAAACAATGGTTTCCACCACAGAACTACAAAAGACAAAGGGAACTGTGAGTGAACATCTTAAATACTTCATATAATCTGAAACACCATCAGTTGTTTATCAGGTGTTTGTAGAGTTGTGTGTGTGTGTAGTTTCTTCACAAGTTAACAGCAAGAGCGATTATCAGAGACTATGAAGATGGCATTCTAGCTAACAGTGAGGCAGAACACGAGGTACAGTATTTAGCTGTGTGATGATATTTTTTATATAAACTGGCAGATCTGCTAACAGAAGAACTTGAATCGCTGTCTTTTATCTCTTTATCAGGAGAAGAAAGCAGAGCTGAAGTCCTACATCATTGAGCTGAGTAAAGAGTTCTCCATCTTGTCCCATTTCACAAGCTTTGTCGCCATTGAAGAGAGGGTATGATTGCTGATAATTTAAGGGTAGTGTGTTTAGGTCACCGATGCTAAACATAAAAAAACTCCAGTTTCAGAATTAATGCCAAATCTGTATTAAGTAGCTTATTGTTATCCTCAGAAATAAAACATTTGTAGCTTGGTTAGTGGTTGACTGATGTGAGATTTTAAATGCCAATATATACAGGTCCATCTCCAAAAGTTATTTCAAAAAGTGAAACTTCCATAAATTCTAGATTCGTTACATGTAAAGTAAAACATTTCAAACATTTTTTATTTATTAATTTTGATGATTAAGAGCTTACAGCTCATGAAAGTCACAAATCCAGTATCTCAGAAAATATCCTAAGATCAATCAAACGAAGTATTTGCAAAATAGAAAAGCTCATGTTCTTCAAAGTATGTTTATTTCTGGACTCAATACTTGGCCGGGGCTCTTTTAGCACAAACTCCAGCATCAGTGAGGTGTGGCATGAAGCGATCAGCCTGTGGCACTGCTGAGGCACTATTGAGCCTTCAGCACATCTGAATTGTTGGATCGACTGTTTTTCATCTTTCTCTAGAAAGGGGTTCAGGTAAGGCATGTTGGCTGGCCAATCAAGCACAGTAATATCATGGTCAGCAAACCACTTGGAAGTGGTTTTGGGACTGTGGGCAGGTGCCAAAGTCCTGCTGCAAAATGAAATCAGTATCTCCATAAAGCTTGTCAGCAGATGGGAGTATTAATTGCTCAATGTAGATGGCTGCATTGAGTTTGGACTTGATTTAAACACAATGGACCAACACCAGCAGATGTCACAGCACCCAAAATCATCACTGACTTCAGAAACATACACTAAAACAAGTAGGATCTGCCTTTTTACAGTACATTAGGTTAGGGGCGAGTGCCACCCCTTGTACTTTTGCTTTTTGGCTATAGAGTGCAGTCTAGTTAGGCCGTCTCAAACGCTGAAGGCTTTTCCTTTTCACATTCTCTTTTTGTAGTCAGGCTTAGGGGATACTTAATAGCTAGAGGGTGTTTAGTTTATTTATTTTTTTGTTTAGCGCCGCCCACATTCCTTCTTCCCGCTCTCTCTGTCTTGTGTATGATTGTTACTGTAAATACTGTACATATATACCACGTTCTTTATTTCATTATAAAACCTTTATTTTACATCGTACTTACCCTGAATAAATCACTGAGTTGCATTATATTGTTCCGGTTTTATGGCTTTGTCCCGCACATTTTTTGTATGTGTTTCTTTATCTTTTTCTTTACCTATCTTTTTTAAAAGCTAGACTCCATTATCCCTAGACCAACTCGAGGTCATAACACTTTGATAGAGCACTCTGCGGACAGCCACCCCTTTCAGTAATGACCTTCTGTGACTTAGCTTCTGTGACTTAGCTTCTTTGTGGAGGGTGTCAGTTATTTTCTTCTGGACCATTGTCAAGTCAGGAGTCTTCCCCATTATTGTGGTTTCGAAGAACATAAGATAGTAGGGCCTAAGGACGGTCATTTAATGTAACTCAGATGTAAATATTCTAATATTCTGAGATACTGGATTTTTTACTTTCATGAGCTTTTTGACTCTCATGAGCTGTAAGCTCTAATAATCAAAAAAAAAAAAACCTTTGAAATGTTTTACTTTGAATGTAATGAATCTAGAATATATGAAAGTTTCCCTTTTTGAAATGTTACAAAAAATTTTTTTGAGATGCACCTATATATACAGTATCTAAAAAATGTTTTAATGTTTTGTATCTAGTAAGTCATGCCATTATAATAAATAGTTTACACACAAATAAAGTGTTTAATATTGGTAATAAAGAACATGTAAACATCTGTACAGTACACACAGGGAATCACCTTTTTTGCACAAAAGGGTAGAATCAAAGTACTTCTAAGTAAAATATGCCATGAAGTAATTTCTGTGAATTATTTTAAAGTGAATGACAATTAAAAATACCAACTAATAATATCATTGGCTCTTTGCAGAAGCAGAATGAGCTTGACATCGGATTCACAGATATTCCTAAAATCATATCAGAGGAGGATGTGGATATTTTGCCATATATGGGCTGGACTGAAGAGAACTTGAAGGCTGTGCATATTAGTCACAGCCTTGATTCCCAGACAGGCACGACTAACGTAGCTGACCCGGTGAATCGTATTGGTTCTTTTAGCATTCGTAGTCTCCATCAAGAGTTAATGGAACCTCTTTCCTTGATTGATAGTCATCTTATTTCTCCTGCTGCCCAGTTTTTATCCTCAGAGCCTCCTCACTCTTATTTTAGTAGATCTGAATCAGGGGAATACATGGCCTACGGACTTGTTTCCCAGAAAGAAATAACTCCAATAATTTCCCCCAAGAGTTTAAACTTTTCCTGTACCACAGAGAACTACACTGAGCTTGACACCTCAAGATGTGCTCTCTTTACAGATCCTCCTCATTCTCTTCCTCTCAAATTTCAGCCAAGCTTTTGCATGGTTTCAAGCCCTCCTATTTCTCGCTGGATGAGTAAATCTTTTTCCAGGAGGCGAAGGGCTGGTAGCCCCATTGTCTTCGATCAACCTGTGTTGTCTGCACCACCCTCTCTCCCTGAATCTGGTGGCTTTGGTGGTCTCCTCAAAAGTACAAATGGGCATTTTGGTTTTGGTTCCACAGCTACTGGACTCTTTGGAACATCTCTAGTACAGCAGCAAAAGGCACAAGAAGAACCACAACAACAAATAGCCGCTCTGTCTTCTGAAGCTGGTAAGTTGACTTAAATTGATGAGGTTTCATCTGTTATCAATGTTGAGATGAAGTAAATGTAGCATTCTGTTGTTTATCTCTGTTACGCCTGCCTGTTTACCCCTACTGGCTCTGCTACACAGTGCAGACGTTAGTTGGGCAACAGGTGTATTCCATCCCTAATTAACTCACCATAGGTATAAAGACCTGTGACTTGGAGTGAGAGGTCTGTTTTTCTCTCACTTATTTCCTTTGTGTCTTTGTTTTTCCATATTTATTTCTAGTGCCAGGTATTGTTTATTTAGTAACCACACGTGTGTGTTTTTCCCCTAGACGTCGTTTTTTTTTATTGTTTAATACTGGTTTTGCTTGATTTGTTAATAAATTGTTTTTTGTTAAAGCATTTGGTTGTTTGCCTCTTTTATGTTGCGGTATATGAGCCAGCCGTAACATAAAAATGGGGCCTCGTCCGAGATTTTTGAGCGTTTGTTTTTGAGGGAGTATTTTATTGTCTCTTCAGGATTTCTTGTAATGATGCAGCTCTGTTGGCTGATGAATTTGTTCTGACTCACAGAGTTTCTTTTCCTGATAGAGGTTCAAGTGATCAGAGTAGAAAGTTATTTCGGAATCGTTGGACGCCTCCAGTGAGTACATCGAACACAGTGGCAAGTGTGCCCCCTGTTAGTCAGAATTTTTCATCAGATAAGAAGGGTAAGGTGATCTGCTTTTACTGTCACAAAGTAGGGCATAAAATATCTGAATGTAATGCTTTAAAGAAGTCTGCCAAGCCAGTCGGATTGGTTCGACTTGAACCGCTGGAGATTCATGCTCACCAACAGAATTCTGAGATTAGGAAGGGGATCTCGAAACCGGTAGATGTCGGGGATAATTATACGGAGTATGCTCCATTTATTACTAATGGCTTTGTGTCTTTGCCAGGACAAGAAGAAAAAGTTTCTTTGAGGATCCTGAGAGACACCGGAGCTTCTCAATCATTCTTGCTAGAGGGAGTTCTTCCACTCTCAGGTCGGACTGCGACTGGAAGGATGTATTGATTAGGGGGATAGAAATGACTTTCTTAAAAGTTCCCTTACATAAGGTACATCTTATCTCTGATCTTGTAACTGGTGATGTGATTGTGGGAGTACGGGCTTCCCTTCCTGTGCCAGGGGTTTCTTTCATCTTGGGGAACGATCTTGCTCAGGGAAATGTCTGGGGAGCATCAAAACCTGTACCATCTACTGTTGTAGTCTCCTCACCTATGTCTGCCGATGTTCCTGATGAATGTGGTCTGAAATTTCCCCACGTGTTTCCTTCCTGTGCTGTCACCCGAGCCAGAGGAAAACAACTTAAAACCGACCGACTGTGTGAAGGTGAAGTTTCTTTACATCCTGAGGTAACTATGGAAAAAGGGTTACCCGTTCATTTGGAGGATGATGTAGATGGGTCTAGTTTTGTTCCCTCAAAACAGGTGGTTGGTGAGACAGTTGAAGGGGAACCACTTGGTATGACTTTGGCAGATAACATTTCTGATTCATCTGATTTCTTTTCTGAGGAGCCTGTCTCTCGGGAGAAAGCAGTATCAGAGGATCTTTTATCCTCTGTTTTTCATGTCTCTAGAGAGGACTTGATTGAAGAACAGTTAGCTGATGTAACTCTTAAACCTTTGTTCTCAATGGTTTGTATCGAGGGGGATATTGAGACTCAGCTACCCTCTTGCTACTTCCTGAAAGATGAAATGTTGCTTAGACGGTGGGTCAGTGAATCTGAACCCATTACTAAGGTTTATGTTCAAGTGGTAGTTCCTCTTAAATTTAGGCAGTCTGTGATCGGGTTAGCACATGATGGAGTGGCTGGACATATGGGAGTGAGGAAAACATATGATCGATTGCAACGCAAGTTTTTCTGGCCTGGTTTAAAAAGAGACGTGGCAAAGTTTATTAGAACTTGTCATGTGTGCCAACTCACTGGTAAGCCAAACCAGAAAATCCCTGTGGCTCCTCTCCAACCTATTCCAGCTATATCAAAACCATTTGAGTATTTGCTGGTTGATTGCGTAGGTCCTTTACCTAGATCCAAGACTGGTCATTGGTATCTACTCACAGTTATGTGTTTATCTACCCGGTATCCAGCTGCATATCCTGTCAGGTCCATTACTACAAAATCAATTCTAAAAGCTTTAACCTCTTTCATGTCAACATTTGGCATTCCTAGAGTTATCCAGTCTGACCAAGGCTCAAATTTTATGAGCCGTCAGTTTGCTAAGGCTTTGCGACAATTGAAAATCAGTCATAATATTTCCAGTGCATATCACCCTCAGAGTCAAGGGGCCCTCGAAAGATTTCATCAGACCCTGAAGTCATTGCTACGGTCATACTGTGTAGAGCTTGGTTCCGATTGGGAGGATGGGCTGCCTTGGCTGCTTATGGGAGTTAGAGAGGTTACTCAGGAGAGCATTGGATTTAGTCCAAATGATCTGGTATTTGGTCATGAAGTTCGTGGTCCTACTGCGGTTTTAGCTGATAACTGGATTCCTTCTGAACCCTCCCAAAATGTTTTGGACTTTGTGAGTGGTTTTCGATATCGGCTGCATGAGGCTCGAGCAATTGCTCAGAGGAAACTGGGAAAGTCACAGAGTAAGATGGAGAGGTTGTTTAACAAACAAGCAGTGGCTCGGAAATTTCAGGTTGGAGACCAAGTACTAGCTTTGTTGCCACTTGTAAGTAATCCTTTTCAAGCCCGTTTTGCGGGTCCTTATCCAGTCCTCAAATGCCTTTCTGGACAGAATTATCTTTTGAAAACCCCAGAACGACGCAAGGGAGTACAGGTTTGCCACATAAATCTTTTGAAGCCTTATTTTCCTCCTGCATCTTTTGTGGGGTTAGTAACCACTGTGTCAGATGATTCTTCACATTTGAGTGGGGAGGGAACTTCTTTTTCAGAGAGTTCCTCCTTGAATTGTATGGGGGATGATTGCGTTAATTTTCCTTCTCGAGGAGTTGTCGAAGGACGATTGAATAACTCTGAGATGTATTCAAAATTGGCCCATCATTTACCCCATCTATCTCCCTCTGAGAAAAACGACATTCTTCAATTAGTGGAGTCCTTTCCTCACTTATTTTCTGATGTGCCTACTTGCACTACAGTGATTGAACATGACATTGATGTGGGTTCTGCTTTACCAATTAAGCAGCATGCGTATAGGGTAAACCCTAGGAAACGGGACTTGTTGAAAAAGGAGGTGACTTACTTATTAGATCATAATTTGGCTGAGTCCAGCTTTAGTGCTTGGAGTTCACCTTGTCTCCTTGTAAATAAGCCAGATGGATCCTACAGATTTTGTACAGACTATCGCAAGCTTAATTCTATCACTAAGCCTGACTGTTATCCTTTACCCCGAATAGATGATTGTGTGGATAGAGTGGGGTCTGCGAAGTTTGTGAGCAAATTTGACCTTTTAAAAGGGTACTGGCAGGTTCCACTGACTGTTAGAGCAAAGGAACTGTCTGCATTTGTGACACCTGACGACTTTCTCCAGTACCGTGTTATGCCATTTGGGATAAATAAGGTGTTGTCTGGTTTATCTGACTGTGATGCTTATTTGGACGATGTGGTTTTGTATAGTTCATCTTGGTCAGATCACCTAGTCCAAATAAGGGAGTTATTTGTTCGTTTGACTGAGGCTTGTTTAACTTTAAATTTGGCAAAATGCGAATTTGGAAAAGCTACTGTTACCTATTTAGGTAAAATAGTAGGAAATGGACATGTTCGCCCCATTGAAGCCAAGATTGAGTCCATCTGTGCTTTTCCAGTGCCTACAAATCGCAAAGAATTGCGTAGGTTTCTAGGAATGGCCGGATATTATCGTGGGTTTTGCCCAAACTTTGCCTCTATTGTAGCACCCTTGACCGATCTTATAAGTACGAAAGTATCCTTTAATTGGACCACTATTACCCAACAGGCATTTGAGGGAGCCAAAGCACTGTTGGCTAGTGCTCCTGTGCTCGTTGCGCCAGATTTTTCTCAGCCTTTTTGTTTAGCTGTCGACGCCAGTGATACTGGAGCTGGAGCTGTTCTCCTACAGAGAAGTCAGGATGGAGTAGAACATCCAGTCTGTTATTTTTCAAAAAAAATTCAATGTCCATCAGCGGGTTTACTCTGTTGTGGAAAAGGAGACACTTGCTCTTGTTTTGGCCATCCAACATTTTGAAATCTATCTGGGATCGTCTGCAAGTCCAATCGTGGTTTATACTGACCATAATCCTCTGGTGTTTTTACACCGAATGAAGGATCGTAATCAGAGGTTAATGCGGTGGAGTCTCTTCTTACAACCATTTTCCCTGTACATTAAACAGATCCGGGGCAGTGAAAATGTCATCGCTGATGCCCTATCTCGCGCATGAGGATATATCTTTTGTTGTTTCTCCTTTTTCCCTTTCTCTCTTCTCCTTCTATCCTGTTTCCTAGGGCCCAGGAAGCAGGAATTAGGAACCAAGTGGAGTGGGATAAATCGTGGAGAATGCTGCTGTTTTTTAGAGGAATACATTTTGTGGGGGAGGTGTTACGCCTGCCTGTTTACCCCTACTGGCTCTGCTACACAGTGCAGACGTTAGTTGGGCAACAGGTGTATTCCATCCCTAATTAACTCACCATAGGTATAAAGACCTGTGACTTGGAGTGAGAGGTCTGTTTTTCTCTCACTTATTTCCTTTGTGTCTTTGTTTTTCCATATTTATTTCTAGTGCCAGGTATTGTTTATTTAGTAACCACACGTGTGTGTTTTTCCCCTAGACGTCGTTTTTTTTTATTGTTTAATACTGGTTTTGCTTGATTTGTTAATAAATTGTTTTTTGTTAAAGCATTTGGTTGTTTGCCTCTTTTATGTTGCGGTATATGAGCCAGCCGTAACAATCTCATTTTTATATTATTTTGTCTCCTCTTTCTATCCTTTCTCAAATGAAGCTACACACAGTGCAGCTTGCTTCTCGGCTCCACGTCTTCCTGTTCCTTCTGTTCTCTTTGGTCAGCCCACAGTTCCTGAGTTTGCTATTAAACAGTTTTCTGGTTACTCAGTTTTTAGCTTTGGAGCATCTCGGCAACAACAAATGCTTAGAGAAAATTTCAGTCTTTCGCTCCTGGGAAAACCGATAAGCAGACCAGTGGCCTGGAATGAGCTGTTTGAACTTCAGCATGAGGTGTTTACACATGATTTAATACACTAGATTATATACAGTATGTGAATGTGTGGGGGAATATGAACATATGCAATGTATTTGGATATAGGATGGATACTGGGAGTGTACTGACAGGCTGAGCAGGTTCCTCAACCTGGACGTGGACTTTTTGGCAAATGTCTTCCTTCAGGAGAAAGGCATCCGTTCTTTTGGTAAGAAGATTTCTTAGATTCCTGTTGCTGGTCTGGGCCATATTGCAGCTTATTCTCAGCAAGAACTGCCCATTTAGACAGCTGTTCATATGTGCCATTTAGGTGCCACATGTACCTTGTGAACACAACTGTTTCCAGAGAGAAACACTTGTGTGCCAATCATAGTAGACCTTGCTAGAATGAGAAAGTGCTTTTCAGTGTAAAGTGCAAAATGCATCAGGCTAAATCTGAATATAGCTTAAAATAATCAGATCTCTATTTTTCAGATCGTTTGTGAGTCCGAATCAGTAAATCAGTCACATGTTTTGTGTGTCAGGTGTAAAGGCTCATGCTGAAATTCTGAGGCTGGTAGCGTCTCTGCTGGTATTGCAGCTGATCCGGGTGAAGAAGCTGGAAGTGGGACGGCTGCTCGAGTCTCTCCTCCGTCTAAAAGAGTCCCAGGAGCCCAGGTACCAGCACACGTCCTCATGCAGTGTAGTGATTGACTCTTGTATCTTTGGATCCATGACTTTCTGCTCGTCTTCATTCAGACCGATGTACTGGGAGGCAGTGAAGAGGGCCGTGGACTGGGCCTGTCGGACAGACAGACAGTATCCGTGTGTGTGCAGCAGGCTGGAGATCGGCCAGGATTGGGAATCATCTACTCGTCAACTACTGGGCTGTGATCCTCCACACCCATATTCCCCACTCAAACCTGTTCTGGAGAGGCGTATGGATGTATCAGTCATGTAGAAACTAGACAAAAACATTCCTTTTCATTGACAGCTGTTGCTTCACTTGGTGTTAGCTTAATATTGCAGAAATGGCCTTAAAGTGCCTCAAAAATATATTTGGACTCTTTTAGTCACACTTAAAATTGCAAAATGTCAATCAAGTATTTTCAAGTAAATAATGCAAAACTAACTAGTTGACAGGCCAGCTTGATAACTGATTAAAATTGACAAGGATCTTAACAAGTACAGTTCAATAAATAAATTTTTGTCAAGTTTACTTTATTTTAATGAAACCGCATAATTGTATAATCACAAACCAAGTAATCACTGTTTTTATTCATTATACAGCTGTTTCAGTATATCAAGTTAAAGTAATTGAAAATGTGAAACGTTGATTTGGAAAATAAATTCAGTTTTTTATTTTATTATATACTTTATTTCAATTATTTAAAGTAATGTTTTTTATTATTTTCATTTTAGCTTGAGTTTTAGTTATCTTTTGTTAGATCTTGTTAGAATTTGGATCCATGACTTAGATTTTGTTGGAAATATTAGATCCAGCCCCAGACAGCTGGGGCCTCAATTAGAAAATATTGTGCAGAAACCATTCTAAATTTGATCTTGGGATTCATCTTTCAAATATGTACATTTGATTAAGAAAATGAACGTACGCACAGAAAACGCATGTACCCCTCTCTTTCATATGTGAAATCTATGAATGATCTTGAGCTTGCATGCAACTGGATGGTTTCAGCTCTCTGCCTTGTAAACAACTTCTAATTAATGTAATTTACATATAAAAGATCACCAGTCACCGTACAAATACTTTAATTTAGAACAGCGAGCTGCGAGAACTTACATTTTCAAAAACCTGGAGTGTGTACGTCTGCTCAGACCCTGATATGACGCTAAGCACTTTTCCACGTCAAAGACAGTTTTTACAAATATGAGCACTAGCGTGGATTTAAGCGTATGCACACTCTAAAATCAAATCTGTGCATACGTATGCTTTATAAATGAGGCTCTAGATCCTGTCAGAAAATATCTGTTTTGTCTGGTAACAGAACAACTAGTCAGTAAAATTGTCTAAATTGAAACAGCAAAAATTAACTTCTTCTTTCCAAAAACCTTTGCGGACAGATTTCCTGTAGATTAACAGATATTTGTGCAATAAATATTGTGATACTGAAAAAATTGTGTTATTTACTTTTAAGCAGTTTTCACTCAGAAATCATTTGTACATTTGACAATCAGTTACAAAGAATTGGCAAATAACACATTGAATTAAATGTCAAATTTTGAAGTAAAAAGACTAAAAAATTTTATATTCTTTTAAACCCTACTCCAATAAGTTTTATATAAAAACAAAAAAAAAATCTTTTTTACAGTACATCCTCAAATATATCTATTTTTCATTGTACATTTTCAAGTAATTTTCCCAGACCCCGCACCCCCCATCCCACGCCCCAAAAAAGAACATTTTGGTGCTTTAGGATGCAGTTTAAAATCTGGATCATACTGTTTTGAAACAAATAACTTCATGGTCCTTTGCATTCATAGCTTTATAAATACTATGCAGTGATGCAGTGATCCACAGAATATCACTATGCTATTTGAATCCACTGACACAATATCCACAAATTTTTTAAATGCTGTCTGCTATTGATAAGCATTAGGATTGATTTTATCATAACCTGAACTCTTGCTAAACCATGTTGCATATGCCAGCATACACTAGGTTCAGGCTCCTCTCTATATTTTTGTTAAAAGTTAAGAACACAAAAGTCACCTGATGTCTGCCTCCAAGAACACAATTGCAAAATATATTTTCCCACACACATTAATTACTGTGCCAGCATGTGTTTTTCAGCTGGTACAGTATATAATTTCTCAGTATCATACACCAATTTCACAAAAGTAACTCAAAATGACAAAGTCCTTAATCAAACACCACAAAACTTGACATAGCTCTAGTTAGATACATTTAGAAAGAAATGTGTATTGGCTTCTTCAAGGCAAATAATTTTAATTGTTTAATTTAAGAACTTTTTTTGCGTCTAATACAAGAACAGCTTTTTTCAAGGTGGACATTTTAAAAGTTTTAAAATAAAATATCAAGACTCACATTCCAATGCACTGCATTTCACTTTTTTTCTAAGGAAGTAAATGGCCATCAACTGTTTGGTTACCAGAATTCTTAAAAATATCTTATTTTGTGTACAGCAGAAGAAAGAAACCCATTTGTGTTTAGTGTTATGAGCACAATCCCAATTTATTAGATAAAATGGTTCATTCAAGCTGTGTGTTATCAAGAGTGTCAGGACTCACATCTCAGAGGTAATATTGACACAGGGAGGAGGTGCTGATCTCCTTCACTGGAAGTAAAGTTTGAAACTAGTCGGAAGGGAATTGGAAAGCGCTCATCCTGTTGATTTATTATGCCTTCTACAGAGATGCTGAGAGGAGTGCTACATCACTTCATCAGAGACACTGCTTAAATGTAGGAACAGGTCACCAGAATGGCTTCAATAGGACAAATAATCTTTAGCAGGTAAAATACTTTTTTTCAAACCATTTCAGGCTGAAAATTATAAAAAGTCGGCATTGTATTTTCATCAAATTCGTCTTTTGCAGTATGATTTTTCTCATAGTATTAATTTCAGGACTCATCATTTTCATTCTGGCCATTGCATTTTCAGGTTAGTAAAACGTTTTGTTTTAAAAATGCATTTGGACTTTTGATGTATCGTGTGCTTGTTTGTTTCCAAGTGTCCCAAGGTACTGTTGAAAGCAGAAGTCCCTCTACTGTGGGGAACCTCGCTGAGGATGTGGTCCTGGATTGCAGGTTCCTTAGCAACAGTGGCAAAGAGCAATTCAGTGATGTGTCAATTACTTGGCTGAAAGACTCTGTCAGTGGGGTGGTCTATGAATACAAAAACAAAGATGCCCAGCTTCAGGGGCAGAACACAAAGTTCAAAAACAGGGCTCAACTGTTCTCAGATGTGATATCAATGGGCAACGCTTCCCTACTGCTGAGAAATGTGAAGCTGGAGGATGAGGGTGTGTATCGCTGCTCTGTCAATGCACCAAAAGTCTCAGGAACTACCAGCGTTAACCTTAGAGTGGCTGGTAAATACATGTTTTATTCATTTCTTTCAAAAGTACATTAATGTTTAAAACCAGAGAATGTAGTTCTGCTTTATACTTCAGATACGCCAGTAGGTGGCGACGAATGACTCTTTATGAGTAAGTCACTGAAACTTTCACTCAAATGATTAATTCAAAACCCTGATTCATTCAGGAACAACACAAACAACTGGCTGCATCTGAAATCGCATACTTGGTGGGTGATAAAAATGCATGTGAAGAGAGTAGTATGTCTGAATTCACAATATTCATAAAACAGAAGACAAAAAGTCTCTGGATGACATAACTACTTCTGGCTAGATTCTGAAGTGTGCATCCAAGGGACAGTTTACTATCACATGAGGCCACGAGAGAATATTTGTGAATTACTGTGAAGTGACTGAAGCTGGTAGCTCACAACAATGACAGCATGACAAATGTAGTACATCCAGATTACATTCTTACTGTATGGAACATATTTTTAATGGCTGTTAAGTAGCCTATAAGAAGTATGTACTCAGGGAGTATGTGACTTTGGACACAGCCACTGTCTGTATGCTTCACTGAATCATTCATTTAAACAATTGATTCAAAACCCAGATTCATTCTGGAACTAATGTTTATGAGTAAGTCACTGAATCATTGATTCAAAGATTTTGTTTAAAACAGATTCATTTAGGAATGAAACACATGAAACTATTGGGGGAAGTCGAGGCCTAATGGTTAGAGAGTCGGACTCCCAATCAAAGGGTTGTGAGTTCGAGTCCCGGGCTGGCAGGAATTGTGGGTGGGGGGAGTGCATGTACAGTTCTCTCTCCACCTTCAATACCACGACTTAGGTGCCCTTGAGCAAGGCATCAAACCCCCAACTGCTCCCCGGGCGCCGCAGTATAAATGGCTGCCCACTGCTCCGGGTGTGTGCTCACAGTGTGTGTGTGTGTTCACCAGTGTTGGGAAGGTTACTTTGGAAATGTAATAGGTTACAGATTACAAGTTACCCTATTTAAAATGTAATAGTAGTGTAACTTTTTTAATTACTTTAATAAAGTAATGTAACTAATTACTTTTGAGTACATTTTGATTACTTTTATAAATTTCTAATGAATGTTAATTTGCAACAGTTAATCATCTTCAACCATTTTACACCATGCAGGTTTAACCTTACAGTAGAGCTCAATACTGTCAGACTTTCATCATTCTTCATCACCTGAATTAAGATGATCACATTTGAACACATCCACCACACAATCAGACTTTAGTAGTGCCTTTTACTTAGAGATTGATCTGAAGTTCAAAGCAGATTTAAAATCAAAAGAAATAGTTTATAGATACTGTTTTTGAAACCAAATCTTTGCATAACTACAGGCATCTAACTGCATCTAACAATGGTTTGGGGCAAAATAGTTAATAAAAAAATAAAAGCATATACATCAACTCAAATACGGTTATCTAATAAGCATGTGTCCTATTTTGTGTACTAAACTCCTGAAACATTGGTGTATTTTTGAAACACTGCTGTCTCTTTGTATATGATATGATGATAGTTTCTCAAAATAAGTAAAAAATGCTCATGAAGTGACTGTTCTAGAGATTAATTTCCATGAGGGGCGGACTGGGAAAAAAAATAGGCTGGGAAATCTCACACTCATACACCCACAACCCATTCTGTTACATGGACAACCCTATTTTGTGTATGGACCTGACATGAAAAAGATTTGAATCCTTAGGTTGGGGGACTTGCAACGTAATTAAGAGTTCTCTCCTGAACTGCACCTTCACTTCCATTATCCATCCATCTCTCTCATGACTTTAATACTGAAGATTTTTATTTGACTTTTACCATGTTTTGTAAGTGCAATTTTGTTTTTTTGGCAAATGAATTACCACTTGTATTTAATTTTACTACAAATTCCATAGTTAAACCACGGTTAGTGCCATACCATAGGCATTAATTTTCCTAAAGGTTGTGTTTTTGTATGCACTAGCTCCCCCTAAACCTATGATAAAATATGATGATTTGTCTGCTAACTTACTACTGTAACATTACAAAAGATAATAATGACGTCGTTTATACAGTATTTTGAGTGATTGCGAGCAATGTGCTGCTGCTGCTTGACTAAGTAAACAAAGACAAAACTACATTAGCATATTTACAGATGAAACTGACCTGCACCTGAAACCCTGAACAGAAGTGTCGCTTCTCTGCTCCAGCTGTGCGCTTACACATCTCACTCCGGTCTCTCTCTCTCTCGCATTGATTACTCGGAGTCTGATCCAAACCGTTCGGCGGAGGCGCGGAGAGCGCGCGAGCCCAACCATTGCCAGTCACGACTAACCGATTCATGATTTATTAGAGATTTAATTATCGAATGGCGGATTCGGAAATAATCGCTTTAGTATATTCGGCCTGCAATTATACAATAACAATATTAAAGTAGAGGGCCAAATCGTCTGCCAGGCCACCGGGAATAGTCCCGGTTCTCCCGATGTCCAGTCAGCGCCTGATTTCCACAGACACGCAGAATGTGCAGGATTCATATTCAGTCTTTTTGCGGCTTAATATTAACAGACATCAGTCCATATCGGGTTTTGATTCAAGTGTACTGACCTACTTTTGATTTATTCGTCCAAAATGTGGCATATTTCGTCCGCGTTATAGGCTGAATTCCATTTTTATGACTGGATTCTACGAATGTGTTTTCCGCTTCTCGAAGATTATGGGCCATATGTCTTAGTGCAATTTGGGAAAGAAATAAACTGTATTTGGATGTGTGTAAATATTCAAATGTAATCCTCTTTGTAATCGTTACAATTTTCATAAGTAACTGTAATTTAATTACTCATTTTTTCTTAGTAACTGTAACTGATTACTGTTACATTTATTTTGTAATTAAATTACGTAACGCCGTTACATGTAACTAGTTACTCCCCAACACTGGTGTTCACTGCTCTGTGTGTGTGCATTTCGGATGGGTTAAATGCAGAGCACAAATTCTGAGTATGGGTCACCATACTTGGCTGAATGTCACTTCACTAAATGCTCACTAAACTATTGTGTGTTGCTCTATATCTGCAATGGTTATTAGGCTACTTCTTCGGCTTTTCATTCATTTTTTATATAGCTGAAAATCATGATGAATTAGTCAGTGCATTTTTTCCATCATGTATCGTGTAATCAAAATATTTTACTGTACTTTTCTTTTGGAAATATTTCTACAACATTATAAAAAAAATACTTTTTTCTTATAAAAAATGTGTCCGTAAATCTTGCATCAACTCTTTTACTGTACCATACTTTGCCTTTAAATTAGTGGAATTATCTCCCACAACTATGTAAGATACAGGAAATTTCACTTTCCCTGTTAAGATCTGTTAGGATCTGAACCACTGAAAGTATATGTGCTCTCAATAAGAAAATATTTTAATCTAGAAGGTTCTTACACCAAGAGTTATTTTATAAAGTGTGAAATCTGTTACCACAATATCAAAAAGAAAACCGATTTTTTTCATTGATCACACTTTGTGTCAAACTCTATTGCCAAGGTAGAGTAACAATGCTGACAATGTGGTAACAGAATTGACAGTCCATCGGAAGGGTTACTTAAAGGGTCAACTCTGTTTATTAATAAAATTGTTTAAAATCTAATAAACATTATTGATTTATTTTTGCACCCTTATAATATTTCAACAACATTTCTTTTTTAACTGGATATTGTATGTAAAAATATTTGATCCAAGAGGACTGGTGAAATATTATCTCAGTTTCAAGAGATGGAATGTAAGGACTGTTTGTCTAATGAAACAAGAAGGATTTTTCCTGTTATTATTTATTGTTATTTCTACACATTGGCTAATTTGTCCATAACGCAGATGAAAAAGAATACCATAAAGACATCTGTTTTTTTCCTTAAAAATAAAAAAAGGAAATAACTTGTGTTTGCAAGCACTGAATTATTAAAACTAAATATATTTTCAATAAGATACTGAAAACAAAAATCTGTTAGTGAAAAGGTTTTTTTCCTAAAATTTCTGCAATGCCAGATGTATCTTCAATTATAGAATATATATATATATACACACACACACTCACACACACAAAAAGACGTACACAAAACATTATACATAATTATATTTATCTATTTATATATTTAAATGTATATCTGCTCTTATTGAATTTAGCTTTTCACTCAAATCTTTATATTGTTTGCAGCATTCTCAGCTCCCACATTTACTCAACGGAATGATGGGTCTCTGTTTGCTCAGGCTCATAAATGGTTTCCCCAACCAGAGGTTAGCTGGTTGAGTCAGAGTGGGCAGCTTCTAAACAGCAGCACCCAGTTTCTCAACAACACTGCAGGAATCATGCGAGTTGCTAGTGTCCTTGAAGACCCAGTAAAGGAAGATGACACCTACACCTGTCTTATCCAGAACAGTCTTGTGAAAGCTATCTCAGAGGCAACTATAACAGGTAAAAAAGTGATGCTGACAGAAAAAAAGTGTAAAGATAAAACCAATTATTAAGCAGGACTCACCCAAAATCATAACATTTACTCAGAGAATTGCATGTCAAATCAAGATTATAAAATCAAATTTAATGACAGCTTGGACACTGTAGATAAACAAACTGGATGTACATTAAATAGCGTGACACATGCAGATGGCTATGCAGAGCGAATAATGAGTTACAAATGCAACCTAAAAACTATGCTTCTGTTATAAAGTAAATGTTGCTTTTCTTTGTGGTTATCCTCAGCAAACAGCGTGACGGAGAGGACATACTTCATATTCAGTGCTGCATCTACAAAAGTGCCATCCTTACAAATTCTGCTCACAGTCATCCTTATGCTTTCTGCAATCCAGTAAAAAATCTGTAAAATTTATTAAAGCAAAAAGGATTTTTTTTTTAATTAAAACAAGAATATAATTCTATTTGGTTATTCCAAATATAATATTGAATATAATTAAATAATTAATAATATATATATATATATTGACTTTCATGAGCTGTAAGCTCTAATCATCGAAATTAAAACAAAAAAACTTTAAATGTTTAACTTTACATGTAATGAATTTAGAATATATGAAAGTTTCACCTTTTGAAATAACTTTTCACGAAATATTTTTTTTAGATGTCTCTATTTATATTACACAGTCTGCTTATGTAGAAACCTAGATGTAATGGATAGAAATTCAACTTTAAAAAGTGTGAATTATTCGAAATTGAATCCATATGAAACTTTTGTTATTAATTTATCAGCTGCTCTTGAAACATATGATATCATAGACTATGTAATCACATCCTGTTATCAAAAACTGTTCATATAAAATGTTTGCAATACCAATAAATATTGTGTTCTCATGTCAACAAGTTGAATTTCCTTTACACTTTTTACACAAGTTATCATATTAATTTCAATATTAAATCAGTAAATATTACTACATTATTAAAATCATTACATAATTAAAATCAAATATGTTGAATAATGTTTCATAATAATGCATAAGGCTAATTAATGTAAATGAGGGACCTGATAACAAAAGATCAGCTATTTAATAGCTGTCTAACCAATGCAATGATATTGCCAAAGCTACTTCCAAAAACAGAGGCATGGTTTTATCTTGGGTTTTTTTTTTTCATGTTTTATCTTTTTTATTACATATACCCTAGGTTATATTAAAGTCAATTCTCCTGGTTTATTCCATATAAAACTGAAACTGTAACAGAAAGCAGAAAATAAGGCATGAGCTGCATATAAGCAATTTTGACCTTTGGGTGGTGTGTGATCTCGTGTCTTGGTCTATGGGCTTGATCTGTCTAGCCAGCAGATGGGGACACCTATATTCCACGCGTGTTTTACAGGCGCAGGTTCCTCTTTTTACACGCTGGGACAGTGTCGGATTTCAGGCCACGCCTCAAAACCTGTACGCGCAATATGATTGGACGCTGAGACACGTCCTCAAATAACATGAGCGAAAAAGTTAACTCTCTCATAAGTTTGGTGAGAGTTGCATTTGTGTAACTGACAAGATTTACCAAAGCCACTTTATGGTAGGGTTATTTCATAAACACGCGTTATAGTAAAACAGAAAAACAACAACTACAATGTCACTTTGCAAAGAGCGATTAGTTCATGAAGAAAAGCTAGAAACAGTCTTGAGTAAAAGCAATGGAGACACTGGGAAGAAGTCCAAAGCGGTCTGTGGTGTTTGCAGTCGGATGTATCGAGACCCTAAAATCCTGCCCTGCTTGCACACGTTCTGCGCGGACTGCATTCGCCAGCGCGAGCCGTTCTCTGAGCGTCGCGTGAACGGCGAACGACGCTCGCCAGATGATTACACGCACCGGCGCAACTCTGGCTCAACAATCCTGTGTCCTGAGTGCGATTCAGAGGTGGATCTGCCCCCATCGGGTGTGGATGGGCTGACCACTGACCATCTCGCACTGGACGAGGTTTTCGCGGAGACGCTGCTGGTGGACTGCAAGGTTTTGTGCGACTTGTGCAGCGACAGCGACGCGGGGAAGCGCTGCGAGGTGTGCTGCGTCAATCTCTGCGACTTCTGCAGTCAGGCCCACAGGTCCGTTTATTAGAGGCTGTTTCATAATTAACATGAAATAAGTTGTTTATTAACCTTTATAGGCCATGTATAAATGTACTCGTTTAACAGAAATGGAGAAGTTAAAGCGATAGTACAAGTAGGCGAAAATACCTGAATGACCCAATACTTCCAGTGAGATCCTAAAGTAACGTTACAACGTTTTTTTTTTTTTAATCCTAAATATTTTTTTGGCTTTCTCTTTTATTTATTCCTTCCCTTTCTACCTTGTACCTATTTTGAAAAAAAATACCTGAAACTTTGTATTATGAGCACCTCCTGTGTCTGTTTGCCTTTAGAAGTATCGCTTTATGTATTCCCCAATTGTAAGTCTCTTTGGATAAAAGCATCTGCAAAATGAATAAATGTAAATGCAAAAGCAGTACTTACTCACAGTATTCGATTTCAGAGACCGTTTATTCACGGATTCACCCTTTACTTAAAATCTGGGCTCAAAGAAGTCAGTCGCACTCAAAATAACACTTTTTGGGGGCAGTTACGTGTGTTCAGCTCATAAATACCATCTTTGTGACATAACTATAATGCACCATGTTTCCTGTAATACGTAATGTTCAAACTCTAGTAATCTTCCCTGCAGGAGACAGAAGAGGACCTCCTCTCACTCGATCCAAAGCCTACAGGAGCTGAAGTCTCAGGGTCATCTCACTAGACCCGTCCTGTGCTCTCTGCATCCTGGACAGGAGTTACGGCTCTTCTGTGAGCCGTGTGACCTCACTGTGTGCCTGGAGTGTGCGGCCACCTTTCACCGTGACCACCACTGCAGCTCTGCCCATGAAGTCATCGGTCATCATGGCGATCGCATCAGGGATCTGGTCGTCAGGAGCTTAAGGCCCCGTCTTGGCCGTCTGGAGGAGTCTCTTAGACGCGTGGACACATCCCAGGAGGCGCTGCAGGCACGGGCTGACACATTGGCGAGTGAGGTCCGGGCATTTGCTCGCAGCTATGCCAGCGCGGTGGAGGCACATTGCTGCTCACTGCTGCGGTCACTGGAGGACTTAAGGTTGCAGCGCAGGAACCAACTCCATCTGCAGAAGGCTCAGCTGCAACAGGCCTTGTCTGACATCCGTGGTGGGGTGGACTTCGCTGAATGCCTGCTCACATGTGGTTCTGACGCTGAAATCCTCAGTGCCAAAGGAGTTACTGTGAGGAGACTGATGAACCTTGTGGAGTCAGGATTCGACCCAAACCCAACGACGGTCGCCCCTGATAATGCCAGCAGCATCTGTTTCCTTCCTCAGGAGAGTGCTGGAGAGGTGAAGGGATTTCCTGTGGTGGGAGTCATACATGCCAAGACTGTGGATCCCAGCAAGTGCACGATCCAGGGAGAAGGTGAGAATAGGGTACTATCTGTCTTCAATAGCTTTACACTTAATAGCTTGAAAAATGATTCATAAGCATTAAAATAAACAAGGTCACACTTTATATTTGGTGACCTAATCTACTATGTACATACATTTTAGATTAATCATAATAACTACCTCAATACCTGAGTGTGATTACATCTGTAATTAATTACTGTTATTAAATTTCTAATTACACTGTTGACCCATCGTCCCTTACACCTTAACCCATCCTTAAACCTAGCCATACCATCAGACCTGTCCGTAACCTTAACCATATCCCACCTCAAAAGAAGCAAAAGTGTTTTGCAAAACAATATGAACACAATAAGTACATTGTACTTATTATGATGTAAGTACATAGCAGTTAAGGCCACCTAATATAAAGAGGGAAAAAGATAAATATGACACGTGTGATGCACATACTGTAAGTTAAATTTAACTGCTTCAGTTTTATTATCGAGTCAATAAGTTGAATGGATCTGATTTATAAACAAATGTTTTACTCTCAAAAAAATGCTATCCTTATTTAATTTTAGCAGATTTGATTTTTGGATAATTTTCAAGCTTACCCTATTCAATATTATTAAATAAAAATCAGAGATTTTTTTATTTTTTATTCAGAAATATGAAAAGAAAATTACATTTTAAGTTCCATAGAAGAGTGTCACACACGTTTGAAATGGGGAAAAAAAATCAGTAAATGATGACAGAACTTTCATTTATTTTTTTGAGCTGCTTCTTTTAAAGTCAAATCTTAAAGTAAAACTGCCAGTTGTTTTATACTTTTATTAGCCTTTCTTCCTTTGAATTTGGTCTGTTTTAATGCTAAATGTTGTTACCCGGGAAGGACCTGCAGTACAAGTGTTTGGTTTGGTGACTTTACTCTGGAATTTTAAGCTGTGTTTGTCAAACACATCTTAATACATACTGGTAAAAAAAAAAAAAAAAAAAAAAAAAAATATATATATATATATATATATATATATATATATATATATTTATATATATATATATTTATATATTTATATATATATATATATTTATATATATATATATTTATATATATATATATTTATATATATATATATATATATTTATATATATATATATATATATTTATATATATATATATATATATTTATATATATATATTTGTATAGCCTGAATGCTCTGTAAGTCCCTTTGGATAAAAGCTTCTGCTAAATGCATAAATGTAAACAAATGACGGTTCAGTGAACATTCCTCAGAAACAGTACAGCTCAGATGAAATTGTGTATTTGTAGATTTCTGTGTGCAGATTATGTGACGAGATCTTTAGTCTCAAAGTGAGATATTATATCCGCTTTAGTCCCCTCCCATACACACATAGACATACATACACACCAAAAGGCCCAGGGCATGACACTGGGATAAACCGCAGACAACATTCCTGGCTACCTTGACAACCCAACCTTTTATGTACTGGTGCTCCTGATTGTAAAAGGGACACTTATCCAGCTCTGTCCCAGCATGCCACAAGTAGGTTCACAGCAGGAAGACAATACAATACTGTTTGCCTTTGATGTGCAGGTCGTACATGTCAGGGTTCCCAGTCCCACAGTCACCGAAAACAAGAAACTGTTTTTCGTAAGAGCTTGTGTGAAGCGCTATTGTGAACAAGAGGCAGTCCAGTTCAGATTTGATTATTTGGTTTTACTCCTTTACAATCCAAATGTCATAC
This sequence comes from Carassius carassius, assembly GCF_963082965.1. Taxonomy (NCBI): domain Eukaryota; kingdom Metazoa; phylum Chordata; class Actinopteri; order Cypriniformes; family Cyprinidae; genus Carassius; species Carassius carassius. The sequence goes on along the minus strand of NC_081773.1, from coordinate 18,522,726 downwards.
CTCGGAATGTGTTGTTCTTGTGAAACAACAGATTTCTCTCTGGTGACTATGCTGGACTTCTCCGCTCATTTAGTCTACATAAACTTGTCTCTTTAATACAGGTGACTGCAAGCTCATTTTCACATATGCCTCCATTCAGGCAACAACTGATGGCTAGCACCAAGTCCTCGTCCTATATTTTTTCTTTTTCGATAATCACTTGGATGCATGTCACAAGTCAGAAGAAAAGATCTGTTGCTGCTTCCGCCCCACATAGCCTGTGTAACTCACATGTGTCTGTCTTTGAATAACTCACAGGTGTGGAACGAGGTCGTGAAGGTCAGAGGGGAGAGTTCACTCTGGTTTGCAGGGACTCGTCCGGAGAGCAGATGGGCCGAGGTGGAGGTCCTGTGCTGGTCAGCATTGTACACACGGAGAGGAAAGGCTGGTGAGTTTATATGGGAAAACTAACACTAACACATTTTTTATGAAGTTACAGTAGGGTCAATAAAAGTTGAAGCGTAGGAAAAATATTACTTTCTAATTACAGATTCCTCTTGAACTATTAATGTGTCATTTAATCAAATTAACAGTTTTTGTTCAAATTTATTCTGAGATTTGTTTATTCATGAGTGAATAAAAATACATATTTTAGATCTTTTAAAATGTTTTTATTCAGGCCTGAATGTAAGATTTGTGTATTTCAATTGCAAATAAAATTAGGAAAATATATTCGGATTGCACAGTATTAATAAACTGATAAACTAAATGTGATGCATATTTGTCAACCTTATCAAAATGAAACAAGAATTCGATTTCTGTAATAGGAATAATAAACTGAATGCATTTTAAATACACAGCAACACAAGCTTGGAAAGAATTAAAGTGAAAACTCTATACATTCCATTATGTATCTGACTTTTTCTGTTTTTACTGTAGTGGAAGGCATTTTCTGAGCTCGTGCTTCAGATGTGCGTGCTCATGTATATCAGAAATATAAACTAAGATGGTTTAAAACACATGATTTCAACATGATAGACATATTTCATCAAAACCAAACATATATTTTAGTAGAGTATCTGAGGAACAAGCTGTAAAGGCACCTATTCCAGAAAAGAGGGCGGGGAACAGCAGCTAATTTGCATTTAAAGAGACATGCAGAAAACCTGTTTCTGCTCCCACTTAAAATAGGCATTTTCAAAATTATATAATAAATGATATGTGGGGTATTTTGAGCTGAAACTCCATATACACATTCTGGGGACACCTGAGACCTACTGTATAGTATATATTGTAAAAAGGGACATAATAGGTCTTCTTTATAACATTATTCAGACTGTGTTTTTTCATCAGTGTCTCTGTCACATTACAGCTCTGTGGAGGCGGCTGTGGTGGATAAGGGTGATGGTTCCTATGTTGTGTCCTACACCCCAGCTGAAGCAGGTCTCTACTCTGTGTGGGTCTGTGTTAAAGCCCAGCATGTCCAGGTAAGGGTTCATTTAAACCATTACAGCTGTGTCCAGGGCTTGAAAACGAAAAAAAAAAAATTCAATCGGTTCACTCCGAGCAGAATCATTATTTTAACGTTTCTGTTCCTGCGTTCCTCTGATAATATTACCATTCCGAAACAGGTTCGGGTGGAAGAAATACCAGTTATTAACGTTATTTTTTTAAAACAATTTTCTTTGCCTAATAATAATAATAAATTACAGCGTTACTTAACTCAAAAAGAAAAGGAAAAAAGAGAGATATGGTAATGTTAGCCAATAACCTGTTGAGTTAAGTCACAGCCAACTTCTTTTCTAGATTTTGGCCAAATGTATACAGACTACTATAGAAACAAACAAACAAAAAATATCTTTCAACACTTTAAAGACATTAATGTATTTTTAAGATATTTAATAAAGTTTGCTGCATTGTCAAATAAATAAATAAAATAAAAATACTTGTATAAGATTGCGTTTTGAGAGTGTAAAAAAAAAACATTAGTCACGTCTCACGTTGCATTTTATTAGCCCTATTTCCGAAATAATGAAGGCTAAAATGCCTTTAGACTAAAGCAAAACATTAACAAACATTCTAAAAACCATTATTAGTTTCTCTTCGAAACAAATCCTCTAATGTTTAGGCTATAAAAACGTCAATCCAAAACAAATGAATTTAAGGTGAAGCTGATGCCTACCTCTCTCATTCGGTACGAATCCAAATGTTTCCATGTTCGCAACGTATCTGGATGCTAAAATATGATTTATTATATATTGTTTGTACTTTCATCGACATAAAACATATATTTTTATAAAATTATCATTTAAATGCTATTTCTCTTAAATGCATTAACACTTACAGTCAGGACACTTCGATTGCATTTTCATTCAATGTCCCGCAATGAATGTAGCAAAATTCAATGTGCACATTGAAAATGCATTCCGAGTCGATCACGTGTCCGCCCCCTCCCAGCATGTCAATCACTGCGTGAACAAGGCGGGGCTTGCAGAAGGTCAGAGACTCAAATCTCAAGAAGAGGATTCAAGTGAGAGAAAATGGATAAGACCGTTGGTCCGTGTACGTTTTGATCATTTCGGTTTATGGCTTCAATATTTCATTCACACTTGTGGGCGGAGCTGAAACGCTGCTTTCATCTGATTGGTCGAATCGCTCCACCTTCAGCACAGTCTTTTCATTCCTTTAGACAGAGTAAGAGACAGTGCGAGTAAAGCACTGTAATGTCTGAAACCACCGCTCACTGTTAATTAGCATAATATTTGAATCCGATGATGCTGGCCACATAATTCGTGCTGCTGTGACTTGCAAGAGACCCCGTTAAATTATTTCTAGGTTATAGTATTGTATAAATATTGTCCCACTGATAAAAACAGTGCAAATAGTTCTGTCTCCTTGAATAACAGTGAAGTGGAAATAAATCTAGTTAAATTTATGAAATAAAATTAAATAGGATTTTTTGGGAAGGTAAGTCTGGCCAGTTATACAGCAACACGAGTCAGACGAGTCTGAAGATCTGAGCTGAATTTGGTGAAACAAAGTTCTAGTCTGTGTCAATTACTCTCATAATAAATAATAATAATAATGTTACCCGTATTTTTCGGTATAAGTTGCATCAGTCCAAAAATACGTCATGACGAGGAAAAAAACATATATAAGTCGCATTTATTCAGAACCAAGAGAAAACATTACCGTCTACAGCCGCGAGAGGGCGCTCTGGGGTAGGCTACAGGAGCACTGAGCAGCATAGAGCTAATTTTACTATTTTTATTTCAGAAATGTAACAATATTAATTTTTACAATTATTTATTAATGTCACACACACATACCTAGTGCCTTATGACTTAAAAGATGAGAATGGTAAATGTTACAGACATGGAACTGTTCAGTCTATTATTGATTTTTATTTCCACTTCACTTTTTTCCTAAGAGACAGAACTATTTGCACTGTATTTATCAGTGGGACAATATTCATACAATACTACAACCTAGAAATAATTTGCAGGTCTCAGCCGCACAAATTATGTGCCCAGCTACATCTGATTCAAATATTATGCTAATTAACAGTGAGCGGTGGTTTCAGACATTACAGTGCTTCACTTGCACTGACTCTTATTCTGCCTAAAAGAATGAAAAGACCGAGTTGAAGGTGGAGCGATTCGACCAATCAGATGAAAGCAGCGTTTCAGCTCCGCCCACAAGTGCGAATGAAATATTAAAGCCATAAACTGAAATGATCAAAACGTACACGGACCAACGGTCTTGTCCATGTTCTCTCACTTGAATCCTCTTCTTGAGATTTGAGTCTCTGACCTTCTGCAAGCCCCGCCTTGTTCACGCAGTGATTGACATGCTGGGAGGGGGCGGACACGTGATCGGCTCGGAATGCATTTTCAATGTGCACATTAAATTTTGCTACATTCATTGCGGGACACTGAATGAAAATGCAATCGTAAGTGTCTTGACTGTGAGTGTTAATGCATTTAAGAGAAATAGCATTTAAATGAAAATTTTGCCACAGTTTTTGCTTGAACATGTTATACATATCTAATCATTTCTGTAATTCATTTTAATTTTGCAACTTATAAAGCGTTAAAATTAGTTTTCATTTTACATATTAAAACTGGTGTATGAAATGGCAAATGAAAATTATGTAATATCATTTTCATTTTGCACCAAATGTTGCCCAAATGTATTGGAAAATGTCAATGTAAATACAGAAATTCATTGTCATTTTACATATTGCATTGTCATTTTGCATATTACATCCCAAATTGAATATTGCTATCTATACGCTTCCATAAAATTGTGTTGTGTGTGCGCATAAGGTCATACCAACACTGGTTGGTTATACACAAGCAAGACATTATTCAAAGTTGTCAAGCTTTTACAAAATAATTCAAATTGTGAAGCTTTTGCAAAAAAAGATAACTAGGGGCCCACTCTCTGCTGTTTCGTTTTCCTTTTCGAAAACTTTGGAACGTGTCACAATGAACCATAATTCAGCACATTTTTTCTTTCATTTCTTTAATCTGTCAATGTGATTTAAGCAAAATATATTTAGTGTATATGCCTATTTTCCTTTTTGCGTAAGCCTATAGGTTTTCTGTTTTCTCTGTTCACAGAAGCGCTGCAGGTGCGTGTGATCTGTTGAATTCATCTCACACTATCCTCAGATAAACTCTAAGGGCAGTGCATTGCCATTGTGACTTACCTATGATGATTTCACAGCTGAGCGGACATTTCACTCGTTGGCTTCAGCGTCACATTTGCATAGGACGTACTACTGGAATTCGTGATTGGTTGACAGCAAATTTCAAATATCAAATGGAACGATAAAATAACGTTATTAACCAGTTAATGGCCATTTCAAATTTTTGATTCTGTACGGAACTATAAAACTTGATTTAGTTTCTGTTTCTGTTCCTGGCAAAATTTAGTTTTTTTCCGGTTTTCGTTTTCGTTACTTGAACCGGTTCAGAGCCCTGGCTGTGTCTAATAATTGTGTCATTGTACTGGCAAGTTCAAACGAATATCAGTGATGCTGGGAGTTATATTCTAACAATAAGTGATTTGTAGGGCTCGCCATTTGTGCTAAATGTGAAAAGGAAGTTTAGACGGCACCGTGGCATATTCCATTGTTGTTCCTTCTGCTCCAGTGGGGGCGCTAAAGAGGCACGCTGCGGCTGCACAGGAACTATGCCAGGTACTGTTTACTCAAAAAAAAAAACATGTAATTAATAAAAAAAAAAAAATTGTGTTTTCACCTGATATGAATTTGTGTGTGTGTGTGCACTCAGGAGGGTTTCAGGGTTGTGGACATGGTCATAAAGGACACCCCGGTAAACCCCACTGGTCATGTTGTGGGAGTGTAGTGGAAGCCTCCGAGTGTGTTCTACATAACCTGGGCAGCGTTTCTCCTCGTGGACACCTCAGGACTGTGGAGCTCTGAGACCGAGCAAATATACACTCTGTCTGATCAACATAACCATAAACTCATAAACATACTTGAATCGTCTTAATCAGCCTGCATATAATTCACAATAAATAATAAATCACAAAGTTGCCCTTATTCACACAGTCTTTAAGCCTTAATTTGTGTGATAATCTGTTTTGTTGTTTCAGCAGTGTTAATATTCAGAATCATGGCAGTCTGATAAACTGCAATACACAAAGTATATTTAAAATTGTGTTGTTTATTGTACAAAGTGCCAACACTAAATACTTCAGTACTATCAGTATTGTAACAATTTAACTATTGGTTTCTTTACATATTTACAACCAGTTATTTTTAATCGCTGTAAAAGTTTAATATCTGTGGCATTATATTTTTCCAGATTTTATCTAGTAATATTGTAATGTCTGTGAATATTTTGATAATGTGTGTTTGTTTCATCTTTTATGATAATCAGCATGTTTCCTTTACCCAGTTATATAAGCAATGCTGTATGCCTTATTATAATGCTTTATTTTTAGATGTGTGCATGACTCCAAAGACTGCTGTTGTTATTGTATGCATCCATTACATTACTCTTGTCTTTTATACGCTCTATTGGTTCCACAGATTAAACAACATTTACCTCTCCGTGTGGTTACTAAACTGCCACTTTTCAGATTGTGTTTTTGATTCATTGTTAATGTGATATGTTTCACATAGTGTATACTGTGTAATGTGGTCTGTAAAACATCCATTACATATAGGGGTGCACCGATCATGGTTTTTCATGGCTGATACTGATTTTTTTACAAGCAAACTGGCCGTTTCCGATTACCGATTTTTTTGTTTTTCTTTAAGCAACAAACAAGAAAGAAGGAAAGTGTGCATAAACAAGATGTTTATTTGGTATTTAATTGGCCAAACTGGCTTTTGGCTATTGAAAACAATAACTGCAACCATCTGAAATTAACAGCAGTAACTGCACAATAAGTAGCCAACATTCAATACAAACAGGTGGTACAGACATCAGCATTTAGCTTTTGTTTTTGAATCTGGTTGAAACTACATAGAACTGGCCTTAAATTAAAAGATTAACTGTAACCATGTGAAATTAAAGGCAACAACTGCATAGTTCTACAATCCAAACAACACAAATCAACACACATTCAATAGGAGGTTTCTTAATCAGCATTCAGTATTTCAGTTTTTACATTTGGTTTAAAAAAAAAAGGTCTTTACCAGTGTCTTTATTTACAGACTAAATAAAAATATGCTATATAAATAATTATTCCAAAATTTTTAAATCAAATAATGTTGGTGCGAATAAAACAAAGATGCAAAGTGTTTTCATTCATCCAATAAAAAAAAAATTAGGGTAATGATTCACATCTATATTTTTTTAACTTGAGCCAATGAAAAATAAATAATATTATCTCAAGTTAAAAAATATAGATGTGAATCATTACCCTAAATTTTTTTAATTGGATGAATGAAACACTTTTTCTCTGTGTGCTAAAGCAGGTGATTTTTAAATCAAATTAAGTCGATGTAATTTTAAGGTAAAATAAAAATAATCATCCTATACAGAACTTTCGTTTACTTCTGGCTTTTCAAACGTGTATGCAAGTTCTAATTTACAAAAAAAAAAAAAGTTTTGTCACAGTTTAGTCCGTTTCGTTTCTCATCCAACACGTGAGAAGTTGATCTGAACATCTCCACGGTCTACTCGTGTTCAGGGTGCGGACCGGTACAGTATATGCTCGCGCAGCTTTAGTGCGCTTAGAAAAGGGACTCTTATTTTGTGCACCAGTACACCAACGGCTGATCGCTTCCTGCTATCTGTGCCTCAGACATGAAGCTCTGCATTTCCAGTGCTGGTCGGCTGCCAGTGTCCTACCTTCTTTTACTGTCTATGTGACCTACGCACAGATTTCGAAATACTTCCACACAAATGACATGGCGAACGATTACAATGAAGTCTGTGCACGCGGGCACACTTCCGGAAAAAACGGCCGAAAAAAGACCAAAAACCGGCCGATTGCCGATCGCCTATTTTAAGCAAAAACCGACCGGTTCCGATTTATGGACGGTCAACCGGTGCATCCCTAATTACATATACTTATCAAAATATACAAATTTGTATGTGGGTATCACCATCGCGTTGTTTGCCTTGCTTATGGAGTAAAATATTTCAGTCTAAGCCGTTATTGTTTGGTTCTTATCATATAACTAATTGTTTCATAGTGAGTCTTTCTAGATGTATTTCGAAGGTTTTTTTTATTTTAAAAATACAGATTTTTAGAAATCAGAAGTGATGGTTTAAAGTTTTATCGGCTGTTTGGACACATTCTGACAGCACCCATTCACTACAGAGGATCCACTGCTGAGCAAGTGATGTAATGATACTTCCCTTTCATAGGTCACTTCGATGCTGCGGTGACGTCACCACGTATGGGAACACCTTCGGTGTGACGAATGTCTGAAGCCCTATACCATCCCGCCAATCTTATTGGCCAAATAGCGCGTGGCACCGCCCAGCATGCGTAAGCATATATATACCTGGTGCCGCGCGCCATTTACCTCAGATTTCATTCCTTCAGTACGAAGCGAATCTTCTGTGCCCTATTATCTCGCGTTCTCAGCGATCATCTACGAGCAGTATACTCCTCTCCGCGGACGCGATGAGTCAACGAAAGGTAGGAGCCGTATGATGGGTTATCACGAGGAGGCACTTATGAGAGGTTCGTTGCAGCCTCTCTACAGGTTCTCTCCTTGATAGCCTATGGCTACAGTAAAATATGCATACACTTCCCCTGTGCACTAACGCCATTAGGAAGTATCCGCGCTCTGGAGTGTATTTCTTAAGTCGTCTAACCCCCACCGTTTCGCTTCTGCGGTCCCCGAGGCCCCGCACGAGGTGTTGGTTAGGGGCGATATGTGCGGCTTGAATATGAATACAGTGATGCACTGGAGTTCCATGTGCTCGCTCTCCCCCAATCGAGCGTGTTAATCAACAGTTTTGCTCTTCAAATGGTGGATTACGGCTCACACAGCCGCCGCGTTTTCGCTAGCGGCTTGGCCCGATGTTATCTTGTTGGATTGAATCCTGCCGTGGATACGCTTCAGGATTATATACAACGAAACGCAGCGAGTTTGACGCACACGCTTTTCTTCATGTTAATATGCCAGGGACTATGCCCTTCACTGAGAGCGCTGTTAGACTGCTAATGCACATCTACCCTCTCACTGCAGTCCCCATACTCTAACTTTGACTGTCTCGCAGCAAGGGCACCTCGAGCGTCATTGAACTGAGCTATCATTCGCGCGCCCCCTCAGACACTCTGCACAATCCAGTCTTCAGAGTTTGAGGGACGGCGCGGAGGCTGGCAAAGATGGCCAGCGTATGACGGTTCACACAGCCGCCGCGTTCTCGCTAGCGCGTGGCCCGATGTTTATCTTGTTGGATTAAATCCTGCCGTGGATACGCTTCAGGATTATACACAACGAAACGCAGCGAATGTGACGCATGCGTTTTTCCTTCATGTTTGCTTAGGACTGTGCCCGCCTCCAGAGAGCGCTGTTGGACTGCTAATGCACATCTAAGCCTCTCACTGCAGTTTCCACACTCTAACATTTGACTGTCTCGCAGCAAAGGCTCCTCGAGCGTCATTTAACGGAGCTATCATTCGCGCGCCCCCTCAGACACTCTGCACAATCCAGTCTTCAGAGTTTGAGGGACGGCGCGGAGGCTGGCAAAGATGGCCAGCGTATGACGGTTCACACAGCCACTGCGTTCTCGCTAGCGGCGTGGCCCGATGTTTATCTTGTTGGATTAAATCCTGCCGTGGATACGCTTCAGGATTATACACAACGAAACGCAGCGAGTTTGATGCATGCGTTTCCTTCATGTTCTCTAACATTGACTGTCTCGCAGCAAAGGCACCTCGAGCGTCATTGAACGGAGCTATCATTCGCGCGCCCCCTCAGACACTCTGCACAATCCAGCCTTCAGAGTTTGAGGGACGGCGCGGAGGCTGGCAAAGATGGCCAGTGTATGACGGCTCGCACAGCTGCTGCGTTCTCGCTAGCAGCGTGGCCCAATGTTTATCTTGTTGGATTAAATCCTGCCGTGGATACGCTTCAGGATTATACACAACGAAACGCAGCGAGTTTGATGCATGCGTTTTCCTTCATGTTCTCTAACATTGACTGTCTCGCAGCAAAGGCACCTCGAGCGTCATTGAACTGAGCTCTCATTCGCGCGCCCCCTCAGACACTCTGCACAATCCAGCCTTCAGAGTTTGAGGGACGGCGCGGAGGCTGGCAAAGATGGCCAGTGTATGACGGCTCACACAGCTGCCGCGTTCTCGCTAGCAGCGTGGCCCAATGTTTATCTTGTTGGATTAAATCCTGCCATGGATACGCTTCAGGATTATACACAACGAAACGCAGCAGAGTTTGACGCATGCGTTTTCCTTAATGCTTGCCAGGGACTGTGCCCTCCAACAGAGAGTGCTGTTGGATTGCTATGCACATCTAACCCTCTCACTGCAGTCCCCACATTCTACATTGTTTGCCTCGCAGCAAACGGTGCTTCGAGCAGCATTGGATTGAGCTGTAATGCCAAACGTTCCCTCAGACACTCTGCGCAATCAGCTTTCAGAATTCGAGGGGCGATTCAAGGGTCCTGCACAGACGACCCATTTATGACGGCTCGCACAGCCGCCGTTTTTCGCTAGCGGCAAAGCCCGATGTTCAATCTGTTGGCCTAATTCCTGCCGTGGACACGTTTCAGGATTATACACAACGAGACGCAACGGCTCTTATACATACACTTCCCCTGTGCACGAACGCCACAAGCTTTTCGTGCCCGGATATTTTAACATGTATGACAGCGTTGCAGGAAGCGGAAATTTTGAGACCGCTAGTATGGTCTCGGCCGTGTGTGAACGCTTGCCCGACATTTCTCTATGGGTGTTATGCACGATTTGTCATGGATACACCATTCAGTTTCAATAAGGCCCGCCTCCTTTCCGCAGAATTCTTTCCACGGTGGCGAAGCCGATGGAAATAGCGGTGCTGCGACAGGAGATGTCAACTCTGCTGAGCAAAGGGGCTATAGAGGAAGTACACCCCTCTCAGATGGAGGCGGGGTTTTTTACAGCCGTCATTTTGTGGTAAAAAAAAAAAAAAAAAACACTGACGGATTACGACCCATTCTGGGTTTACACCATCTGAATCTTGCACTCAGGAAGTTCCTCAGATTCGCTTTAGAGAGCAAAGCGTATCAGTATTTCTCAAAATGCATGGATGGATCTCTGGCCCCGTTGCGGCACCAGGGCGTTCGTGTTTGAACTATTTTAGGCGATTAGCTGGTGTTTAGCGCAATCGCAGACTCAAGCACACTCTCATGGGGATCTTGTGCTGAATCATTTAACAGCCTGGGCTTACGTATGGAATGTTTCACCCCGTTGTCTCCGCATCGGACGATTCCGGTGACACGGCGATGTGTGATGTCGCTTAAAAATATGTATGTCAACCGAATTCTCCTGACTGAATTCTCCTGAACGGAGTCCGGCTGGGGATTTGCGCTTCCCGAGAGACTGTCACGACGGATGCGTCTTTGACCGACTGGGGAGCTGTTTGTCAAGGGAGTTGGCACATAAACAGGTTGAAATTACTGGCTGTTTTTCTGGCTCTCCAGTATTTCTCAAATCTGCTGATCGGCCGTCATGTGCTGCTCAGATCAGACAACACAGCGGTTGTGTCATACCTGAATCATCAGAGAGGATTATTCTCTCGCCCCCTGTGCAGGCTGGCGAAACTAAATTCTATCGATCCGAGCTGTTCATGTCCCCGGACGTTGGACTTTGGAGCGAATTTGCTATCCAGGCAGACTCTGGAGCAAGCGGAGTGGGGATTGCACCCCCAATCGGTGAGTCTCCTATGGCAGATTTTCGGGGAAGCGAAGTGGAATTGTTTGCGTCAAACACGACTGCGCATTACCCGCTTTGGTTCTCCCTATGCCCTCCAGCACCCCTGGGCTTAGATGCATTAGCCCACAACTGGCCCAGGACCAGTTTGTATGCGTTTTCCCCCAATCTGTCTGATTTCGGCGATATTACGCAGAATACGGGTGGACAGGGTGGAACAGCTGCTGCTGGTGGCTCCGCGGTGGCACACACACAGCCGTGGTTTGTGGATCTGATCAATCTGTTAGCGGGCTCTCCATGGGAGATTCCCCTCAGACAGGATTTATTATCACAAGCACAGGGACTGATTTGGCACCCGAGGCCAGATCTATGGAATCTGCGGGCGTGGCCTTTGAGCAGAGTGAGTTCATATGTCCCGGTCTTTCTGCTGAAACTACAGAGACTATACTGAATTCTAGAGCAGCTTCTACGAGACGCTTATATGCTTTCAAGTGGAGACTGTTTACGGCCTGGTGTGAAACTCATAATATGGATCCAGTTTACTGCCCAGTGGCGTCAGTACTGGAGTTCCTTCAGGAACGTTTTTTGGATGGAGTGACACCAGCTACCCTAAGGTTTACGTGGCAGCCATTCAGCTTACCACGAATATATAAATGGTGCCTCAGTGGGCCGTCATCCACTGTTTCTCCTTCATACAGGGTGCGCGACGGCTGAGGCCTTTCCGCCCCGTGCGGGTCCCTTCATGGGTTTTTCCATTGTGTTGCATGGTTTATCAGGGCATCTGTTTGAGCCCTTGGAATTGTTCCGGATAAATCCTGACTTTTACAGCACAGACTCTGTGGAAGTGTTGTTGCGACCAAGGCCTAATTATGTCCCTAGGTCGCATCTATCCCTTTCGCTTTCAGCAGGTGGTCCTGGAGGCTTTTTCTCCTGCTGCGGCGGAGTCTGGGGATCTAAGTCTTTGCCCTGTGAGAGCGTTAAAGACTTATGTGGATCGTACTGCCCCATGGCGTGAGTCTGACCAGCTGTTTGTCTGTTTTGGACATAAGAATAAGGCCATGCAGTTACGAAACAGTGCATGTCCCATTGGCTGGTGCAGGCTATTTCCTTGGCCTATGAGGCGTGCGGGCTCGCTTCGCCCTTAGGAGTAAAAGGTCATTCCACGAGAGCAGTGGCTTCTTCTCAAGCCTTTCTCAGTGGATCTTCTATGGATGATATCTGTGCTGCGGCAGGCTGGTCCTCACCGAGCACTTTTATCAGGTCTTACAGTCTGGATGTGAGGATGGCTTCTGGCTCCCGGGTTCTCTCCGCTTGACCAGATGCTTCCTTGGATCCAAGCTATCAGGTACGTCAGGCGTGATGGTATAGCGTTCCCATACGTGGTGACGTCACCGCAGCATCGAAGTGACCTATGAAAGGGAACATCTCGGTTACGTATGTAACCTTGGTTCCCTGAATAGGGAACGAGATGCTGCGGTTCTGGCCGTGCCGTACCTTGATAGCTTTCTTCTTCGTCATGAAATCTGAGGTAAATGGCGCGCGGCACCAGGTATATATATGCTTACGCATGCTGGGCGGTGCCACGCGCTATTTGGCCAATAAGATTGGCGGGATGGTATAGGGCTTCAGACATTCGTCACACCGAAGGTGTTCCCATACGTGGTGACGTCACCGCAGCATCTCGTTCCCTATTCAGGGAACCAAGGTTACATACGTAACCGAGATGATTTCTCTAAATCTTTTCTGAAGAAAAAACTCATGCTGGGTGTCTTGAGGACAACTAAATTTTGTGGGTGTCTGGGTGAACTTTTAACAGTTCGACACAGTGGATCAACATACTGCACTTTCCAGCACTAGATGGCAGCAGTGCTTTGTGAGGAAGTTATGTGACTTGGCCAAATTTCATCTCTCTCTCTCTCTCTCTCTCTCTCTCTCTCTCTCTCTCTCTCTCTCTCTCTCTCTCTCTCTCTCTCTCTCTCTCTCAACAGGTGCACCAGAGATATAGAAAAATTTCGTCTCAGGCTTTTAAAAGCAACACTAACCCTTATTAAAATACAAAATCTGTATTAAATAATTTTTTCTTCATCATTTTTCTTTACTTGAAATGAAACTTGCTGAATAAAAAAAAACGTTTTGAATGTTAATGTGACCTTAAAATTAATTTGTACATTTATAATATATAAATATATATTTATATAAAGGGTATAGATTATAGATTTATCTCGACTTTAAAAAAAGCCTGTGATTAATCCCAAGAAAGATGTCAGACAATGACTACGATGTCCCACTATGCCATGCACATACGAAGCAGTGGATTAAAGTAGCAGTCAATCTGATTCAGAAGGACACCGTACATGGTTTGAACACTCAGTTTTATCTTTGAAATCTCTTGAGCTCACACAGTCAAGGACTTGAGGAGTTCTAAGCCTGCCGTTTTTATGTAATATTTTAATTTATCTATTCATTATAATCTACTTATCTGATATATTTTTATATAAAGTGGTTACTTCATTATTTCATAAGATGTCCTTGATTATTTTTTATAGTTAATTATTTTGTTTATTGAAAGTCATTTTTTATTTAATACCCCTAGATTACATATGTGACCCTGGAGCACAAAACAAATCGTAAATTGTACGGGTATATTTGTAGCAATAGCCAACAATACATTGTATGGGTGTGACGATTGGAGACCCAGGGAAATACAGGAGACTAGAGATCCAATAGCAGTATGTTTTTATTAAGGGTAATCCAAATCAGAATCAAACAAGCCGGGGTCAAAACCAGAAATCAATCCAAACAAACAAACAAAGAAGGAACAGGAAAGGGAACAGGAACTCAGAAACGAGGAACTCGGAAGACGAGAAAACTGGGTAACGGAAGGAAACATCAGGAAAGGACTCCATGCAGACAACAGGAAAAGACTGGTAAATATAGGGAGGCTAATGACTAATAAGTGAAGACACCTGGTGCAATTACTGTGATGAAGTGACAAGGCTAGTGGGAATTGTAGTGCCTACGGTGAGGTGCCTAAGGGGAAGTGAGCCCACTAGTGGACACCCAGGGAAACAGAGACCAGACAGCGTGACAATGGGTCAAAATGATACATTTTTCTTTTATGACAAAAATAATTCAGATATTAAGTAAAGATCATCTTCCACTAAGATATTTTGTACATTTCTTACTGACAATATATCAAAACTTAATTTTTTATTAGTAATATGCATTGCTAAGAACTTCACTTGGAGAAACTTTGAGGCAATTTTCTCAATATTTAGAAATAGTTGTATCTCGGCCAAATATTATCCAATCCTTAAAAACCAAACATCAACGGAAAGCTTATTAAGATTATATTTAAATATATTTACCCTTATGACTGGTTTTGTGGTCCAGGGTCACATATCTGTACAAATATCTTTTTTTACCTATATTTTCTTCTAAATAAAAATGGTGTGTGTATGGATTTTGTGTAATCTTAGCCCTTGTCCTATTCATAAAACAGCTTATATTAACATAGCAAAAAACTTCAGGAATAATAGAACGGATGATTTATCCATATATGCATATTGTTTCATTAAAAAAAAATCCCCCTTTCCTTCTCCTAATGTAGAAAACAGTCTGATCCAAGAACATGTTGGCAAAATCACACAATCTAAATTATCAATAAAAATTTTTTTATTAACATATATGAAAGTAGTATTATATCTCATTTGCATTTCAGAGAGGAATCTCAAAGAATCTCATTTGTGTCCCACATATGCAATCTAAAGGGCTAAAATAGCTGTATTAATCTGAATTCATAGGGTTTGACAGCACCAGCACGCATCACATGACAGATTCAAGTCTCTTTAGGGGGAAGGGTTTGATACACTGATGCCATGACCTGGATAGAATCTAAATGGCTGTTGGAAAGGGGGTTTGGATGGAAGAAAGTTGATGAAGAGTAGCAGCAGAAGTGTATCTTCATATATGTATATATGTACACATACACACACACACACACACACACACACACACACACACTTGTTCTTAATTGTTTGTCATCCAGAGGACGTCACTAATGGTGTGCATCATTAAACTCGTTGCATGTTTTCCAGAGACCTCGTATTCCTTGGAATGCACTTCTTCTGTGAACAGCTTTTATGTAATCCTCACAGGCTCGAGAGCTGCTCGCTATCATATTTGTTGGTATTGGATGCACTCAGTCATTCAGCTGCCTTTTCTTCTCATTGCATTTGTCATCTCTCTGTTTTAAACACATTGTCTTGTTTGGCGGTGTTTACCTCTACGAGCTCTTTTCTATATCTACACTTCATTTATCATTCACACTTGAGGTCTAACGCATATTCTCTTTCCCTTTGTTATATTTCCTCCACATGCCCTTTTGTAAATTGCTCTGTCTGATGTACACACTCTGTGCTTTTGCCATATCCATTAGTATGTGACTACAGTCTGCCTCAGATCTCTAATCTCCCATCAATCCTTCGCAAGGTGAGAACTCTTCCTCACCTGTCAGTAACATGTCATGTCACAGAGCCGAGACCAGATTGTTGTGACAAAGCTTGACAACCCAGGCTAAAAGCTTCTTTATCATGCCTGCAAAAGCACTGAAGGGAATAATAACGCATGTGCCAGAAAGATTTGGGACTATATTGCGACTGAATTATTCAGTTGGATTAGTTAACATTAGCAGTTTGTCAATAATTCATTCACCAAGAGAAATGTGGTTTCCAGGACAACTTGCATAACATAGTGTTTAGTCCCCTTTGGGCACCTCAGATATTTTTAGTAACAG
The DNA here is from genome assembly GCF_963082965.1 of Carassius carassius. Taxonomy (NCBI): domain Eukaryota; kingdom Metazoa; phylum Chordata; class Actinopteri; order Cypriniformes; family Cyprinidae; genus Carassius; species Carassius carassius. The sequence goes on along the minus strand of NC_081773.1, from coordinate 18,506,582 downwards.
AGCCGGAGATGCTCACTCACACAATCAAAGAGATGGAAGTTTAAAAATAATAATAATAATAATGAAGGGGACGTGCAGCATACTTAATTTATATTATTAATCATTGAACATAGTAAATCATGTTTAAGATGTCAACTATAAAATCATAACTATTAATTTCTGTAAGAATAGTTCACCCAAAAAACTGAAATTTCATCATCCTATACTCCCTGAAGTAGTTCCAATGAATTATTTTCTTCTGCTGAACATAAAAGAATGTTGTTAACCAAACAGACCACTGTCACTATTGACTTACATATGAAAAAATTACTATGGCGGTCAATGCGGACCATCAGCTGTTTGGTTACACACATTCTTCAGAACATCTTCTGTGTTCAACAGAAAAAATGAAGAAAAAAAAAACTCTTTGAAGGTAGGTAAATGATGACTTCTATTTATGGGTAAACTATGCCTTTAAGGCAGCATTCTTTCACTAACTGCATAACATCAGATCTATGATGCTATGGCAAAATGTTTGCAAATAAATAAAATACAATGTAAGTCAGCTTTAAAAACTAATAATTATGCTTATGTAGCTACTGCATAGCCCATTTAGTGAGCCATTGTATGGTAATAAAGTAATGAAGTTCTTTGCTTCAGAAAAAGTAAATTAATTCCACAAAGTTACACTGTAACGCTTCATAATGAGAGATGAAAATCTGCAGTGTTTGCTAACTTTTGGCTGTGGGTTTATTTGGCATACACAATGTCCATCTTCTGCTTAGGCTACCTGTATACAGTATGACTGATGCCATGAGAGATAGCAGATTAGTGTTCAGTTATTTTCATGGAAACACACGGCTAAAATAGTTCCAGGCAGATCTTGACCATATTAACTTATCATGTTGCCAAATGATATCAGTTTTTTTCAATGGTTGCAGCTTACAACAGCAACCAAACCCCACAAAGACACTGAATAAGCAAATAAATATAGTAAACAACAAGATACAAATTACTAATCACTTCGGTGTTTTTGCCACAAAATTACGATTTATTGTGTATGGAAAGCACACACTCTGTTTCTCCCGCTCTCTCTCTTTGCCACCGCTGCTATTTTTTTATTTTATCAGTAAACAGCAACTTACAGTGGGCTATTTCGTATGCAGCCTTTGATTGTATGTTTTCAGTAACTATTTCTGTAGGTTACATCATTACACCAGTAGGTGGCGACTGTGTTTATGAATGACTCATTGAATCATTTACTCAAGGATTCATTCTGAACACGCACGAGTTGGTTCTGTTTTGACTTTATTTATGGCTTATAGCTATTTTCATTGGAAATAGTGGCTGGCCTTGTGTTCAACAGGTAAGTAATATTATCCTCTTGTTTAATGAACCATCGTATAAAAACTAGATACATTAGATAGGTACAGTCGTGGCCAAAAGTTTTGAGAATTACATAAATATTGGAAATTGGAAAAGTTGCTGCTTAAGGTTTTATAATAGCAATTTGCATATACTCCAGAATGTTATGAAGAGTGACCAGATGAATTGCATAGTCCTTCTTTGCCATGAAAATTAACTTAATCCCCAAAAAACCTTTCCACTGCATTTCATTGCTGTCAGTAAAGGACCTGCTGAGATCATTTCAGTAATCGTCTTGTTAACTCAAGTGAGAATGTTGACGAGCACAAGGCTGGAGATCATTATGTCAGGCTGATTGGGTTAGAATGGCAGACTTGACATGTTAAAAGGAGGGTGATGCTTGAAATCATTGTTCTTCCATTGTTAACCATGGTGACCTGCAAAGAAACGCGTGCAGCCATCATTGCGTTGCATAAAAATGGCCTCACAGGCAAGGATATTGTGGCTACTAAGATTGCACCTAAATCAACAATTTATAGGATCATCAAGAACTTCAAGGAAAGAGGTTCAATTCTTGTAAAGAAGTCTTCAGGGCGTCCAAGAAAGTCCAGCAAGCCCCAGGATCGTCTCCTAAAGAGGATTCAGCTGCGGGATCGGAGTGCCACCAGTGCAGAGCTTGCTCAGGAATGGCAGCAGGCAGGTGTGAGCGCATCTGCACGCACAGTGAGGCCAAGACTTTTGGAAGATGGCCTGGTGTCAAGAAGGGCAGCAAAGAAGCCACTTCTCTCCAAAAAAAACATCAGGGACAGATTTATCTTCTGCAGAAAGTATAGTGAATGGACTGCTGAGGACTGGGGCAAAGTCATATTCTCCGATGAAGCCCCTTTCCGATTGTTTTGGGCATCTGGAAAAAGGCTTGTCCGGAGAAGAAAAGGTGAGCACTACCATCAGTCCTGTGTCATGCCAACAGTAAAGCATCCTGACACCATTCATGTGTGGGGTTGCTTCTCAACCAAGGGAGTGGGCTCACTCACAATTCTGCCCAAAAACACAGCCATTAATAAAGAATGGTACCAAAACACCCTCCAACAGCAACTTCTTCCAACAATCAAACAACAGTTTGGGGAAGAACAATGCATTTTCCAGCACGATGGAGCACCGTGCCATAAGGCGAAAGTGATAAACAAAAACCCACTAATTCTGACAAACTCCAAGAAGTGATTATGAAAGAATGGGTTGCTATCAGTCAGGATTTGGCCCAGAAGTTGATTGAGAGCATACCCAGTCGAATTGCAGAGGTCCTGAAAAAGAAGGGCCAACACTGCAAATACTGACTCTTTGCATAAATGTCATGTAATTGTCGATAAAAGCCTTTGAAACATATGAAGTGCTTGTAATTATATTTCAGTACATCACAGAAACAACTGGAACAAAGATCTAAAAGCAGTTTAGCAGCAAACTTTTTGAAAACTAATATTTATGTAATTCTCAAAACTTTTGGCCACGACTGTACATTTGTGCTCAAATTTGAAATGTGAAATTCTGAATATTTTCAGAACAACAGCACTTTTGATTGTGTGTGCTGCTGAATTGTTTCACTCAAGTCAAAGGAAAACATTTGAAATGTTCTGCCTTAACCTAATTATTTATAAGGCTAAGATGTTATTATACTATTTAATGTAAGTTTTAGACTATTGTTTTATTAGTTTAAACTAGATTTCATTACATTATTGGTGTAACTGAGACATTATTTGCCCCCCACACTTGCACTTTTCTTTGGCATTATGGGGGAGTGCTGTGTTGCCTCATTAACTGGAATGTCAGAGACAGTCACTCTTATCTTTGTTTATTGGTGACAGGATATGCAATTGACAGACACTTTCGTCCTGCAAAGCCAATCAACTCGCCCTTGCCTGAACTTCTCAAGGTCGAAGCTGTATCCCATTCATTTTCTTTCTGAGTTTAAACTGTCATCATTCACCATTCCTCTGTTCAGAGTCTCAAAGAACATCCTGACTCATTATACAGGCCCACTGGAGGATGGTCTCACCTCTACTGCTCTTAAAGTACCAGATAAACCCTTCAGTCACCCTTCCCCTTCCTTTTTCCTGTATCTTCATCCTCGTTTTGCCTTCACAGAGGTATGTGGTGAATTATTTTCTCTTAATCCAGTCTTTTTTGTTGTATATGGTCTGAGGTTTAAGGCGTTTCTTCTTTTGGCCAATGATCCGTGTCATATTTTCACAGAAAACTGAGAAACTCAGCAGAGCGAAGCTCCTTCTTTCTGACAGTGACTTCTGTCAGAGTGTCAAATGTGTGCCTCTTAAACTGACTGACAGCAGATCCACTCCCTTGGCCACTGCTTTCTTGACTATGACTCACACATACATGATTTCTTCTCCACAACCTTCAACATCACTGATACTCACTGTAGGTTATTCGGGTAAATCATCCTTAAATCAAGAGAAAACAACTACACTTATGGCAGCTCAAGGACTAAGTCACAGTCAGATCTAAACTGACTCTTTTTTTTTTTTGGCTGCTTAGCAGAATGTGAAAATGTCCTTTGATGGATCCATGATATATGAGCGTGCAAACTATTTTATATTCAAACCAAAGACAGCATACTCTAAGTTTAAATTTATATTTGATTTAATGTAAATCATCCCTAAGATTGTTTCATCTTAGGTTTAACATATATATTTGATTATAGATAAATCATCCTTAAGATTGCTTTAAATTGAACACATTCAGTTACAGTATATACAACCATTTCTAAAACTGCAATTAACAAGGCCTCATTAATGAATGTTATAAAACAACTTGATAATTTTGACATTTAGTAATATGTACAACCAGCCAGTAATTATAGCTAAATAAACCAGAACATGAAACATTTTTATTATTATTTTATTTAACATTGTTTAAACAATTAAATTATGGTGGCAACTAATCATCTTGACCTTTCACATTTTTTCTTTGCACAAACTATGTTACTGTGAACCAGTGTTATTTTGGTATCATTGATCTACTAGGGTGAATTCAGGAAAGAAAAAGGGGGCCACTTTTTGTAAAATGTATAATTTAGATAGATGTTTTGTTTTTCTTTTCTTTTTTACTTTTGTTAACTTTAAGGTCCAGCTATAATATTTACATTTGAATACATTTCATATAGTGTATTTGGAAGATATATACCAATAAACATTTTGAGGTCATGTACTCCAGACAAAAATTGGGCCATCCCTTAATTATCAAAAAGGAATCTTAATAATCTTATTTAAAAACTAATTTTTAATTAACATATATTATCAGACAAATATATTTAATAAATCCAAAAATATATAACCCACATCTTATGATTAAAATAAAACATGTAAATCTTAATTCATTTGTGAAATTCCAAACAACTGAAAGAACACATTTTATTAAATCTTAATATCATAATATTCAGAAATCTGAATATTGATAAAAAGAACACTAAACAAAAAAAGTCTAAACAAATTAATAAGAGGAACATTTAAAATGGTAACCATATGTGAAAATGTTTCTGTCTGTTCTATAAAACCCTTTGAATAACTTTTTATATGTGTCCATATTTTAAAGCTTTATTAATGAACTTCCTTTCTATTCTCTTTCCTTTCTTCCATCTCTGACTTGAATTTCCTGACTGCTGACTATTTCTGTTTTCTAAAAAAGTGAATTATAAATGTCAAATATAAAATAGTTTTTAAGTTTTAGTTATTTTAATACATCAACTTAAACTTAACAAGCATGTTTATTTTATCTCATTTAATATTAATTTCAAAGTAATTTTTGAATTTTCTAATGGCAAGTTCACTACAGTAACAGTTCAGATATCAAGCGAATGGGTCCGTGCATCTTTTGGTCATTTGACTTTCTACTTAAAAAGAAATAAAGATAAATGAGAAACAAATTGATTTTCAAATTGAGCTGGATTTTTCGTATTTTTGTTTATGGGTATAAAATGAGATTATGCTTTAATATTTGTTTGAATGTGTGGGCGGCGCTGAAACGGCCCTTTCATCCTTCTGTATTCTGCGAGCTCAGTTCATCTTCAACAGCAGAGAAGCGGCAGACAGCAGAGCTTATTAATCCTGCCGATTCTTTGCTAGAGATGCTTGCAAGATAAAATAATAATAATAATAATAAATAATATTATATTTTCAGGCTGCTGCATGTAATTGACAAAGCAGACTTGACAACTTTATTCATAAGACGCCATTTGAATTTTACTTTAGCCTGTGATCTACAACGACATGGAATAAAATATACTACAAATTTTTTTCCTACTTAATTTATTCTAGGCCATTCAGAAAAAAAAAATAATGGGAAAAATCCAACCCACATTTATAATAAAATTTATAATAAAATAAGTTTTCCCCATAATTAGTCTGCTTTAAATAGGCTATAGCCTACTTAGAATTATGAACTGAATTCACGAATAGTATGAATATAGTGATGGTGTGTCATTACAGATAATGAGTTCAGAAGGGAAACACTGCACCTCTCTTGGTTTCATATGACTTACATATGCCTAAACATAAAATTATTATTATTACTTTTCTATTTAAATGGCTTATTTTAAAAGTAGACATGTCCAGCTAGACATGGTTCGTCTGATGCATAAACATGGTTAATTTCTGACATTTCAGAAAGAAGTTCATGTAGACTGAGATGGCAGAAAGCACATCGTGTTGAGTTTTGTAAGGTTTTCATGTTATTTAGGGTGTCTTATGACCAAAACTGACGAAGCTGAAGCTCTTTCCTCTGTTATCGGGATGGACAGTGTGGAGAAGTGCAGCAGACTACACTCTACAAGATAAAGCTTACTAGTAATAGTGAATGAAAACATGTTAGGCTACCTGTGAGGTTTTTCTTAAATAGGCATAGAATAAAATTAGTAGGCTAAAAATCAGCATATTTCATGTCGTTGTAGATCATATAGGCCTACAGTAAAATTCAAATGTCATAGAATAAAGTAATTTCTGTTTTGTCAAAAAAAAAAAAATTATATATATATATATATATATATATATTGCAAGCACCACTAGCAAAGAATCGGCAGGATTAATAAGATCTGCTGTCAGCCGCTTCTCTCCTGTTGAAGATGAACTGAGATCTCGTTGCTGCTTGTCGGTGCAGAACAGAACGATGAAAGGGGCGTTTCAGCGCCGCCCACACATTCAAACAAATATTAAAGCATAATCTCATTTTTGACCATAAACAAAAATACGAAAAATCCAGCAAAATTTTCTTTTCCGTTTCTTAAACAAAACGAAAAAACGAAAATCAAACTGTTTCTCATTTATCTTTATTTCTTTTAAAATGGAAAATCTAATGACCAAAAGATACAAGGACCCTAATGCCTATGTAAATGTTTTAAAACGTCAAACTGAGCACAAAAATTGAGAAAACACAAACATACAGAAACACAGAAAAACCACGATAAAGAAGTTTTTTTTTTTTTTCAAAAAGGTGGAAAAGGTGCGACAAGTCCATATTGGGAACTACTATAGATGTGTTTTTGCCTCTACTGTCCATAATTGACCGCCATTGATTTTGCGTTGCCTAGCGGGACTCGTACTTGAGCGACGCTCCCTGCTTTACCAAACGGCAGCTGACTGGATGTTGGAGGACTGAGAGGAGGAGGACTAGCTGTTGCAGTAACAACATCCTGGATATTGGAGCCTGGCGGCGCACACGGCTACAGAGATAAAGGAGGAACCAAGACGTTAGGGAGGCGGTGGTGCGTGGTGGTAATCGCAAATGCCTTAGTGTATAGAAGCACAGACATGAACGTGAACTTGGCAGCTTTCAGGCATTAATTAACTGTGGATTTATGGTCTATGGCGCCGATTGATCCCGAGGCACCGACAAGGTGATGCAGCAGCGGCAAGACGGGATCGGTCCGCTACACGGCTGCCAGCTGAATGCCTTTACTGAGAGGAAACGGCGCAGAATACGTCCAGCGCAGGCCGGCGTGATCTTTCATTAAAACAGGACAGTATGTAGAGAGGATCAGCCAGCAGCTGCTATACCCCCGTGTTTACTTTCATTATTGTATCGGCTCTCAATATCGCTCTCCGGCTCGGGAATCACTGCCACGGCATCAAGCGGATCAGGCCTGGGCTGAAACACCGTGCGCACTTAGCGATATTTACCGTGGAAAGCGCGTAATGTGACGCGAACTTCTATCGTTAACGAGCATAACAAAAGCACCTAGTGCTATATCATTGTGTTTACTATCCGCTCGTCCAGTTTTCTTTATGTTTACTAGGGTTGCGATACAGTTTTCTCTTCTTCTTATCAAACTGCTTTCCCCCATCGACAACATATTTTTGTATCGCTAGTTTAAGATAAATAACACGCCTAACGGAGGTGAGGGTGGACTCGCCATTTACCGTGAAGATAACGACTCGACCCAACCCGCCTTGACACAGAGAAGCGAGGATCATGGATCGGAATTATAAAAAGACCCTCACGGTATGTGCACACATCTGTTTCATCAATATATACAAATACTGCGTGATGTTAAAGTTAAAACCGGCGCTTTGCGCTTGAACCGCTCGGTGAGGCGGTGTAATCAACAGCAAACACTTGTACAGGTGTCACATTGGCATGCTCACCGCTAAAAGTGTCTCCGTGACGAACTGTATGTTTTGGTGCACGTAAATTCACATGCTTTGATATAATGGCATTTTATTTGATTCTAATCTAACGTTACTTGTGTTTAACTAGAGCATTATAGTCCAAACAAGACGTTCAGATAAACAAGATTGAAAATGTTTGGGATCATACCGTATGTTTGAACGTCCCCATGATAAATACCCTCTCTAAATATTTACCATTTGCAAGGCTAAACCAAAGGTCCACGTATTTATTTATGGGTGGTGCAGTACTACGAATAAGGCTATGATTTCTCATTCAATCCCTACAATTAATCACACAAGTGTGCACTAGAGGACTACATGCACAAGCTAGAGTACTGTACTGTAATGTGTCTGAATTTCATTCATACTACCCATGTTCATACTATTTAAACATACTTTCACAAAGTAACCTTCATTTAAAACAACTGTAGCACTTACTAGACAGTATGCAATTTTAGACACAGCTACTGTAATCGCTGGACTCCAGCTCTACATTTTCTATTTTTTGACTTGCTAGTGAAAGAAACCCTATTCAGAGAAGGTGGTGTCAAAATAGCATACTAGTAGTTGCATAGCACTCTTACTCTATTTGCGGTATCTATTGCTATCTTCAAGTGCACATGGGAACGTCAACATTTAGCTTTGGTTTTCTTTGCTTGTCTTTTCATTTAAAAATAAATAAATAAATAAATAAATAAACCTTGGCTATGTGTTCTATACTAGACTAACTGAGACTTGTCATGACGCTTGTATACTGTTGTTGTTCTCTTGTTGACCTGACTGCTTCTATTGTTCTCATTTGTAAGTTGCTTTGGATAAAAGCGTCTGCTAAATGATTAAATGTAAATGTTACATGCCACACATTTAAGATGGAAATAAAACAGTCAAATAACTACACCTTAATGATGTATAACGTCATCTTTCACTTATTTACTGTATGCATGGTGTCACAGCTGAATGCTAAGCAAACCGTGAAAGTTGAGATCATGGATACTGACTATATATTTTCAAAACGACATCTCAACTTAGCAACTTGTTTGTCATCTATACTTGTAGCTTGGAACTCATAATTATGGTATTTCCAACACCACTTGAAAAGCATATATTATATTACAGAAATATTAAACCAGTTTACTTCCAATAACTACTAAAATGATAACAAGACCCAGAGAATCATATAAGAGGGCTGGAGCTCCCTGTTGTATAGTGAAATTTAGACTCATGTCCTTTCTGTTGCCTAACATAAATTGCCATGGAAACTGAAGTTCATTTTTAATGGCAAGCTTCTGTTGAATGCCTCATGATAGTCAGTATCTGAAAATGTCTGTCTTTGTTTTCAGAGCAAGTGGAATCAGTTGTGATCTAGTGGACAACTCCATTTCCAAAAGATAAGCAGACATTCGCAGTCAAGCTCTCATTACCGCAATGAGATAATAGTGTGGCTTACACAAAAACAACCTTGACGCTTATCCCACCATATTCCAGTTCATCGTCAAAATATGACCACGCCGGCTCTATTGCCACTATCGGGACGTAGGATACCTACCCTCTCGCCAGGTGCCTCCTCATTCCCCCATCACAGAGCCACCTTGCGGCTCTCAGAGAAATTCATCCTCCTCCTCATCCTCAGTGCCTTCATCACCTTGTGCTTCGGAGCGTTTTTCTTCCTCCCGGACAATTCCAAACACAAGCGCTTTGACTTTGGTTTGGAGGACGTATTGATACCGCACATCGAGTCGGAGAAGGAGGCCAGGCACAGCAGCAGACAGGTCATACATGGCGTGGGAGCTCATGACGAGCATCGACACAGGTGAGAGCTCGTAGACGGCTTAATCTCCTCAACAACACCATGTGGTTTTATGTTTGTGTCTATAGGTCAGGGGTTCTCAACTCTGGCCCTCGAGGTCCACTTTCCTGCAGATCTCAGCTCCAATCGTGACTAGAGACACCAGAAATAAGCGAATCAAAGTCTAAATTAAAAGCGAAATCAAAAGTCTAAGTTTCTGGCAGTTGAATTTGATCCAATTTGGGGCTGATGGTGCATTCCATTTGTTTTTGGAAGTCAGAATTTCCAAGTTCCCAGTTGGAACTTTTAACTGAAATGCACACCTTAAGTTGGAATTCCGGCAACAACCCTGACTTTAGAATCCAGTATGGCTTCTCAGAGCATCAACAGAAGTGATACAGTAGTAATATATACAATTTCTGTTTGTCTGTCTAAATACACTAAGTGGTGAACACGGTATTGTCAAACCTCTATTATTTGTCTTTACAAAATACTGCTTTTTTATTGAATGGTATTGCTATCAGTGAACACGTCCATCTTGCTTTTCCGACGTGTACTGGAATGTTGTCAACGGTTGTGACCTCATTCGCAGCTTCAACATCCGAGGTAAATGGAACGCAGCAAAAACTCTGCAGGAAGATGGACCTTGAGTGCTAGACTTGAGAAACCTTGGAATATGTTGTATATCATCTTTAGTGTGATGATTTATCTGGAAAACAAAATGTGCTGCTTTCCTATACTGGACTAAATCTTCATCATGGTTTTACAAACAATTTAACTGCATGGTGCTCATTTAATGTTAAGAATGTTACGATTTATTTCCCAAAAACATAAAAGTTTAAATGAATTATTTAAACAGTTTTCCTTTAAGACTTTTATGTTTTCTAATGTTAGAGTATATTTAATAAAACAAAAACAAAAAAAGATCGATCTTGATTTTAATCTGTCAGGAATTAATAGGACCATAAAAAGTGAGTGTAACAAACCATAATGGAGTGCGACCTGAATGTGAGTTGTGAAAATGAGCACTGATGGCTGTTCGTTAACATCATCCAAGAGCCTGTGTGCCCAGATTATGAAATGTCATCTTTCTTTTAATGCTGTAACTCATGTAATTGGAAAGTCGCACACCACTAGGTGTTTCATGACTATTTCATGGAAGAAGAAGAAAACATTTTTTAGGCATAAAAGTCAAAAGCATATCATTAAAAAAAAAAAAAAAAAAGTGTATGTTAACCACAAGGCAGAGAACCTCAGTACTCCTACACATAAACACACACTCCCTTCACAGTTTTCTTAAAAAATAGAAAGAACAGATCGTTATACTTCTCCTTATTCTGAGATGGATGTTTTTATCTTCTTGTTTTGTCCCCCTAGCAATACTACCAAGATTATTAAAGGCTTTTCTTTCACGCCTGAGATGGTTGTAGCCACAGAACTCTCGTTTTCTTTCTTCAGCAGTGGACCACAATCCATTGAGAGTTTAAGTGAACTTCAGTGAAAAAGCGTTTTCTGCTTCTTTGTTGTTACAGGGGCCACTGAGTGTTGTTTCTGCCTTGGCCGTTGAGCTGTGGCTTGTTCTGCCTGTCTTAAGAATCAAGAACCATTCATGCAGCCTTTTATATTTAGAAAAGATTTTAAACCAAGTTGGGTCGGCGCTTCTCTTTTTCATGTAACAAAAATTCATTCAGAGCTTTGATATCATAGGGATTTTTTTTCTTCACTTTATTACAATATGATCCCTTGTCTTGCACTGTTGGAAATATTTGAATTAAAAACAATATTTATATATATATTTTTTTTTCTGTGGTCACCCAAGCTTTCACTGCTTATGGAAATGAGTGGCACATTTTATGTAGCAAATGCTGACTCTGTCTCAGCTAGGCATTAGTGTGACTGAAGACCATCTTGAAATTGCGTCGGCTAGACTGAACTCAGCCTCTTGAAAATGAGCCCGCTGAGCTGATGAAATGCCAACTTGTTTATATTTTAATTTTATTGGTAGCAAGGTAGAGTTGAAGTGCAGTCAGATGTACTGCATAAATAAGTGAGTGTGCAGATGATAGCATTGTTCTTATTGTATAACACAAAAAATGCGGCATGAATTGTTAATTTCATGAATTCATTTTTCAGTTTTGTTGATTTAACTGTTAATTCTAAACATTCAATCATTTGGTTTTGAGCATTTATTTGCACAACAGAGAGTAGTCAAATACGCAAGACCACATGATCAGCCATCAAGTTTTTCCGTGTTCGGGATGAGCAGGTGATCCATCTTCAGCTGTCATTGCTGTGCTGTTTAATGTATGGCATATCTCATCATGACCGTATATATTTAGCTTTGTGTGTTGTCTGCATTGTATTTTGGCCTGGCATTACAGATTTAGTTGCATTTATTTATCATGCTTAGCAAATCCTTGGATGGCATAGTCATATTCCATGCTCCATTTTCCACATCAGTCAAGCGTGATCGTAAAAAATGGGCATTCATGCTCTCATACAAGCATGTTCATATTCCCTGTCCTGTTATCATCATGAACCTTCCATTTAGCTTGACTTTCATTTAGGCACATACAATGGCAGTTTGAAACTGCAGTCATGAGGTATTGTCTCAGATGTCCAATTGGAATCATTTGCATTAGCCCATTAGTGTAATGCAGTAGTCCTTAACCTTTTTGACTAGAAGACACCCCCCATTGTCCACAACAATAGGTCCTATTATTTTCCCAGTTTTGTGATTTACTGAAAAAGATTCAAGATAAAGACTTGTACATACTTGTATTTTGTACATAAAATGTCTATTTTTTTATACCTGTTTTAGAGCTTGTAACTAAAAGGCTTAACTAGAAAAATAAATATTCATAAAATTGTAAAAGAGGGGGTTAAAATAAGATATATGTTGTCTGTATCTGTATTTTTAGTTGTTGGGCTTATTTTAATGCTGGAATATTTCATGTCATCCCGAACCCCTCTGTTGGAAACCAGTGGTATAATGGGAAAAAATACATTTTATTTATGATGCATTATTTCTAGGCTAAATGATCAACAACTGATGTGCAGAAAGGATCTCGGCAATTGAATATTGGAATTTATCAGTAGGCTCAACGCTATTTAGAAGGATAGCCATTTAAGTAGATTGGTGTAAATGTCTGTAAAAAAAAAAATATATTCATGATAATATTGACCAATTAATCAACTGAATTTACAGGGTTAGTTCACCCAAAAATGAAAATTCTGTCATTAATTCCTCATGTCGTTCCAAACCCATAAGACCTCCATGTTCATTGGAATGATGTGAGGGTGAGTAATTAATGACAGAATTTACATTTTAGGTGAACTATCCCTTTAAACAATTACTTTTCATAAAACCTCACTGCACAGAGTCAGTAGACCAATAACCAGCTTTTGACTGAGATACATGCACCTCAGTTGTTTATTTGGGCAGTATTATCATTCTGTGGCTGGATTTTTATATGAAATTAGTATGTTTTAGCATTAGCACCATACGTAACATGGGACCTTTTTTGTACCAGTGAAATCTGAAATCTTGGTTCTTAACCAGGTTTTCTCTCATCCTAACTAGACTTTATTTCCCTATTGCTGCTTGCCTTTGGCTTTTCACTTGGGTCTGTGAGACCGTTTTAACATTGTTTTGTGAAAGTATGTATTGTGCTTTACAAATAAGTTGAACTGAATCTTCAGATAAATCCCCTTGATTTCATGAATAGAACAGTGTGTTCTGTTTGTGTACAGACATTACAAGTTGGCCACTGCATCATCATTCCAGAAAATCTATGTAATGCTCCATCTGTAGTTGGCTAAACTGTAAGTCAGACTTGGTAAATCCAAAAAAGCAAAGTCATGTTTGTGAATTATGAATAATGCTTATTGAACCTGCAGCCCATCTGCTTTCACTCATGACCCAAAGAGCTCATCCTGGCCATGAGCTCAGAAGCCAAACACAAGCTCTCTGTCTGATTTGCCTCTTACACCCGGGGGCACTGTGGTCTGCGCTAGCCCATGTCCTATTATCCCTGTCAGTGCGCCATGCTAGGGCAGCCTATACCCTTGTTTACCTGGGTCTGCTCATTGTTGGTTTTATTGGTCCACCAGTGTTATTAGTACCAGACTGGCAGTTATTCTTTGGTGCTTGGCATTTATTTTCTGTCTTTGGTGCTGTTTAAACTGGTGTAACTCAAACATTTGTTTAGAAAAGTACACATCTGTGATTTCATTGAATTGTTGTCGTTTTATTGTTTGGATGTGGGTGTTACAAAAAGTAATTTCCTGTGTGTGTGTGTGTGTGTGTGTGTGTGTGCGAATGACAAAACCTGTTGAAATAATCATTTATGTAAGCATATATGATTATGTTTGAAATAGTTAAGATATTTGAATGCTTTTGAAAGAATATTGAAAGTCTGTTATGCTCACCAAGGCTGCACTTATGATCAAAAATACATTGAAAACAGTAATACTGTGAAATATTAGAATATTACATATATAAATTAGATTAATTATATGTGCATTAAATTAAATTGTAAATCTAATGTAAATATAAATATTTTTTCAGAACTGATCCAATACCGAAGATTCTGAGTACCGATCCAATCCGATACCAGCACAGTATTCTTTTTGAATCAATGTAGAATTACTATACATCTCTGACCTGATCATCACCTTTTTGCGTTAAACACAATCTGCTACATATAGACAACTTCATTTTAATGAAAAATAACAATAATAATGAAAAAATATATAATCATAATCTATGACAAAAATACTATTATTAAATAGGTTAGTGGATAATTCTGCAGCAAAAGATACTCTTTATTCTAGAAAAATCACGGGCGCACAATTTTATAATGTCTAGTGAATAGGGGTGTAACGATACGCGTATTCGTATTGAACCGTTCGGTACGAGGCTTTCGGTTCGGTACGCGGTACGCATTATGAACCGAACGGTTCGTTGAACTAATTAATTATATTTGGAAAATAAAAAAAAATTGTGAAATATAATGATATGCGTTCAACAAGGTAGCCCAATAACCCAATCAACGTAACAGGCAACGCCCCTGACACCCCTGAAGAAGAAAAAAACGCCTACTTATGTTTATGTTAGGCTACTCAGTCAGGCGCTCGCTCACTCAGTACGCGCTGAAGGCTCGTCGCAACATGGCCAATGCGTTTAACAGACCAGAAATAGAAGATCCTCCAATAACCAACAGGTCTGGTGTTTGGGTGCACTTTGGATTCCCTGTAAGCTATAATGGTGATGGCAAGAGAGTGGTGGATAAAAAAATCAACGATATGTCTCATCTAGGGTACACCAGCGGGAATTTAAAAAAAAAAAAAAAAAAAACACCAGCGGGAATACTTGAAACATGTCAACTCATTTACGCCGACATCACCTTAGTGTGTCAGTATCTGGGAAAAGACGGAAAAAAGGAGAACCATACATGAAACAAACTATCCCCGCAGCATTTAGACAGACATTTTCAACGGATTCAAACAAGGCAAAAGACATCACCACGGCGATTGGTAAGGCTACATTTACGTTATAGCCGCGGATATGAGACCTTACTATTTACCATTCATTCTATCATCACCATTATAGCTTACAGGGAATCCAAAGTGCACCCAAACACCAGACCTGTTGGTTATTGGAGGATCTTCTATTTCTGGTCTGTTAAACGCATTAGCCATTTTGCAACGAGCCTTCAGCGCGTACTGAGTGAGCGAGCGCCTTACTCTGTAGTGGAAAACGTAGGTTTTAAGAACCTGCTTAATGTAATTGAGCCCCGTTACAATATTCCTTCACGAGCCCATTTCAGACAGACCATAATTCCTGCTTTGTTCCAAAAGACATAAGCCCTATAGAGAACCAATTGAGTAAAAACACACTCAATATAAAGTTATAGAGTTCCATATAAAAAGTTACATCTTTGTATTTGTTCATAACTACTACAATAATATAACATTTTCATTTTTTTTTTTTATAAGGAGCTGTTTTTGGTTTATACAGTAGATTGCTAAGAAAACACCATAGAAGATGGGTAAAGAATAGCTCCATCATGTAAAAAATACTTTGTTAGTTTTAATAAATAAAACATTTTTTAAAAATCAAGGAAATTTATCTGCCATTTTTTTCTTTTTGCTGTATCTAAAACGTACCAAACCAAATGTTACACACTGCTCTTTGTATTGTTGTAAAATACATTAATGTAAAAACAAGTATATGCGTTTATATAGAAATATAAAAGACATTTCTTTTAAATGTATAGTACAGTAATAAAGGCAGCAACATATGATAGATAGGACAGAACAAGAAAGATATTATAATACTAAAGGCACTAATATAAAGCGTCACAGAGCACTTATGCGCATCCCGTGCTCAGAATGATGAGCTTGAAACAAGCTGCGCAGCCCTCCAAATCCACATAGAGAAGTTAGTACAACACACGTGTTGCTTGGATCGTGTTCATCTCCAGTTCTCTCTTCACAGCAGTTCAGTCAGTGTACTGTTTCAGTAAATGATTTACTCTGGGATATTGATTAATTTCCAATCCGAGAGAGTGCCAGCCATGTTAAAAAAAATTGAATAACTTAAGTAATTAGTGGATTAATGCTTACTGGAGACGTGAAACGTTTCAAACGATTCAGTCCGATTTGGTGAACTGGTTTAAATGGTTCATTAAGAAGAACCGGTTAAATCAAATGATTCGTTCACGAACCGGACATCACTGGTACAAAGGGAAGAGATATTGATACGTACTGTATTAAATCAGTGCATTAGTTTAATGAGCCTTTTCTTTGCTGAATGGAGGATGACAGACAGCCGCAGCGGAAAGAAGAGTTTATGTGAACTTGAATTGAATGACTTCAATATTAATCTGTACCTCACATGGAACTATGGAACAGCTTCAGAACACTTAAAATATCTGCACGAAAACATTTTGGTGCTTTTATAATGTTTTTGTGCTTTTTCGTGGAGCTCAACAATAACACAGAATAGTATACGCACAATATCGGATTTGGATCGGTCTCGTCTGACCGATACCTGATCCACAGAAAATGTCAGTATCGGAGCCGATACCGATCCTGAGGATTGGAACGATGCATCCCTAGCTAAAACGCATCTCTTCCATCTTTATTTTACCAACTAACTCTATATTCTAATTCTATTCTAAAAAAAAAAAACATCCCCCTTTTATACATGCACTCAATTTATATACTAAAAACTAAAGCTTCTCTAATCTTTTTGTGTTATCTATTTGTTATCTTTTTTATTTATTAGATAATTAACAAAAGTTAAAAAGGCTTCTAAGACTTGCTTGCTCTGTCCTTTCTAGAGCTGCAACTAACGATTATTTTTTCTGTGGACTACTCTAACGATTATTTTTATTACAATAAATAATTAATCTAATGTTCTTTTTTGATTAGCTAATGAATCCTTTGGATAACTTTACCAAAAAATATAAGTACAACTTCTAATATAATATTTCAACCTTTATTCATTTTCAACCAATGTGGTTGAAGTTTTTACAGTATACAAAAATAAAGAGGCAAAGAAAATTTTTACTATGGTAAATATGAGGTTACGATAGCGTTTATAATTAAACCACAGTAGCCACAAATTTACAGTTGTTTGAGATGTCATGAAATGTTCTTTAGCATCACAAACCATAAAATGTAGTCAGGGTTCTGCTATGGTTTAGCATGGTTTCCAGAGATCTGGAGCTGATTAGGGGGAAGCTCGGTGGTTTGTGACTGTTGTCTCGTGGTGTGCTGTGTTTTAAGGGGCGGTCGCTTCCATCAACTTTTCAGAATGCTGCAAACGCACCGCGGGTCATGTGACAAAAACTAAATAATCAGCTTCATCCTTTCCCGTAACAACGTTGAAAGCTCAGGTAAGTTGAGGGAACAGCTGATCATAGTTGTATATGGATTGCCATTTTGAAATAAATTTAGGAGCAGAGCTAGTGCAAGCAATTTTTAGTGCTGCAAATCCATTTATCCTTTGCTGGAATTTCCGCGTCTTCATGGAGAGAGCACGTCATGGTTGCTTAGCAACGGCAGACGCCCCAGGGGCGCAGCTGCCCGAGCGCTTTGGAAAGAAGGAGAAAGCGGCGCGACTAGCATTTTACACGCGTTTTTAGGCGTGATATGTGAACGTTCCTAACGCGTGTTCAAAGCCCACGCCAACACAGACTTACTTTATTTTTTATTTTATCCTTACATCAGCCGCTAAGGGTGACCATACCAATAACTTGTAATCTTTACATGAATATCAGAATCATGCAATGAGCAAGTCTGCGTTTATTAGACACTTAATAATATCACATCAGTTTGTGCTTTTAGAATCGCTGAATCTGCTGTGGTCGTTCCATCACATCTGCAGCAGAGACCTGAACCAGGAAGTTGGTCACCAGATCACACGCTAACCAGTTTAACCGTGACACCGGAGAGCGGTGCTCGTGCATCGCATTTGTGCTGCCGTGGTACACCATATCGGTTTTTGCAAAGGGAACAAAGGACCATTTTATTTGGCATCTGTTTAAAGTATTCCCATACTTTTGATAACAGTGGTCTCTGTTTTTGTGATAGAATGCAACTTTCTCCATTCCCAGTATCCCATTACGCGAGATATAAACAGTGTGACGCGTCATTGCAGCACTAATCCTTTCCTATTCTATCTTTTTATTTTTCGTTTTCTTTTTATTTATTATGATTTAAAAAACCTTGCTACATGTACTGCATTAAGCCAACTATAGCATTTGCATATCATTGATCTTTTGCTGATATTGATTGCTTCCATTGTCCTCATTTGTAAGTCGCTTTGAATAAAAGCGTCTGCTAAATTACTAAATGTAAAATGTAATGTAAATATAAATTTAAATTTCTGCTTGAATATTTAGTAAAAAGTAATTTATTCCTGTGATGGCAAAGCTTTCAAAATATTCAGGAGCCATTACTCTAGTCTTCAGTGTCACATAATCCTTCAAAAGTCATTCTGATATGCTGACTTATAATTATATTTGTAAATCTGTCAGTGCAGTGGCCATTTTCTTCTTTTTTTGAGATATCAGATGGGATGCCAGCAGGCATGCATGAACCACCAACTGTTATTATACCCATAAAGTTGGCAAAAGGTCTGAATCCATAATGAGGGGGCATCAGGCAGATTTGTGCACAGTGGATAGCTATGATATCCAGCAAAGTTCAACAGAAATGAGAAGCATTGTGGAAATATCCACTCTATACAGGCATTCATAACCAGATGGGATTAGATTTCTCATAGGATGGCGCGAGTTAACCAAACAACGCTGCAATATTTACATAGCTTTGTGCAAGAAAAATATTTGATACAGACGGGATTGAAATTGTGAAGTACATCTGCAAAAGACAAGTTTACTTGACCTCCTCCCCTGGGAAACTGAAACTGAACTATCCGTTTGGTACATATTTCTTCCAGAAAGCATTCTGCATTTGAGTCTGTCATTTAATTTGGTCTCTCAAGGAATCCCCTCTTGATCAGTGTAGACTAGAGTAGTGTGAACTTCCCCATGCGGTTGGACTGTCGAGTTGTGGAAGATTAGTGGACGTGTGTCACTGTGGTGGGCTGATGTAACAGATGCCCTGTGACTCGCGCTAATTGAGTTAGTGCTCACACCTGCCAACCTGACAAAGAGCTCAAGGCGCCTCTGAAAGTGAGAGAGTGTTCAGCTTGAGCTAAACCAGACACTTTCTCCAAAATCTGACACTTTATCTTTTTAATTTTAGTTCCTTAGGTATGCCGATCCTTTTTTTTTTTTGGATGAGCTGCATTTGATGGCATGTCAGAGATTTGATCAGAGTGAAAAATGTACCTGCTCCTTCCGAAGCTTAAATAGGAGGTAGATTAATTTGTAATGTCTGAGCTTAAACACTATTGGGAATGGCTTTCTTTAAGAGCCAGGAAGCAAAGACTTGTTCACATCATAATGTGCTGCTCAAAAAATGATAAAACTGCTGAAAACGTGTAGTTTTATTGCAGTTAGAGTTGATAGAAAAATGCAAGTGGAGGGGACAGCTGTTGTGAGTGAGGAAAAATCTATGCAGATTATCTTTCAGAGCTAAATTATTGGTTAAAATGATTTTCATAATCAGCATCAGTAGCAATACACAGTCTTGGGACCACGAGTATTTAATGTAGAAACATTTAGTTTAGATAAGTTAGAAGAATCTGCCAAACTATTGCTGCGTTCTCCGTTCATCTAGTGTTTGTTCATTTTGTAACATTTGCAAACTTAAATATCTAGAAAATGATTAAATGATAATGCTATGATTTTCTTTTACTGCAAATGAAAAACCTTTTCAGACTAATCGAGAAAAAAAAAAAAAACATTTTAATTTATTCACTGTCATCTTGTCCGTGACGTGACGTGACATACAGCCAAGTATGGTGACCCATACTCAGAATTCGTGCTCTACATTTAACCCATCCAAAGTGCACACACACAGAGCAGGGAACACACACACACACACACACACACACACTGTGAACACACACCCGGAGCAGTGGGCAGCCATTTATGCTGCGGCGCCCGGGGAGCAGTTGGGGGTTCGCCTTGCTCAAGGGCACCTAAGTCGTGGTATTGAGGGTGGAGAGAGTACTGTACATGCACTCCCACCACCTACAATTCCTGCCGACCCGAGACTCGAACTCACAACCTTTCGATTGCGAGTCCGACTCTCTAACCATTAGGCCACGACTTTCCAAACCTGTTTGACTTTCTTTCATCTGTGGAACACAGAAGAATGTTGCTGACCAAACTGTAAAGTAAAATAAAATAACCTCTCTATAAATATTTAAACAATAGGCCAATATATCGCTAAAAGTAAAATATTGGCAGGGCAGTTAAATTTATACTATCTATACTATGTTAAGATAAATATTGCATACACTAGAATGCTACGTTGTTATATGACCTTACTATGTTTAATTTCTACATTTAATTCAAGTGGCATCCAGTTATCATCTCTAAAGTAAAAAAATAAGTTTGTTAACTTTTAATCCTATTGTGTTTAAAATTATAAAAATGTTAATAATCATGGTCGACATTGCTTCCGGTTTGGTTTTTCTTTTAAAGTGATGAAAAATTACTCCGAGTCCCCTGCACACAGCTGTCCGTCCTCATGAGGCAGATTTTTCATCAAATAAGACTGGAAGGGAAGACATACAAAGTAAGAAAGGATATTTGTTTTTAAAAAGAGACATGAAAAATGTAGAAAGGAATAAAGAGAAGCTCCGCTTCGCTCAAGTGTTGTCCACTTAAAGGCTGTAGTCAGACCTGTATGCATCCTTTGATTCCAGGAGGCTGTTATTCCCTAGAGCAGCTTCAGGCTGAGAGTGATACAGTAAGAAACCGACACACAGCGTTATGTGTTTGAACTCTTGAAAGGCAATACAGGCAGAGAAAGCGAGGGATGGTGGGGAGGCTGAGGAAGAAGGCCCTTCCTGAACTAGATATTGGAAATATGATTTGCTGACCTTATTTTCTCATTTTTTTTGTGAAATGGGCCAGTAGCCACGTGGCTCCACAGGTGTAGGTGGTATTTTGTTGAAAATGAGCTCAGTTCTCAAGGGGATTGTGTGTAAGTACGATCACATAAACATTTGCTGGCACTGTGGATCTGTACTACACTACAGTAAATACTAATGGAAAGCACATACAGTCAGCTGTGGACGAGTTAAGCAGTGTGTTCCTCTTATTTCTTAATAACAGTGCTGAATACTTCAAGCTCTCCTTGATGATACAGATTTCTATTGGTGTGTTTCCAGTCTCTCTGTATTTCCCTCTGTCTTTATCTCATCTGTATGTGAGCAAGGCAGAAAATGAATCCTGATCAAAGCCTAATGACGGGGCTGAGGAATGGGTCTGTCTGAGATAGATTGGGTCTTCTGAGGCGTACAAAATTAATCTGCTGTAACAGAATGAGAACCTGCTTTACACCCGGAGTGCCCCACATGGGGGATAATGGCTCCAAAAGTGCTTCTGGACCTGTAGACAGTGTTTGGAGTACTTCCACTAGTGAAGCAGCTGAGGTTTGAAGGTGGATGTGTGGGTAGGTTGATGCTAGATGGTGTTGAGCACACAGAACTGAAGGAAGCGGAGCATCTTTAACACCTGCTTGTGGTGGGTGTAATAAGATCAGGGTTTATCTCTTCTTCACAATGGCAAGTTCTGTGGAATTTACCAGTGTTCTGTTGGCATGGCAATGCCATCTAACATCCATTATACAACACTATTGTCTCATTGTATCTATTATAGTAATAAGATCAGCTAGTATATTTTTATCTTAAGATCAACTAGTGTATTTTTGCTTCTGTAAGCGACGGATATGGCTAGGTGATGCGTCTGTTATTTACCATATATTCAATATTTTGTTGGGGATATTGACGATCAAAGAATATTTTGCTAATATGAGTGCAATTTTTGCTTGCATTTAAAGTTTCCAAAAAAGAGCAAAAATGTGTCTCTCAACATACAACGATAAACACAACAATAAAAACAACGCCATCTTAAGACTGTGCCAATTAGTTTGTTTCATTGCACTCCTTCTGTGAAACGTAGTGGGGTTTTTTTGGTTCATAAATTTAGTCAGGTTTAAAGGTTGAAATAAATGTATTTGAATAATTTCCAAACACAACAGGGATTCATGCATCATGGTACTCTTGTGAATGCGTAGTAAATAATGAGACAGAAGAGGAGAATTGTTGTATAAAGCTATTTTAGTGTTATTTGGACACACAACCCTCTATGGAAAACTTGGCAATTGAATTGCCATTGGCTAGTACATTTTTTTTTGTTTACTCGCCAGACTGATATTTTATATATATAAATATCAATTAATTACATTAATTGATTAACAATTTCTCTCTCTCTCTCTGTAAATGTTTTTTTTTTTTAATCACTTACAGAGAAAGTTTGGTCCCATTAGGCTAATGACAGTCATGACTCATGCCGCTGTAAACTTTTTCTTTTGTTTTCAATTGTGATCTTTACAACATGCATTACATTACTTATTTCATGGTACATTTGTTTTATGCGTTTTTGGCTCCACCTATTGTCGTGGGTGTATTATTGACATGTCTAAGTCTAGACCCTCAATATAAGAAGACCGTGTTTTTTCAGATGTATTTCAAAGAAAAATCCTGGTCTTATATTCGGGTCAGTAAGGTATTATGAAAGTCCGTTGCTCACTGGCTCTGAATACACATACAGACAAACCATGCGTCACAGGAGGGGAGGCTCCCGATCAAATTATTTAGGCTAAGCATCAACATTTACAAACCATTGTTATTTTTAACAGAAAAGAATGCAACAAGCTCGTAATCATGACTTTATAAGTTGGAAATAGGAAGTTTATTTAATGAGCTAAAATGAACTAAGACTTGTATTTTTTTAACAAAGATAACACGTGAAGTTTATGATAACACGTGAAGACCGCAGAGAACTGTTCTCGCTCAACACAGTGGTTTTTACTTTGTGGTTTTATTATTTAGAGCCATTTGGGACGTGGTAACACGTTTTTTTTTTTAATCTGGACTACAAATGCCCTAGATATTGTTTGAAAGTGTTTTGATCTTTTATTGTTCATTCACACTTTACATTGTACATCCATTGAGATAAACTGTAAAATAGCACAGATGGCTTGACTGAGAATGAAGCTCTGAAGCGCTCAGTTAGTGTGTTCGGCGAGTAAAAAAATATCTGTGCTAAACTTATACTCCTCCAACTCACACACTGGCGAGTAAAATCTGAGAATTTATTAGCCATTGGCTAATATTAGACATCATTCAGTCACCCAGAGTGAAGATTTAGTCACTTATGCAAGTGATTTACTCGCAGTATATAGGATTGACACAAAGTATTCTCATAGCTTCATAAAATGATACATACATACATGGAGCACTTTTACGTTCCAAAGCATATTCCAGCTAGAGCATGTGAATGTTGTACTGTAGGTGGGTTCATATAATGCCTGGGATAAAAGGAATTTATCATAAAAAGTAGTACCATACGTAATTGATTGAGCTAAACATGTTAATGAAGCCACACTTTGATTTGCTCTAGACTGACTTTGTCTCAGTTGGGGTAATTGATTCAGACAAATGTTGACATGCTACTGATTACATGTTTGACATAAAGAACCTTCCATTAAATCACCTAGACTCTACTGCAGATTTGAGAAAGCTTCTCAAAAAAGAGAGATTATGCAGCCAAAAAAAAAAAAAAAATCCAAATGAATAATGTGAGAGGGGGCGAGTGGTTGCAGGCTGAGATTTGTAGGTGAATCCATTATAGTGGAGCTTTACCATAGACATTAGATGTCTCTATTCTAATGCAATGCAGAGTGTTATTGGTGTTTACTGTCATTAGCAAAGCCCTTTGCTCTCATGTCCCTCGCAAGGAGCCATTAGTGCCCACATTTTTCCAGTTCACGCTCGCCCCTGTCTGCAGACTAGTCATTTAACCCGCACCTCAAAAATGCATATATCAGCACTCAGTAATGCTTTACTGTAATTACAGCTTTTATCGTTCGGTACAATGACGCTAGTGTCCGTCGCATGTATATTTTATGCTAATGAAGCACCATGATGCAAAATAGTGACTAAATATTGTCATTAATACACAATGTACAAGGGCAGTGGTTCCCAATCCTGGTCCTGGAGAACCCCCAACACTGCACATTTTAGATGTCTCCCCTATTCAAACACACCCGATGCAACTCATCAGCTCATTAGTGAAGACTCCAAGACCTCAAATGTGTGTCAGATAAGAGAGACCCCAAAACCATGCAGTGTTGGGGGTTCTCCAGGAACAGGATTGGGAAACCCTGTACTAGGGAAAGCATTCAATTAAATGTTAAGCCTGTATAGTTTAGCAGATGTTTTGTTGGTCTTCCCCACCCAGTCTCACTGTCACCTTGGGAACGTTTCCAGGCCGTATTTAACAATGAGCGAACCAGTCTGAGATAACCCGCGTCGCCCCAGCATATCACTGTCTGTGTCACTGTATCCACCTGACCTCTTTTCCTTACAATCCCCTCCTGCTCTCTCTTTAGTCTGGTGTGCTTCATTGATTCACAAGACCTAAATAATCTTCTGTCTCCACCCTTATTCTTCTTTATGTGTCTGTGGTATCAGATTGTTACTTTGTGGTTTGTACTATATGATTAGTCTCTTTTGTGTTCTCCCACACTCTGCTCCCATAATTGCTTTTAACTACATACATACGGAACAAAATCATATTGTTGTAACACATTGTTTCTTTTAATACTATTTTATTCCCATTTATTACAAAGCACCATGTAAATAATTTCTGAATAACCTACAAGTGGTTATGAAAAAAGCAGCCAGTAATTATGGTAATTTAAGTCACACATTCCAAGTATGTTTGGTAAACACTTTCGGTTCATTATATGTTGAACATGAATGAAAATAATGAATGGGGGTTCACTCAATCAGTCAGATGTTTATTCAAAAACTACTGATTCAGTGGAAGGTTCATTAGAATGTTCTAAACCGATGATTCTGGAGTCTCTCTGACTGATTCATTATGAGAATCAACTCTCACTTGTATGTTTGTTTTACATTTTATCTTTTATTTCACAGTATCTGGCTCTTTTTAACTCGTCACATTCAATTCAGACTGCAAACTTATAATGTACAAATATAATTTATTTTGCTTTGGTGCTTTAGATTCAGCAGCGGGGCAGAATCGCAGGCTCAGCGGCATTACATAAACTGATGTTGAGATGTTCTGTGTTTTTCAGTTGTAGAAGAAATGCCTGTGAGTAGATTGTCTGCCTTATTATAGAAGCTGCGAGCAGTGTAAAAGTCTGTGATTATTGTCCCTGCAGTCAAATAACTGCCATTTTTCCACTGACTGGAAGATTTACAACAGAACCCCAAGATATTTATATGAGCTGATTGTTTGGTTATAAACCTATGTTGGTTTGTTGGAGAGATTGATGTGGTTTGTTTGTTGTTGGTGTACTGTCCTCTGGGGGTGGAGTTCAGTTCTTGCATCTGTGGATATTTGTATAAATACATTTTCTAAATAAATAAAA
Source organism: Carassius carassius (assembly GCF_963082965.1). Classification (NCBI taxonomy): domain Eukaryota; kingdom Metazoa; phylum Chordata; class Actinopteri; order Cypriniformes; family Cyprinidae; genus Carassius; species Carassius carassius. The sequence continues at coordinate 18,480,665 of NC_081773.1, read as the reverse complement.
AATAAAGTTTGTTTATTTTAATATTTTAAAATGTTTTTTTTTCTTTGACATCTGATTTTTCAGTCTTCAGTGTCATATGATTATTTGTAAATGTTTATAATTTTATGATTTCTATATGATGATTTGGTGTAATTTATTCGAAAGAGAATTCTTTTTTAAATGCAAGGTATATGATGCTGAATAAATGTATTCGTTTCTTTAAAAAAAATTCTTACTGGCACTGAACTTTTCCACAAGCAGTAGATCTGTAAAAAAACTGGCAGTATAAACCACACATTTGTATTTATATGAACAATTTATATAAGTTTTACATTTTACAAAACATGTTGTATAAATAACACCTTTTTTATTTTTATCAAAATTAAAGTTATTCTTTACTGATGTATTTCACTGTGCGCCTGCAGGGAGGAAGAGGAGAGCCTTCGTGACAAGATCCGGGCAGATCATGAGCGGGCACTGCAGGAAGCCAAGGAAAAGCTCCGTAAATCCAAAGAGGAGCTGAAGGCAGAGATCCAGACAGAGAAGACCAAGGTAGTCGAGGACCTGAAGAAGAAAGATGGACCCAAACCACTGCCTCTAGTACCTATGCCCAAACTAGTAGGGGTCAAAGATGGTGACCCAGGGGACCCTGACACCAAGGAAAAAAGAGACAAAATCAGAGAGGTGAGGGGTGTGTGTGTGTGTGTGTGTGTGTAAGTAAGACCCAGTATTTCGGTACCAAGTCAGTACAAAAAAACTGAAAACATTACAGTACCAGGTTTTCTTAAGTACTGGTGGTACCAAGTACCCGGTTAACCCGGTTCATGATCTGTAAGCTATCCTCTTCATAAAAGCATTGAGACATGACGACCTTAAAAGGAGGAAACGCATCAAACTATCAAAATACAGACACCCGGATCAAATGAAAGAGTTCAAACAGGTAAGTTTAATTAATTTTAATTTTGGATTGACATAAACATCGCCATTAGCATAGTTCATCGTTTGAATAAGTGTGGCTAACGCTAATATAATGAGTATTAGAAAATCAATTCTGAGCTTAAAGGGATAATCCACCCCAAAATGAAAGTTTTGTCATTAATCACTTACCCCCATGTCATTGCAGACCCATAAAAGCTTTGTTCGTCTTCGAACACAATTTAATGAGACCCTAGTTATTCTTGGTGTACCCTAAATTGTCCCAAACTATCGACTTCCCTATGTAGTCTGGTCCCTCTGTAAAAGTGTGTGTAGTAGCATCTGTGTCTCTGATAAGCACAACATTCTAAGTTGGCACACAGCTAGTGTTACTTTTTCATATTGCAGGGCACTATGATTTCTGTGTTGCGGAAAAGGCAGACGGAATCACGGAATCCAGTCATAAAAACAGAATTCACAGTTTAATGCGGAATGTCACAGAATTTTGTCAAAATTTGTCACATTTTGAATGAATTAATCAAAAGTAGGTCATTACACTTAAATCAAATCACAATATGGACTAGTATCTGTAAATATTAAGCCGCAAAATCCATTTAAATATTAATTCTGCATGTTCTGCATGACTCTATTTATAAATGGTGCAGACACAAGGTTTAATTTGTTCATTTACACACATACTGAAGGGCGCGTAAAGCTTGCAGTGATTTCATCGTCTGCAGTCTCACGAAATGAGGACGTAAACACATGAACAGCATCTCCAGAACTGCTCTGAGAGAGCCTTCATGAGCGTCTGATCATTTGATTGAAGTAAAACTAGCATCATATCACATACACAAAACTATAAAGGTATTCACTGCAACCCGTCAAAATAAAAGTCCGGTTTGATTTGAAGTCTATTTTTCAGTAGAATGTCTACAACTACTACATTACTACTACATTTTTTTTAAGGAATAATCACAACATTTCTTCCATGTTTTAATTTTAATAGTAAATACTAGGGCTGCACGATATTGGGAAAAAATGACATTGCGATATTTTATTTTTCTGTGATTATATATTGCGATATGAAATCTAATCTAATTTTTTCTTACAAACAAAAATGGGGTGAGCACACTTACATTCTCATTTTAAATGATTAAAACATCGACACCATCATGTCAATTAATTAATATGTGCGAGGGAGAGAGCAAGACAGCGCTCGTGTTGTTTGAAGACGGTGATCGTGCGGCCGGGGCTTGCTCGCTCTCTCTCGCGCTCTCGCTCTCTCTCTCTCTCTCTCTCTCGCTCTCTCTCTTGCGCTCTCTCTCTCTCTCTTTTTCAGCAGCAGCAGAAATATGACAAACTTTTGGGTGAAACTTGTTTTCCTTTTTTCATACTTTTATTACTTGTGGACATCGAAACACAGTATTAAATAAGTATAAAGAATGGTTTTGGTTGTTTAATGTTTTCAATAAAAAAATAATGTTCAGTTAGCATGTTTTTTGTGTTTTGCTTTGGTACGAGAACCGTGGATTTTCACTGGAATTGGTACCGAATACTGAAATTTTGGTACCATGACAACACTAGTGTGTTTGGTTTACGTGCTTTGAACTTGCAAGCACTCTGTATCTTCTAATATTTGCAACACCTGCAGATGTATTCTCTATCCGTCATTGTTTATTTTCTCTCTCACTTAATTACTTCACATTCCTTTTTAAATTGAACAGTTTTGGCCCATTTAATCTGTAGCATTTGAAATCAAATCAGGCTCTCTACAGGTATAATTATCATCTTTTGAAAATGGGTTGCAATTAGGGATGGGCATTCGATTAAATTTTCTTAGTCGATCGTCGGGAGAATTAACGATCGACTATCGATTAATCATTAATATTTTTATAATATAATTAATTATTTCATTTTTATAATAAAAAAAATGCAATGAATACAAAAATAAAGCGTGTTTTTCCTCGGTGAGACCTTTATTACAAGATCAACTTGTGGCAGACAGTTAAACTACGTTCAGGCAAAACGAACATATATGCGCGTGCATATGCAGTGCTCTAAGGCAGCGGAACCTGCAGCTGCGAGCCGGCGTTCTTAAACAGAGACCTCATTTGTTCCAAAATAATAATAATAATAAAAGAATCATGTTAAACAATAACATAAAAAAAACATAATAATACTTAGATCTGACAGGTTTTGTCAAAATGTAACTCAAAACTATCCAAGCCAGAAGAAAAGGCCAGATATTAGCCTTCCTAACAATTACGCTAACTAAACAATTTATACTACTTAAAGCCTTGTGAAAAATAACTAACTTTAGTAACTAGCATACAACTTCTGCACGAGTCTACGGATTTTTGTTGAGAAATATAAGCATGTTGACATGATCTGGGGTCAGACATGACCGCAACCTGTTGACCGTCAGTCCAGCCGCCGAAAACACCCGCTCTGAGGGAACTGACGTTGTCGGGATGCACAGGTACATCATTTGAGTCGTGGCCGTGTTGTACTTATACACGGCATCGCAATGTTTGCCGTTAACTATTTCGCTTTTTAAATCAAAATGGTCCCACGCCACACTTCGCCGTGACCTCTTCATGATTATTCTTTTGAAATCAAAACGGAAGATCACAGATAACCGAGTAGGGTGTCAAATATTGCACCCTGGTGGTAAAATATTTAATTGCTGCCACACAGTGAAATTCATTTAATTGCTTCAAGGCTCACACTACGCAACGCAACCTGCATTAGATAAAAAAAATGCATTAGATTAATCGATAACAAATTAACGTGATCGAAGAAATTCTTAATGATCAATTATCGATCGTCGATTAATCATGACCGTCCCTAGTTGCAATCTTGGATGAGAATAATTCTTGAGTTATAGCCACTGGCTGATTTGCGCTTGACTGGAACAGACTGTCTTAAAACGCTCTTACAGATTTCTACTGATGTAATGCAGCATTTGATTTTCACTCTTCCAGATGTACCACAAAATGTGTCTTACTGTGTGAAATGTGTTCCTAAATGAAGCAGATTTGAAAATGTCTTTTTAGAGTTGTTTGCTAAGCTTTACTGTTCCAGTTTTATATATGCAGGGTTTGGGATTTCTTGCACAGCTCTTGTTACTAACACAGATGATATTCAAATCTAGTTGACTTTTTATATTGATCAAGTTTAATGTATTTTAGTTGGTGGTGACACTTTAAGACCTTTTACATAATGCTGAATAGCCTGTGGGCTGAAGATGATGAGTCAGCACTGCTTGCAGTAAATGCCATTATTTTCATTTTCAAATTGCTGCTTGTCTCTAAACTCCTAAACCTGGAAATAAATGTTTTTCTTTTGTTTTAGTACTTGGGAGAATGATCATTTTGTCCCCACATAAGTGTGTGTTGGTAGGTAAGGCTTATGTTCCAAGAATAATTGTTGTCTTTGTGTGTGAAACTGAGATGATTGTTGAGCTTTTCAGCTAAACTCAAGTTGGCATCACCCTAGTTCTCTTGACAAGAACCCAATACCATTTTTTATTGGCTTTTGGATTATTGCAGAAATTCTGCACTCTGCAACTTTTTTTTTTATAATGTAATGTTTAATATGTCATTAATAACTTACCCTCATGTTGTTCCAAACCCGTAAGACCTCTGTTTATCTTTGGAACACAGTTTAAGATATTTTAGATTTAGTCCGAGAGCTCTCAGTCCCTACATTGAAGCTGTGTGAATGAGAAACATCATCAAAGTAGTCCATGTGATGACAGAGGGTCAGATAGATTTTTTTGAAGCATCGAAAATACATTTTGTCCAAAAATATATCAAAAACTACGACTTTATTAAGCATTGTCTTCTCTTCCGGGTCTATTGTGAGAGAGTTCAAAACACAGCAGTTTGTCATATCCGGTTCGCAAATGAATCATTCGATGTAACCGGATCTTTCTGAACAAGTTCACCAAATCGAACTGAATAGTTTTAAACGGTTCGCGTCTCCAATACGCATTAATCCTCAAATGACTTAAGCTGCTAACTTCTTAATGTGGCTGACACTCCCTCTGAGTTCAAACAAACCAATATCCCGGAGTAATTCATTTACTCAAACAGTACACTGACTGAACTGCTGTGAAGAGAGAACTGAAGATGAACACCGAGCCGAGCCAGATAACGAACAACAGACTGACTCGTTCTTGACTGTTATAATAATTTACAAGAGCGTGATTAGAAACACATTGAAGCTGTAAAAATGGACTATTACATAGCCACTCACTCAGTAGCCGCTTACCAACCACCAGTTTGTCTAGTTTGATTAAATTTGCTAAATTGATTTATTTTTTGTTCATTTTTGTAAAGCTTCTTGGAAACCATTTGTGTTGTATAAAGCGATACATAAGAAAATGTGGCTAGTACTAGTAATAGTAAATAACCTAAGGTTTACAAATGTAGCCTAGTCTAAAAAACATGACTACTTTTGATTAGTTTTGAATTCAGGGTATTGTGTGAACATTGTGGTACATGTGGAACAGAACTGTTTACCCAGGATTAAGAATGAGTTGTGAAAAGTCCAGAATTAGCCGTAATGAGAGGTCTGCCAGGTAATGTGGATGAGGGAATATAGGGCACTGCCATCTGCTCTATCTTAGTGTTAATGTGTTTTAGATTGGGAATGTGTCTTAATGTACTATGCAGGTTATAGAGGAGACATCTGCTATTCATCAAAAGATATCCACCACCTTTCCTTTTTTTCTCCTTCCAAACACATAGATACATACATTTGTATGAATACCCTGCAGGATGAAATCCAGCATCCCAGCATCTCTCAGCGGACTCCTCACAGCGGGGCCATCTTTGGGGCCTTAACCCTCTTTTTACACTCTGGATGTGTGTGTTCTGCCTTCATTTAAATGCACTCTGGTACCTCAATAGACATTACTCCAGTTTCCTTAACCCACCTTTGCCGTAGCTTTTCATTTGCATCACTGACCAATTTCTCTGCTTTCTGAGAGTGAGTGACAGACTGGCTGCTGATGGTACTTCTCTCAAAAAACACTCGTTTTGTCAGTGAATTATGATAAAACTGGACCAAAGTGTCCTGCAGTCCATTTTTTTTCTATGTAGTTCTCATTGCTTGTTTTAAATGCTAGCAGCTGTGTTTGTGTTTGATGACTAAGAGCTGTTACAGTTTAATAGCAACTCAGTCAGTGTTTGTGTTTGTGTGAGTCTAGGACAGTACTCAAACTTTACCTTACTTATTACATTCGTGACTTTTTATCATATGTATTTACTTTTATACTGTCCCACCCATGCACTAGTTTACAGCTCTCACGTTAACTAGGGATGTGCAACAGCGATCGATCTGATTAATCTAACATAGGATGCGTTGGGATATTAACATTTATTAACATGCTGAATGCACTGCATATTGCCAGAGATTAGATTCATGCTCAAATGCAATGCCAGATTTGAGACGTTATTTGCTTTGAACCTGTTAGCCAGCACCCCGACGCGGGCGTCCTCAACGCCCCTAAACTCGTCAGTGTTTACTAATAGACTAAATGAAACGGGACAAATTTAATCTTAACAAACTACATATCATTATAAAGATCTAAGTCTCAAGCATCGACGACAGATCGGGGTTTTTCAATGGAAAGCTTATAAAGACTGTTTGCTTCATTTTTGTAAGCAGTACACATAAAAACATGAATAATGGAAACGCAGTACATACCAGATTCGTCGTAATAACGAGTCATAAACACATCCACAGCTGTAAATCCCGGTTTAGTTAGAAAGGTAAGGGTCCACTGAACGGCATCTCATGGAGCACGTTGTAGCCGCACTGGGTTGTACATTATAATTAACTCAAATGATATATAGGGAATTTTAATTATTAATCAGGAATATGATTAATATATATATCTCATATGACAGTTACATAAAAATTATTGAAGATGAAAAATAGGTCAATTGTATATATCAGTAACTCATTACAGGGCACTGTAATTTACTCATTAATATGTCAATATTCCATTCTTCATATCAATTATAGTGATATCTCTTACTGTAAATTACCGCAAATCAAACAGGGGTTTGTCCAGCAAACGGCCGTAAGATTAACTTATCAACTTTCAATAAAGTTATCACTTCTTATAATTCAAGGAAGAATATTCTCTGGCCATGAAAACGTTATCCTATCCTTATGAAATTTCGGTTACTAAAAAGTAAAGAGCTTGTAGCCAAAGATCAGACAATTCATTGACTCGTAATGTGAGGCTTAGACAGAGGCAATCATGAATATATATTGGTTTTTAATAATTGAACTAATAACACATCAAACTACAAATCACACAGAGTAAATGTACGACAATACAGACAGTAAACTTTGTACAAGACATAACGGAATCCAACTGAGGGAGAGAGAGAGAGAGAATGAGTGAGAGAGGATGAGAGAGAGAGGTGAGAGAATTAGGCGTGATCACAGAATCACGCGCTCAGTTATGCAAACTCACAGACAGTAACCCTTGAAAGACAACAACGAATTAAATCACCTTGAAAAGGTAATAGACAAACTTTAAGCAGCATTTAAATCTCCATAGAGAATGATACTTGCATGTGGTCACTTTGTGACTCGCCAGACCAGCGTGCGTGTGAGCGTGGTCCTTTGTAGCCTGTTTGTAGCTAGGCATGTTCTTTCGTGTCTTCTGGGGCTGCTGCGGAATCGAGCGATATTTGAAAGGTTCAACAAACGTAATGATTCGTCTTCCTCGTGTAGAGAAGAACTTAGTAAGTAAAAGAAATGAAAACAACGGAGATGAAAGCAACGTAGATGAAAGCTCCCGAAGGAGCCATGAGAACAGCTGTTCTCTCAGCCGCAGTGCTGAGATCAACGGAGAAAGAAGAGCGGACCAAGAGCGCGAAGAAGAGCAAGGACAACAAGAGGAGAGGAGGAGGAACTTCCTGGGTCAGTTCTACTTATGGAGTGACTGGTTCACGCCTCTATTTGCGTGAACAACCAATTAACGTCCGCGATCTGAAGCGGGAAAAACGTTCCTTTGTCTCTGGGGAACCACCCACTCTAAGTTATGGGTTATCAGATTTCAGCAGTGATATTCTAGCAAGTTCGTAATTACAGATTAATACATTTTTCATTAATTTCCTTTATATAAGTGAGTCCGTCAAAGCATGACGATTAAACAGATATCAAAAATAACATATGTAACTGATAGAAACACAACGTTACATTCATATGCAGAATTACACACATTTAAAGTTTGATTAACACACGATAAAACTGCAGATACTCTAATTTATATGGGGAAACATCCACTGCACAAAATGGCAATACTCAATACATTTAGAAAACATTGAGAAGATAAAAGGGTACTATTGTCTTTTCTAAGAGTTAGCTTTCCTGTCCTGTTTGTTAGGTCATAAAGTTTTATGACCTGGGCAGGGGGGTAGGGTTACAACTCATGATTCTATTTGAGAACATTAAATTAGGAGAAGCATTTCCAATTTACAAGACAGCAATTTTTAATCCTCTCATAACAGGATTAACCACTTTATGCAACACACAATATATATTCAAAATACATATTATTAAGGACTTACATAAAGAGCGTAAATTGTGTGTGTGTGTCTGTGTGTGTGTGTTGTGGAATGTGTTTCGTTTCTCCTTTGAGGCTGCTCGTGTGACTGTGGAATTTCTCGTCCAGTGTCGTAAATAATGTAATTCCAGCCAGGCTGGCGCCAGGCCAGGCATTTAGTTTAGAGAGAGTTGGGTTTATATGCCTGAATTCAAAATCTACAAGCTTTGGGTTTGCATTGTTTTAGATTCAACGAACCGTGATTCATTAGTTCAGAACCCATGAATCGATGAACTGCGTATCCGTTACAACGTTTAGTCCAACAAAGCAATAACGTTGTTATTTATTATTGTATGGATCATAATTCCTTTATTTACATTTCAGTTCTTCAGTGACAGAACTGTTTGTGTCCATTATGGAATAACTCACAGTCAGAAACTGCATCTTGGTAGTAAAAAAAATGGCATGGTTTTGCAGCATACAGTGTCACAGACAGAATGAGACAATCCACCGGAAAAAAAAAGTCAATGAAAGATAGTATATTTGAATTCTGGCACTCTCTCGTGACGGGTTGTGACACGCTCTGATGCACCTGTCAGCTGATGGAGGCGGAAATTATAGCGATCGCCTTTTTCTTTGTTTTATTTTTCAACAGTTGTTATATATGTGAGAGTGTGTTTTATGTTGAATGTGAATGTATCTGCATGATTACCATCTGTTTGAGTGCAAATCAGCCCAAATCAGCTCGCTATTACTGTATGATCATGGCTATCAAAGTGAACACATCTATATGAATAGAGAAGTGGATTATTTACTTTATGGCGAATTTGTGTTATTACCATCTGTATGAGTGGCCATCAGCACTTATTTGGATTGTAATTCATTGTAAATGCTGCATTTCTAGCAATCTCAGGATTTTCTGTAACCGGCATACAAAGTTAAATCTTTTTTATTTTTTCTTATTTTTTTAACTCAAATTATTCTTATTGTATTTTTCTAGTGCTAAATAAATCACTTATATGATGTATAAGTTTCTGTCTAGTGTTTTATAATTGAAAAAAACAATGCAGTGGTATGTTTACTGGCTAAATAGTTTGTAGAAGCCTTCAATACAGTTGGTAAATATTTTTATATTTGGGGGGTGGGGGGTCTAGACATAGTCTCATAAAAATATTTGCAGGAGTCTCATTTTTCATGAAATCTTATTCAGATTTGAAATAGAAACTCATGAGACATGTGACTTTCAACCCATTACTTTTCTAGATTGCTCCAGGACTGATCCCATGTATTTTTATGTCAAATAAAAAAATATTTTAGTGTGGTAAAAAAAGAGCATTATCAAATCTGGTTGATAAAAAGTACAGCCCAAAGGGTCTTCTTTCCATAGACACCAAAATTATGTTTGTAGCACAATGAAGTAGGAAACTGTTACAATTTTAAGTTAGGTAGAGCACTTTCAGCTGTGAGTCCCATAATGGGGGGTCAGGTTAACAGGTTAAGATGTTTTTATTTTTTTATTTATTTATTTATTTATTTATTTTTATAATGTTATAATAATGTAACCGTGTTTTTTTTTTGTCTTGTCTTATTTGTTCAATAGTAGGCATACCTCAATAAATTGTTTTTGTGCATTGAATGGCTTTGAAAACACACAGGTAATTTAGGGAATCACTTATAATGTAGATTAAAATATAGCACAAATCTGCCTTAAACAGCATTATAATATTTACAACATTAATATAATAGTATTTCACTTTATAGAATGTGAAATCTATAGTAAATTCTGTCTTCGATCCTTGGCCGCTGTCACGAAAGTGCATCTCGGCGGGATCTCTTTTGCTGTAGAGTGTAACTTATAAGTTCACTCACATTTCACAAACTGAATTTATGTAACAATGAAAAAATATGCCGGGGGAATGGTGCGTGTTGTTGTTGTTTTTTAGCAACTGGGAACTGGGATGGTGCTCCCCTGGATGAGAAAGTGAGAAAGAAGTGAGAGAAAGTGACGTGACATACAGCCAAGTATGGTGACCCATACTCTGAATTCGTTCTCTGCTTTTAACCCATCCAAAGTGCACACACACACACACTGTGAACACGGACCCGGAGCAGTGGGCAGCCATTTATGCTGCGGCACCCGGGGAGCAGTTGGGGGTTCGGTGCCTTGCTCAAGGGCACCTAAGTCATGGTATTGAAGGTGAAGAGAGAACTGTACATGCACTCCCACCACCTACAATTCCTGCAGGCCTGAGACTCGAACTGACAACCTTTCGATTGCGAGTCCGACTCTCTAACCATTAGGCCACGACTTTCCCCTTGTTGGTGCACTATGCAAACTGCGTACCCTGCGTATAGAGAACGGTGGTACGGAGTTTATTATTTAATGCTGACTAGATTTACATGTGGCCATGTCCTAACAATAAGTGACACTGCAACATGGGATAAAGGTTATCAATTCCATGTTTTTGTCTTGACCAACAAAAAAAGCGATTGATGGTTTAGTGATTATCTTAGGTATGTGTTTTGTACAGTACAAAAAAATTTGTTTGAATTTGAATGTCATTTCTGCATGACTTTAATAGTCATAATAAAAAACTAACAAAAAAAAACTGGATAATTTCCCTCATATGTTGAAAATATTATTTTTATAAATTTGATTATGTACTTGTCTGTTTTGTTAGTGAGAGACAGCGCTTACAGAGAGAACCTACCCACATGCTCTTTTGATTGACTGTATATAGTGATTTGATTTTGTTGTGTCTTGTAGCCATGTTGCATCTGGTCTGGGAATACAAATTGCTTATTGATATAATTTTATTACTTTTCATCTGGTTAGGACATAGTGTCACACAAAACTACTAGCCCAACACTAGATTTACTACGCTTAAAATGCTAAAATGCCAGATTTACTTCATGTAAACAAAGTGCTAACATATTCACCTTTTAATGCTCAATGCAAACATCCTCCATTTTCCTCAATGTTAACATACTATATTTTCTTATGCACAAAACAGTACAACATTCATTTGATTTACCTCACACATACAACCTTTGAAGAACTACATCTCGTTCATTCATGTCAACACACTGACTTTACATCACATATTACGTACATACAAAGTTTGCAATGTAACCACATTCACATGTACACAAACCTGCTGATTGTCGTCTTTCATCATTTTTTTAGTAACTACAGATCTGCCTGTTGTATTTGTTTTGTATGATTTACTGAGCTTCTGATGAATGAGCGCAGTGCTAGCTCTACAGAGCCTGTTGAAGGGACAGGAGCTGACAGGGAAAAATGCTTCCATAATGCCTTTCTCTCCTCTGCTACGGTAACACACCTCTCTTGCTTCGTGTGATTAAACGAAAGTGCTGAATTCATCTTTCTTATGTGGATTAGGTGCTATGTTTCCAAAGCTCAGAGGAGAAAGATAAGAACCCAGAGAGGTTAGCTGTGAACATTGTTAATGGTGTCTGTCAGGGTTTGTTGTTTGCTTTTGCATGTGTAGTGTGTGTGTGTGTGTGTGTGTGTGTGTGTGTGTGTGTGTTAAAGGAGTTCATGTGATAGAACCTGATATTGAAGCATGAATATCAGATCTGTTTCACAAGGTAAGCTTAGAAGCAGTGTAATGGAAACAGCAGACTCTCATTTTTATGCAGTGTAACAGAGATTCAAGTTTATACATGAAAGCAATTATTTACTCTAATACTGGATGTAAATGATAAAATGGCTATTGGAAGTGTGATCATTAATGATTATTACAAACTTGGTCATTATAAAATCTTATTAGATCCTAATTTAAATTTATAAATCTACCTTGAACAGCACATAAATGCCGAACTCTAGCTAAAACTCAGCTGCACTTTATTAGTGCCACCTGTTTAATTGCTTGGTAACACAAATTGCTAATCAGCCAATCACATGGCAGCAACTCAATGCATTTAGGCATCTAGATGTGGTAAAGATGACTTGAAGTTCAAACCAAGTATCGGAATGTTTGTGCCAGATGCGCTGGTCTGAGTATTTCAAAAACTGCTGATCTACTGGGATTTTCCCTAGCAACCATCTCTAGGGTTTACAGAGAATGGCCAGAAAGAGAGAAAATATCCAGTGAGCGGCAGTTGTGTGGACAAAAATGCCTTGATGTCAGAGTTGATAGAAAGGCAACAGTAACTCAATTAACCACTCGTATTAACCAAGATATGCAGAATACCATCTCTGAACGCACCACACACAAAATCCTGAAGCAGATGGGCTACAGCAGCAGAAGACCACACCGGGTGCCATTCCTATCAGCTAAGAACAGGAAACGGAGGCTACAATTCGCACAGGCTCACCAAAATTGGACAATAAAAGATTTCTTCCACATTTTTTCTTTCCACTCAACTTTGTTAACATGCTTGGATATAGCACTCTGTGAACAGCCAGCTTCTTTGGCAATGAATGTTTGTGGCTTCCTCTCCTTGTGAAGGGTGTCAATGATCATCTTCTGGACAACTGTCAGATCAGCAGTCTTCCCCATGATTGTGTAGCCTAGTGAACCAAACTGAGAGACCATTTTGAAGGCTCAGGAAACCTTCACAGGTGTTTTGAGTTGATTAGCTGATTGGCATTTCACCATATTCTAATTTGTTGAGATAGGGTTAGGGTTAACCCTAACGGGTTTTTGTTAAATGTGAGCCAAAATCATCACAATTAAAAGAACCCAAGACTTAAACTACTTCAGTCTGTGTGCATTGAATTTATTTAATACACAAGTTTCACAATTTGAGTTGAACTACTGAAATGAATGAACTTTTCCATGACACTCTAATTTATTGAGATGCACCTGTATGTACGTGTGTGTGTGTGTGTGTGTGTGGCAATATCTAATCCAATTTGTTGTCCAGTAAACTGAAGTATGAGTTCACAAGCTATGTGTAGCAAAAATAGACTAAAATTCTATTCACTCATATACTTTTGTATATTTCTGCTAAAACAGGCTATGTAGGGAGTTCACTTGTTTTGTATCTCACTCTTTCTCTTTGTATGTATTTGGGTTTTCACATTTTTGTCTGTTTTGTTCAATCTTCTGCATTTTAAATGGATTTATCATCCCAGTGCAGTGCTTTTTATAATCTTTTCATAAACTCTTCTCTACACACTTACAGAAGTCTCATTTTAACAATTCTCTGAATGTAATTACTTATAATACTCCCTCTGCATTAAATCAATGATAAGCTTACAGTCATATTGATTTGTCTAAGGTGTCTTCAGCACAAGCTCCATAGTTCCTTCCTCCAAAACACTCCGCTATAACAGGGATTACGGACTGAGTGTGTGTGTGTGTGTGTGTGTTTTCTTTCTCTTGCTTGGTTTGATGGTGGTTTGCAGGGCTTGCTTGAGTGTGCCTGGTAGACAAAACTAGTGGTCAACCGATTGGCTGATATATCGGCTGATATTTGGCATTTTTCAAATATCGGCATCGGCCAATACATTTTTCTGCTTGACCGATGTGTTCGAGGCGAAACTTTTATTTTGACAGTGCTGAGAGTGGCAACATCCGAGCACACAGTGCTCACATTCTCGCTCGTTTACTGTCGTTGTTAACAGTTCTGTCTAATACGGATATAAGTCTGTCTTATTATCAGATAGAATGGTTAAACAAAGTAATTCATGTTTACAGAAAGTTTTGTAGCAATTGCTTTTATATTATTATTAATAGAAAGGCAAACAGCTTTAGCAATTCCAAGTGTGGTTTCATTGGTTTTCACTGAGGAGAGCCCATCTCCATCAGTTGCACAGTTTGGGCAGAAGTCCAGCTCTAGGAAGAGGCCTGGTTGTTATAAACTGAGAAAACTAGGTTGCTGCTGGAAGAGGTGCTAGTGAGGCCAGCACTGGGTGCTCATCCTGTGGTCTGTGTGGGTCTTAGCGCCCCAGTGTAGTGAATGGGACACTATACTGCCAATGAGCACGTCCTTCGGATGAGACGTAAAACCGAGGTCTTCACTGTCTGTGGTCAGTAAAAATCCCAGGATGTCTTTCGAAAAGTGTAGAGGTGTGACCTCAGCATCCTGGCTAAATTCGCCCATTGGCCTCCGACCGTCATGGCCTCCTAACAATCCCCATATTGCGGATTGGCTTCATCACTCTGTCTCCTCTCCACCAGTAAGCTGGTGTGTGGTGGGCGTTCTGGCGCAATATGGCTGCCGTCGCATCATCCAGGTGGATGCTGCACACTGGTGGTGCATGAGGAGATACCCCCTGACTATGTAAGCGCTTTGAGTGCCTAAAAAGCGCTATATAAATGTAATGAATTATTATTATTATTATTATTATTATTATTATTATTATATATATATTTTATTTTACACCACCACTTTTTTGTTAATTAAAATGTGTGATTGTGGGTAGGGGTGTGCGATATTAAGATTTACGATTTATATTATATACTGTACAATGCCACATGCATTCACAGCAGTGTTATCTCAGCGGTAGAGTTACTCTCTCATTATCTGCATGTGCTTTCAAATGTTTCCTCCGTGTGCTGGTCTGACCTGTGCTTTTTCTGAGCGCCGCATACAACCGAAGCGCTGTGCGCTAAAGCCTGTCAAACAGCATCTGATTATTGAACTAAGTTACCTTTTGCGCTAATACTGTAAAAACACACAAGGTTTACATGTAGAATTTTTATTTTTGTGTGTACTATTTAACATGAATAAAAACAAAACGCAAAGAGAAAAATCACTCACTGCTCTTGACTAAAGAAATTTAATACAATTGCTTTAGGAATCAGTTCATATAGTATTTTATTTTTTATATTTGTTCATTCAATTTCTTGAATGCTCCTGCTAAATACACACATTGTACCTGAAAATAAAGCACTGATAGTTTTATTTGTATATTATGTGAAGTTAAATATGTATCTTTGTCTTTATTTTATTTTTGTTAGTAGAAAATAAGAACAAAGGTTTTTATCATCTCCCTCTTTGGCCTAAAAATCTGCCATTCTTTTTTATTTTTATTTTTTACCTTAAAAGGCTTTGTCTTTATAATAGGGAAATTAGTTTGGCTGTAATGCTCAGACAACTTGCAAAATGGTAAAACCAACATGACAAAGAATTTTGATAAAATCGTGATATTTAAAAAAAAAAAAAATTGTGATATGATTTTCCATATAACCCACCCCTAATTGTGGGTTATTAAAAGATACAAAGAAAACACTTGATGCATCCTTCAACACACACTGAATGAAGGATGCAAAAAGAAGGCTGCCTTCCAAGGATCTTTCAAATTAAGAAGGATCTTGGATGGCGCTTGATGACACAGCATCTGAAGTATGCAGCCGTACTAGGATATAGTCCTTCTGGTTGATAAGCACCCTAGAAATCCTGAAGAGCTGGATTTTCTGTTTCAGGTGTGTTTAATCAGGGTTGGAGCTAGACTCTGCAGAACTGTGACACTCCCAAGTGGAGGACTGAGCTGCCTGCACTATGCCATTTTGGTTTTGGGCATTCAGAGTCCAATAGACTAATAGACGCTGGGATACAGACGGCCTTGGTGCTGATCCTCATAATGTCTTGTTTAACACAACATCAAAAGCTGCATTACACCTGAATCACATGAACATCAGTGCATACTATTGACATAACACCTGCTGCTTGGATCCAGCTCTTCTTAATGTCTACAAAACCAGACACAATGGAATGAGGTCGAAAGGGAACTAAAATGAGGACCTTTAAAGGCAATTGAAAGACAATATATCTGAATTAGTTGAATGATGGGTTAAATTTGACATCACAAGGTAGTGCAGTAATGTCTGGGTGTGATGTTAAGAGGCTGGGTCTAAAACAGAAGAACTGTCTTGAGTCTTCCTATGTCTTAAAGTCAATTTATCACTTCACCTGGCCTCTATTGCATCATTGCATTTATTGTGCTGAGACTCTGTCTGTTTGAGTGGACAGGTTATAGTGCCGTAACTTCAAACTACAGCTATGTTGCAAAATGGGTGGAGTCAAAATCAATCACTGGCACTGAGGCCGTCACCAGGGGCAACTGGCAATTGCAGCTCTGCTGCTTCATACTTTCAGGGCGGCAGTTCTCATTTGACCTCTCTGCGGACTTTTCACAGTTGCTTATCTCTGTTGGTTAACTGTAGAGCAAATGAATTGAATGAATTCAGTGTGTCTGGTGGGGGTTAATGCTAATTAATGCAGCTCCCCCTAGAGGAAACTGTGGAGGGCATTTTCACATTGTGTGTGAGTGTGTGTGTTTTCTGCAGGTTCAAAATGCTGTATTTTTTTATGCACCGCAGTAATTAGCTGACCACGTGAAACTTCACCATCCTCAGCAATGAGTTTTTCATAAGGAACAAACACACACACAGAGTCATGACTATGCGTTTGATTAGAACAGTTGTTTCTAAATTTTTGTATATAAGGCCTAAAAAAAAAATTTGTTTGGTTCCGGTTTTCCGACCGACCCTGTCAATTTATGTGCGACCCAAATTTATTTTATGAGACTGGGGAAGACAATATATCGAGGAACAGAGAGGGCACTGACAACATGCTGACAGACAGGACATTAACATTACCAGCTTACTTTTAATATGAAACAAAGTCTCATTTGGTTATTTCACCTTTCAAATGTGGTCATTTTTTAAAGAAATGTAAACAATAAATACCGTTTTGTGGCTCTTGAATGTGTCGAACAGATCGCTGTAAGTTAGATCATCAGTTAAAACTAACTGATCGTCTCTTGCTTCTAGTTAATTTATAGCATCAAAATCAAATAAACCACATAAATGAACATAACAAAGAATGTTGTTTGACTACAAAAAGATGTCTGTACACTCCGTTTTTCAAGTTCAAATCCTCCATGTTAATCTACTATGAGATCGCCTGTCAAACTCCCGCGAAGGCTTTTTGTGTGTGTGTGTGTGCGTTTTGCGTGTCTATGGCAACAACAGACTTTAAACGGGAATACAGAATCACTGTCGTAAAAGAACCGGTACACACATTTAAAATCAGCGCGTGTGTGTGTGTGTGTGTGTGTAAAACTGCCACTGGAGAAAAAAATAAAAAAATAAAAAAAAATATAAATCCCTACCGACCAATGACCTCAACTGACAACCAACCGGAACCAAACTTTTTTTTTTTTAGGCCTAATAAGGCTGATATTGGGTTTTCACTACACTATCAGTTCCAAAAGTATTCAGAAATATTTATTTATATTTATTATTTTCTCTTTTTTGCAGATTGAATCACACTCAAAGTATGAGTGTAGCATTGTACTTGTAAGCATTACTTGTATAAATAGATTTCTCTGTTTATCTGCACTTCTTGCGGACTGGTCTGTATAGCACACATGGCCATGGACAGAGAAACACAGGGAATTATAAAGGGAAGAAATTAGAAGAACATTGAGAACAGGTGGCGAACAATTAGGGTTAACAACGGAGAAACAAGGAGGGCGGGGAAAACTCAAATCAAACAGGCAGACGCAGTGAGCTGTCAAACCATCCAAACACACATTCACAACCCCAAAAGGCAGGTGATTAGCCCCGAACCCTGACAACTACATTGGTGGTGCTAGATTATTCATGATAATATTGTATGTGTAGTATTAAGGTATTTCAGTTTTTGAATTCTATGGTTATCAACTGGTATATTGTGACACCCCTAGCTTGGAGTAGGGTTTTTTGCATCCATATTTGACCTCAAAGCATATAAGTTTCCTCGCCTAAACTCTAACTGATTCTACCGGCCCCAGGTTGGTAACCACTGATAAAATTTCATTTAATGGTTAGGGTTAAGATTATGGTTTGACTTAGGGTTACGTGCATGTAATTATGCATAATTAATTGTTATTATAATAGTAAGTGCATGTAATGTGTAACGAGGACAGTGTTACCCAGAATTTTCACCTTTTTAATGTTAGTTAGTGTGTAATGTTGCTGTTTGAGTATAAACAGTATCTGCAATGTTACAACGCGTTACTACAACAAGTTACTTCGTGACGTCACAAACCCTGATAAAACCCAAAAAACAAAGGGGGGTGAGGCCATGCTGTGCTGCTTTAGAGAAGAGATAGTTGTTGCCATACTGACAAAACTAGGGGTGCATGAATAAATCTTTTAATATATTAATCACAATTCTGTTTTCTAACGATTATAATTGATTCAGGGTTCAATGTTCTAAAGCAGTGGTTCTTAATACTGTTCCTCATGTCCCCTGCTCTTCATCTCTCTCTCTCTCTCTCTCTCTCTCTCTCTCTCTCTCTCTCTCTCATTCAGATCATCAGTTTATCAGCTCCATTAAACTGCTCCAGTTATACACTTATATAGACAGACAGATATTTTTCACATAGCTATGAGAAGTATTAAACATCAACGCACACATGGTTGCCGTGCCGTATCACCGTTATAATCAGGATAAAACTGTATTTTAAAAGTTAACAAAAGCGGTAGTATTTACAAATAACAGTGTATCTAAAAGTATGAGACAACAACAAACAAAAAACATACCATTAAGAGCCGTGCATGCACAGGTTCTGAACAATCCTCTTCACTAATATCCTCTGCGTTTCAATCGGGCTCAAACTGATAAGCAATATAGACAACATCGTTGTTTACAATACAACTGGAGAACATGCCGCTGAGACAAGTGTGTGTTGGCCAGTGTGTGTTGTGATTGGCAGCACTCGACACCTAGTCAGGAAATGTCATGCCCCTTACCATAGCTGCCTGCGAGCTGCAATATAAATATTGCATCAAAATCTATTTGAGTGCGATTTAAACCCGGATGATTGTAATCACTCTAAGTTCATCTGCCTTGGGAAGCTTGCGTGTCTCCAAAGGTGATAACACTCATTGCCTTCTCTAGTGCAGCATAACCAGGTCTCGTCCCATTCGTTGATATTTGTGGTATCATCAATACCGGAAAATATATGTTGTAGTCCATATGAGTCATTCATTGTAGTTTTTGAAGAGTGATTTCTGTTAAATAAAATGTGTGGACTTTGAGCTTTGTAGCTTTGCAGAACTTTATGCTCAAGTCAGTTGCATTGTTGTCTATGGAGGGTCAGAAAGCTCTCGGATTTTAACAGAAATATCTTAATTTGTGCTCCAAAGATTAACAAAGTTCTTACGGGTTTGAAATGGTTTGAGGGTGATTAACAAATGACAGAATTATTGGGTGAACAATCCTTTTAATTAGTCATTTAGGCAGTTTTGTAGTTTCGCACTTTCATAGTCTGTAACAAAACCTCTAGTATGTGTAGTGGTCTAAGAGTGAGATCATCCATACCGAAGCGACTGATTCTCCCACCTCTTTCTACCAAATGTTTGTCTGCCTTGTCTCTTGTTTCCTCTTTCCTTGTTTTCTCATTTTTCTTTCTTTCTTTGAAAACCTATTGTAGGCTTTCTTTTGTCTCGCTCTCTCTCTATCCTTTGCTCCAGCGTTGGATTTGTCTTTGCTCTAGGAATCCTTCCACACAGTGTGATGTGCTCTAAAAGGATCTCCCTCTCATGCTTTAATCCCAGTGCGCAGTGGAAAAACCATCAGCATACCCCTTGTAACACACCCAAGTGCTTTTGCTGCTCCCTGGCAATCATGTACTCCAAAAATAATAGGCCAATGATGATGAGAAGAAAAATCATATTACAGTGCCTGAAAGCAGCAAATGGTTTCAAGAAAGGTGGCTGTGCCCATAAGAAAGAGGGTGATGCATTGTAACCACTAACAGGTTTTGAGAACATACATTTTAATTTGTTTTACGCTCTGACTTTCATGGAGTCTGAAGGCAGGGCCTGACAGGCATAACCATTCCACCCACAGAGCTGATATGAGCACTGATCATTGTTCAAACAAGTGTGCCGGCAGCCGGATGGTAATTGAAATGCACAATGGGCCAGCCCCATCACTCAAGCAGTTGAGCAGAAAGCACAGACAAGGCTCATCTATCGCTCTCTTTGCTCTCTCTACTTTGCACTGTGTTCGATTGATGGGAGGGTGGAGATGATTGTATCGGTCTGTTCTGGAATTGATATGAACACTACCGCCGAACCATAGGGACCAATCCAGTAAATCAATTAGTGGCTTTGTGTGAATGCACCGAATACTGAGTTTACAGAGTAAACTACAAAACCTCTTCATGAATACAAATAGCTTTAAAAAACATAATATCTGGAAATTGCATTGCACAATGCCTATAAATGAAGAAGGCATGAGAAAGAAATTGTGGTGTGAATGGTGTTGTATAAATTGGCTTTGTGTTGAGACTTCCAAATGTTTCATGCAGATTTGGTTTAAATTGAGGCTTTTAAGTAAATTTTGAGTGTATTTTTTTTTTTTTTTTTTTTTTGAAGGACTGCTGGGTGCTCATTTAGGACTTTAATTTAGACTGAATGCGCTTTCAAACTCAGCGATATGGTGCAGCCTTCATTTTCAGAAACCTCATTTTTCAGGAACCTGATGATCTGGAGTCTTTCACCACTGCACGGTGGGACACTGAATGAACACGCAGTCCATTGAGGAATACTCATAATGTCATAATGCAGGTCATAATGCATTTCTAAAATGTACATATAACTCGAGCGCTGTATTTTCATATTACATATTTGTTTCTTGCTCATTGTCTCTTGTCCCTCTCTTTAGTGTATTAGTTTTATTTCTGTTGAGAAGAAAGATAAAAAATAATTGTATATTGAAAAAAAAAAAAAAAAAATATATATATATATATATATATATATACACACACACACACACGTGTGTGTGTAAATAATATGTAAATAATATGTAAATAATGGTTTAAATTTCAGTGTGTTTCTCACACAAAGCTATGAAATAGCTTCAGAAGACCTGCAATAGAGCGCATTAATCACAAGGACTGCTTTTATGATTCTTTATGGTAGTTGTATATTTTTATTTTTTTTAAGGTCCAGTTCTCCCTATTAACAAACCATTAACTACGACTTTTGCCTCAATAAACTCTTAATTTGCTACTTATTAATAGTTAGTAAGGTAGTTGTTAAGTTTAGGTATTGGGTAGGATTAAGGATGTAGAGTACGGTCATGCAGATTATGTGCTTTCTAAGTATTATTAAACTGCCAATATGCTAATAATAGGCATGCTTATAAACAACTAATTAATAGTGAGAATTAGTCCCTATACTAAAGTGCTTTTTTTTTTTTTTATAGCTTCACAGACATACAAAACATACCCCTCAGGCCACTCATGACTGTCTAACCTTTGTTCATCTCCCATGCATTAGTGTCCCTGTAGACACATTTTCATGGGGTAGTTAAAAGCCTGGGCTTAATTTAACCGCCAGTTTAAGTTCCATTCGTGTCGGATAGGCTCTGCTCTCAACGCTTCACAAGGCCTCCACTTAGTCAAAACAACTGTTAATTGACAGGCAGAACGACCCTGAACAGGCCTTGAATAAAACATGAGAGAGGTTGGAAGTTACGCATGATCAAGTGGGAATTTAGAGGAAAGGGAAAGAGAAATATGTAGACTCATAGCTCTCCCTCTGCTTACAGTTCATATTTTAGTCTTCTTGCTTATCACAGGCTTTAATTTTTCTACGCTAAACGGGTTTAACAATCAGACTCTAATCAGCCGCCAGTCTTCGGTCCGTTGGAAACCTAGAGGAAAGACTGCTTTGTGGTAATTCATAATGTTTTGTGCGCACGGCGTGTTATGGAAAGATTGAAAGCCAAGAACAAAATGAAATTATTGACTTTTCATTGCCTTGGCTCCCTCCTGGGATTCTGCTTTTTAGGCTGAGAACAGCGGAGCAAAATCATTGCTTGTGCTTGGGATGGCAGCCTACAACAACAGTTGACAGAGACGTCTACTGCATCTGTGTGCATAAGCTCTATTCCAAACCTTACCCTGCCTAGTCAGCATTTTAAGGCATCATTGGCATGCTCCCCAATGCTGAGGCCATATTACAAAATAGACAACAATAATAAACCTTGTTTTGGTGAAAATTTACTTTAAAAAGCATAGGCTGTAGACAACAAGTGCTTGCTTTTAGAGCAGAACCAATCAGCCTTGTCACAAGCGTTCTGCTCCAAAGTGGTAATGTTTGAAGACATGTCTAACTGTGGAGTGGCTCAGAGCTGAATTTCCGTCAGCCGTTTAATGGAAGCGAGAGAGCTCAGAGAGAGGACGCCTAGAGCCACAGCTGAGACAAAGACACGCTTAGAGACGTAGACACACACTGTGTCCATTCATCTTTCCTCAGTGAGGGAAAAAAAGAAAAACACACATGCACAGAGTGAATATCCATCGACAGGGTGCTGCTGGCCAGTGACCTGAAAGGAACGACAACACAGCAGACGCGGTCACGGTCACAGTGGGGGCTTCTGGATAACAGGACATCTCTGATGCTACGCTTCATCTTTCACATCAAAGGCCTTTGTGCATCCCTGGGTTATTCTAACCTGTTAAAATGCATCATACGTTATCAGACCAAACAGCTTTTTTGGCTTTCATGTTACTCCGTTATATTTTACATAGAACAATGGGGTTGTTTCCAGGCTGTGTTTTTATAAGGTTTTCAATGAAGATGTCATGAAGGCAGGCACCTGTAGATTAACCAATCAGTAGGATTTGGCTGTATCAGGGTTCTGGAATGGAGATACTCACTATACTACTTGATATATTCATGGGCAAAGCTAACTTCCTGTCCTTTCTGTGTTCTAGATGATGAAACATGCATGGGACAGCTACAGGCAATACGGCTGGGGCCACAACGAGCTCAAACCCATCGCCAAGAAAGGACATTCCACCAATATCTTCGGTAAGTAAGGAGCGCACATGCATGTTGGAGTCTCATTTACATGTAAATGACTGCTCTTGGGGGATGATTCGTTATGGGGTGGTTAAGACTGACACAGGCAATCCCATCTACATACACTTTTATGTGCCATCTACAGCTCGCACTCTAAAATGATGAGACGTGCTTGCACAGTTCGCCATCATTTCTGTGTTTGTTTGTGTGTGCTGTTTATCGCTGGCTCTCTGCGGCAGAGCTAAAGAAGATTCGACTACTGGGACTGAATCAGATCTGTGTGTGTACATGCACGCGTGCTTGAACAAAGAAATCTCAATCGATCCTGTTTGCTGATGTAACTTAGGCTGTGTGTGCATGAAAAAAGAGTAGTATAAAATAAATATTCTGAATCCTGATAGGATGAGATGTATTGAAAGCTGTTGTGAAATGCAGATAAACAAACCTTTGACTGCACATTCTTAAAGGAATAGTTTAACCAAAAATTTAAATAAGCTGAAGATTTACTCAATTATTTATTTTTTATTAGAAAAGATTTGAAGGAAAGATTTTTTTTTTCACTTACTGTCACTTACTGTCCAGTGGATTGTCTGCAGTTAAATGGGTGCCATCAGAATGAGAGTGCAAACATCTTATAAAAACATCACCATAATCCACAAGTAATCCACACGACTCCAGTTTATAAGCAAAGCACCGTTTATAAGCAAAAATGGTCCAAAATGGTTCTAAACAAACGTCTGTGGATTCTGACATTAGAGGACAACGATTATTGGTGGAAGCAATATTACGGACTTGCTTAAAGAAAGCAAAAATATATTAATAAATACCTACTTTTTAAATGAGCCAATCACATCTTGTGCCACAAATCCTGTCCTACCTTATTTCCATCTGAATATTTTCAAAACTTTTCACTCAAATCTAATCACATTATTAAACTTTTTGAATGCGGTTTCATTTGGTCTTTAAATATTTAGCTTTGCAAATGGACCTCAAGCAGTTTTCCTCATAAACTTGCTACGTAAGATTTAGGATGAGGTTTTTGTTCTTCTTTGAGATACCAGTGAGACACATATGATGCAGTTCTGTGGTTTAAACAAAATATGAGGGAGCTTTTGAAGAAGAACAAAGATATGAGAAAGAGAGATAGTGTGGAAAAACAAGGGAGATGTGAGAGACTTGGCGCCTCATGCTGCAGTGCGGTGTGTCGAAGTGTCTTTCACACTTCACTTTTATATTTAATAAGCCTCTCTCTGTTTCTACCTAACATGTGGAATGAACTCCTCAGCCACACATGTATCGATCACTCTGTTTGAATGTACTCAGGTGTGTTTTGGATAGAATCCGGAGGAACCTTTTTCTGGATTAATTTGCTCTATTTTTCCAGAGGTTTCACTCTCATATATCCTGAACACTGAATGCTTTGCTCCATCTAAAGTTCTGTCTTCAAGTGAAGAGAAACACCACTTCTCTATTCAAAAGCACTGTTTATGTGATCTTTGGGACACTCATGCTGTTGGTTGAGCCAGTGTTCCTGTGTCTGGCTGGTCGGGATGCTCAGGCAAACACAGCACTTATTAAACTATGATAGGAGGAAGTATTTTAACATCCAAAAAATGATGCACTTGTCTTGTCTTTTGATCACTTTGTCATATTTTAATTGTAATTATGTTGGTAAGCTTGTCACACACATCCAGATTAAACTCAAATCAAGAGGAAATCTTTTAGTATAAGCTCAATCTTTAATAATGGCTCTATAAATAGTTTAGGCCTCTTTTATGGTTCAGGCCAGCAAAAAAACAAAAAAAAAACGATATATTATATTCCCAAAAGCAACAATTGTAGTAAGAGGAAAGATATATATACTGTATGTATATACATTAATTTTAATATACAGTAAATTACATGTATACAGCACACAATGCATTTACTATATTATTATATAATAAAAGTATAAATAGGCTAAAAGAAAAACAAGCTTTTAATTTTCTAATTGAAAGGCTCTTTACTCACAGTACAATGGTTGCTTGTGTGAATATTATGTTGTTGTTTTTTATTTATCAATTTTTTTTGGGCTGGCCTGAAATAGAAAAGCAGATTTAACTATTTATAGAAACATTATTAATGAGTGAGCTGGTGGTGCTGTCCGTTTCTGACTGAATTGATCCTCCCCACCCTACATCTACTGTATGATGTCTGCTGCTGTATTTTATCAATTGGACAACATTAACATTACATGGGTTAAAATCGATTGTTCAACAACTTTATAGCCAGTCAATGCAGCGAGTTTTACCTAGTTTTTTTTTCTTGGTTGCTTAGCCATAATTTCTTTTAGCAGCAGTGATTTTAGAAACATTGATGGCTCAGCATACTAAAAACAGGCTTTTAGCATTCTTGTTGTTTTGATGTCCATTCAAATTTAAGAGCATGTTAAAACCCTCTGCAGTGTGGTGGGTTGGGTTTCTAAACTGCTTACCTTTAAAATACTCTGAAACTCCTTCAAAGCACTGCTTTAAAAAAAAAATCCAATGCCAGTAAATGTCAAAACAATTACCGTAAGAGTTCACATTGTCTTGTGAGTGACGTTTCCATTATTATGCATAATCCGCAAGGCTTTTATGAGGATTATGATAGTTTTGTGCAATAAGAGGTTATAGTTTTATCCAATTTCTTGTGTATCTGTTAATTTATTGCTACTTTTCTGACCTGTGTCTGGTGGACCAGACTAAATTCACTATTACTGTCTTTTTTCATTTGCAAGACAGAGAGAGAATTTATATTTCTCAGGAAACTTTGCATTTAGCATTCAGCATTTAGAAACATTATTTAGCCTAATACTGCAGACAAAATGATGACACAATAACACAATATGATACAATAAACAAAAACGCAATGCACAATAGATGCAGTAAGCATAAATGGCAACATCCTTTTGTAAAATAAATCTGGACTACTTCACCCCCCAAAAAATATTTTTTTATTAATGACCAATAAATAAAACCAAACTTTAGTCTGCTGAATGCAAAAGACGATATTTTGAAGAACTTTTACTGTCCATAAAATGAAAATTCAACATTGAACCAAACTGTATGAGCGTAAACATATGGATTGTTGGAAAATTCAACAATACATTTTATTTTTAAAGTGTTTTTATGTTCCACAAGTTAATATCATGAAGGTTTGGAACAACATGTGGATGAGTAAATGATAACAGTTTTCATGTTTGGGTGATCTATCCCCTTAAAAACAATCTAGTCAGCTAGTTTTGTTTTGTACGTACTTAAGTGTAATCTTTGTAACATTCCAACAAGCCCTTGTTGGATAGACTATGTTTCAAAACACATTGCCTTTCGTATTCAAACCCTTTGAGGGCTTTGACCTCTTGGCTGTACATCTGACGTATTGGTCAAAAAGACAGGGACAGGGACTCTCCCATATTGATCCTTGAATCAACATCTATTGATTTTCTATTTTTGTGTGTTTGTGAAAACATTTGACCCATAAAAGCCTGAGACTCTGCTGCTGGACAGATTGCAGATTGCTGATAGTAAGCTCTTTGATCTGTAAACAAACACCCTGTTTACAGGGAATATTCTCAGATCGGACCCCAGGGTCAGATCACGTAACTCAACTTCCAACGTTACGCATGTGATATTACGATACTAAAATAACCACGTTAACATGTGGTCACACTGTGGTGAAATCTGTTTCTGATGTATTATGATTTAATGCTTAAAATGGAGTAGGGCGGAGAGATAAAAAAAAAATCATATCAGTATTTTTAGGCTGAGTGCAGATATACACACAAAAAACAATGAGTGAATTTTAACTGGCAAGAGAATTGCACTTATCAAAGCATAGTAATATTTTTAGCCTTTATTTGATTTACCCCATTAAAGTGGTCCCATTACAGTTTCTACTATCATAAAAATACACTTACTTGTAGGATTAAAATGCTACATATGGCACATAATGTCCAAAAACAAATATTTTAGCATAATGAGTTTAGTGAGATTTATTGCGTTCTGTCTGTTTGGGGCGCATGTACAGTATGTGACGGCGCTCATACACTGAAGTCTATATGATAAGACTTGTCCACTCCTGACAGGAATATGAAAATATTTGCATGACTTTCTAACATTTACAGATGGAGAAGTTATGCACTGAGGAAAACGCGTCTCAAATGCATTAAACGGTACAAATATCTGTCAGAGCATCTGTCTGGGCAAGCTGCTTAAAACTTGTTAACTATATCTTGCTAAATTAGTTTGAAGCTTTTAAAGCATGTTTTTGTTTTAATTGTATGCATTTTCCCCACAGCAGCTGATCCTGTGTCTTCTACTATTTTTCAGATGTGCATGCGATATCATACTAATATATATTGATATAAACTGTATTGCCTTATCCTTTATGGTGTATGAAAATAAACTGATATATTGTACATATTCGATGTACCACCCAGTTCTAATATGGAGCTGATTTACAGTACAATTAAAAAGTTTGGAGTTGATGAGACGAAAGTCTCTCATATACAGTACTCACCAAGGCTGAATTCATTTGATCAAAAAAAGTAATAGTGAAATATTACTATTTAACATAATTGGTTTGTATTTAAATATAATTTAAAATTTCATTTAATCATATGATGAATTTGCGGCTTCTTTAGTTCAGTCTTCAGTGTCACATGATCCTTCGGAAATCTTTCTAATAACATTTGTGCTGTTTTGTGGAAACAAAATTCAAAAGAACATAATTTGAAATTCATTTCAATAGAACATAATTCATTTGAAATAGAAATCTTTTGTTACATTGTAAATCTATCGACTGTCACTTTTAATCAATTTAATGCACCCTTGCTGAATTTAAATATTAATTTAATAAAAAAAGAAAAAAAAGAAACCCTTACCGAAGCCAACCTTTTGACCGGCAGTGTACTGTACATGGGGACGGATGATCTATTGTCAGAAGTGTAGCAGTGGGCCATAACTGTAGTCATCAAGATTACACCAATAAAAGGTTTTTACCAGACAATGAAGAGGTGGAGATTTTTATTTTCCTAAACAGTGAGGCTTTGTGTTTTCATTTCTTTCCACCACATCATGGCTGAATGAACTGATTACGATAAGCTTCATCTCAGTATGAGCCCTTAACACATTTAGCAGGAAGTTGTTCTATCCTGTGCTGATGTGTGAAGAGAAAGCGAGAAGGCTGCATCTAGACGGTTTTAGCCTGGGCACAGCCCTCCAGACCCGCAGCTGGAGACGGGCCATTGTGTTCTCCATCATCCTGACGTCCAGTGTAGTTGCCATAGCAACGGCAGGGCTAGCTGAGGTCAGAATACGTATGCTGGCTGATAAGAGGCAGAGCATCCTTACTACGGGGTCTTTAATCTGCTCTCTGGTTAATCAATACCCACCAGCCTGCAACTAATCCGCTGAGGACACTCGGCATGAGTCTGATGCTCAGACCATTGTCCATAACTGGGTCATTTTTGTTCCTCATATCTGTTCCCAGGAATAAAAGGGCACAATGCATGATGATCACTGCTGTAAAAATGAGAGCTTAGCGGTTCTCCCTGACTGTTTGAAAGGGACGGTGCTTAAGCCTTGTTCACACTTTTGATTTTGGTCGCTAGCATGTGGCCCTGCCAGTAGATGCCTTAATGATAATATTTTTAGGACAAAGAATCCGTTTTCTTGGGGTGAAGCATTTACAAGTCCCTCCAGGATTCCACAGATTTTTTTTTTCTGACTCTTGTAGCAAAAAAAAACATGTGATTTGAGATGCTGTTCTCAAGGAGCAAATATTGCATTTTTTATGCAATTTTTATTTTTTATTTTTAGAATTGAGCATAACTTATGTGTTCACTATAGCAATAATACAGTCCGGAAAATCACATATTTGGTATTAAGTGATATTTCCAGGATTTGAGTGACCTTCTGAACTTTGAACCTGCTCTTATATGCATGCATATGGTAAAAAAATATCTTTAAAATAATAGATATCCCTTTAAATGGAAATTTCACCCAAAAATGAAAATTACCCCATTATTTACTCGTCCTCAAGCCATCTTTGTTCTTTCAGACAAATACAATCAGAGTTATTTGTTTATTTTAAAGCTCTTCCAAGCTTTATAATGCCAGTGAATGGGGTTTAAGATCAAGTTGGATGGATAGTCCAATAAAAGTGGATTCATCCATCATAAAATGTCCAGCTCCACATGGTGGGTTAATAAAGCCTTCTGAAGCCAATTGATGCATTTTTGTAAGAAATCTACCCATATTTAAAACTTTATAAACCATAATCTCTAGCTTCTGCTAACAGTCACATACACATTCATGAGATAGTGGCATCCAGTAGATGGTGAAGGACGTAGGTGAAAGTAGTGAGTGTCGACAAACGTGGAAGTGCAGAAGAGAGAGAAACAAAAATACTGGTTAAAACATTAAGTACAAAATTAGGATTTGTAAAGAAAAATGTTGGGGGATTTTGATATAAGCCAAGAGATGTTTTTTTTTGCTGTAAACAAAACTTGGTTCTTGCGAGACTAGCATGTTCTCACCGCAGCTTATGTTATGCCTACATCCGCTGGATGCCACTCCCTGGTGAACAAGCATACGAAAGTTAGCAAAAGCTAAAGAATTATGGTTTATATAGTTTTAAATATATTTTTCTTACACAAATTATCAGTCCACTTCAGAAGGCCTTTATGTGGAACACTTTTTATCAGATGGATGCAGTTTTTGGCTTCAAAATCTCAAACCCCCATTCACTGCCTTTATAAAGCTTGAAAAAGCCAGGACATTTTATAATGACCAATACGTCTCTATTTCATAATAACTCTGATTATATTTGTCTGAAAGAAGAACGTTATAATCACCTAGGATGGCTTGAGGTTGAGTAAATCATTGGGTGATTTTCATTTTTGGGTGAACAATCCCTTACATTTTTTTGTAGAAAAGTTGTGTAAACTAAATTTCGTATAATGAATAGACCATGGTCGTTATGTGGAGATGATGAGGAATGAAAGAGGGAGGAGGGAACCCAGCTGTCTAAAGAGAGTTTTGTCAAGACAATGGATTGCAATGAGAGAATATGGCCTCAGTCGGCTGGTGCTTTTGACTTCATTTCGGTATTTATGACCTCATTTACGTAATTCCCATCAGCCACCAGCCTCGCCGAAATCTCCAATTATATATGCATCTCTGTGCTTCCCAACGAATTGTGTTCCCTAGGTGGTTAATATTTCCTTAATGATGCGTGTGATTTTCTGTTTGACTGTGGAGAACATGGGGAAGTATTCTCAGCATGTCAGTTTAGTGCTCTTGGCTTGTGTGGGCTTGGTCTAGAGATCCATCAGTACGTGACCCACTGTGTTGTTAATGATGTAATGAGTGGTAGGGATGAAGCCTGGGGCATGTTGTCTTCTCTGTGGTGACTTCGTAAAAGACTGCAGAGGGGTGACCGCGGCTCCGCTCGGCTCAGGCAAGTGCCAAGCACCGCTATCCTCTCCTGCAATGCAGAGACAAAGCAGTATAACACTGGGGTTTAGGCTTTT
Source organism: Carassius carassius (assembly GCF_963082965.1). Classification (NCBI taxonomy): domain Eukaryota; kingdom Metazoa; phylum Chordata; class Actinopteri; order Cypriniformes; family Cyprinidae; genus Carassius; species Carassius carassius. Next base: position 18,449,854 of record NC_081773.1, on the reverse strand, counting down.
GTCATCTGCGTGCTAAGTATGCCAGTTTTGTGCAGTGCTCTAAGGTAGAATACATCCCAAGCACGTGCTAAATACCGATATGTGTGCAGTACTAGACAGTCATGCGTTTTTCCTCCAAATGTCTCACTTAGACACATTTCTGCTAAAGCCTGTAATGTATTCATCCGTCTGTGTTCAAATGGCCTATTTTCAGAGGACAATGCAGATGTAATTTTTATAATGGCTCATTGGCTCATTTAGTCTCTGAAATGTGTGACTGTACTTGAAGAGGGAATTTAGATTTTTGATTTGTTCTTTTTGTGTGGAGTATTATGTGTGCCGGTTTAACTAGTGTTTGTAGATTGTTGGAAGTTAGTATTAAAGTAAAAAAACTGCTCACACTGCTCCGGGGGGTGAACAAAGGCCTCCTGTAGTGAATCGATGTGTTTTTGTAAGAAAAATATCCATATTCAAAATGTAATAATCACTTTAGTGTAGCTTGCGGCAACAGTTCAAGGAACAAGGAAGCAGCTCGGGTTGGATGACGTATGAGGTCAGCGTTGCGCATGTAAACAGAACAAACGACTGGAGTTGTCAAAATATTGAATCTGTGAATTAGGCCTTGCAGTGTAAGTGCAACCCAGTAGATATGCTGTTAGGTCATTAATATTAATATTTAAAGTTTTTATATAATATTTTTTAAAAATTTGCCTTGATAACTTCAGTAGCTTTAATAGGCGTTCTAAAATTGAACATGAACACATGTATAAAGGGGGATACATAAAATGTAAAGAGAATTTTAATCACAGACCAGCTTCACAGTCAAATGTTAAGTCAAGTGTTCCTGTAGCTCAAGTGGTAGAGCATTCCGTTAGCAAGCGCAAGGTTAGGGGTTCGATTTCCCGGGAACACATGATAGGTAAATTAAGCAGTTGATGACGTGACGCACTGAAAGTTCTAACAGGTGTGATCGTACGCTTCAGGGACCAGCCAAGACTGATCACACTGGTGTGATCGTACGCATTAAAGGGTTAATACAGCTTCAAGCCTTCTTAGAATAGATTCATACAACTTTTGAATACTCTACAGTGGAATGTTGTTAATCAGAACATCTTTCAGATGAGTTTAAGAGATGTTGAAGGAGGGAATCTGCTTCACTTCAAAACTTTGCATAATGTATTACATAATATTGAAGTGATTGACAGAAGTGATTGACAGTTGGTTTGTGTGGCCAGGGCAGATATTGAAGTTCAATTTGGTGCTCCAACTGTCCAGATTTTATGAAGTTTGCGGTCACTTAGCTGCAGTAGTTCTGTGTTGTTCTGAGTGTTCCATGCTCTCTGTGATCAACTTTCAGTTTTCAGGCACTTTTCTTCTTCGCTGATGTCTTGCCACACTTTGTGTACCCATAATATTTCCTGAAAAGTTATATCTCAATTCTGATTGGTTGATTTAAAATGCTGTTCCAGGATCAACAAGGATGCTGATCCAGGAACATGTTGTACTTGGTGAAATCATGCTCACCATATATATATGATAATTCATAATCAATGAAAAATATTGCATTCTTGCTCAGCAAAAGACTATACCTTAGCCAATACACAGATTCCTGCAAACACATCCAATAAGTTAGGTTGCGCCAGCTCTACCATCTGAGTTTGAGGTGATGTATTCTTTGAGAACGGAGCTCTCCATGCACAAATTAGTATGCGCAAAATATAGGACTGTTTGTGTCACCCCCGAGGCGTAGTGCCATAAATTATGTGAATATGTGTGTATAGCCTACACGTCTTGTGTGATGTCCTCTTTCATAGCTGCATTTTTCTGAAGAAAACTGCTGTCTGTGACTTCAAGGAGATTCATAGTCCTCTCCACAGCTTTTAGGGCAAGCATTTTTTTTTAAAGGTCGCCTAGATTAGTAGCATCGACTAGTTCATCTAGATGTCAGGACACCCTAATTTCACAGGTCCTTTTGTTGAGACCGATTAGTCTGTTCAAGCAACTTACCAATGATTTGTTTTTGAAAATCTGTACCTTTGCACATCCATATCATGCAGAGGGAAGCCCACAGCACCGTTCTGAAGTGACTTGTGTTTATTTATTGTTCTTCGTTTCGTGCTACGAGGCTTACTTTGAATTAGCATGTTTCCAGCTAGCACAGAAAGAAAATGCTGCAAATGCTCCCGACTGACTGACTGATTCCAGCTCAATTCCTGCTGCTTTTCCCGCTCTGCTAGGGTTCTCCTGGGATTCAACTTTTAATAGATGAGAAGATGCCAAGCGCAAATGGGTAATCACACGAATTTGGTTCTGTGCAGTCCACCAGGAATCAACATAAGCCCTTGACATTAAACAGAATACCTAGATACAAAAGACTAAGAAGGTAGAAGAGAAATGGAAGATGAACAAGAAGAAAAAGTGGAATGAAAGTCATTGCATAGCTAGCAGTGTTGGGCAAGCTGCTTATACTGTACCTTGAAAGCAATTAATACAGACAAGACATGCTTTTGAAAATAAAGCAACACTTCAAGCTAAAATTAATTTTATTTTACTGTATTTATACTTTTTTATTTTATTTGTAACTATAATTTTGCAAGAAAACGTTTTAGAACTTGTATATGTTAATGTAAAAAATCTTGTGTATTATAATTTTTGTTTCCAGGTTTTTATTGTATTTGTTATACTTGTATTGTTTTTAAGTTGTTTTTCTTCTTCTTGAAAATAGCCAAAGATGCTGACATGGCATTAAATTGCAATTTTACTACTACAACTACTATTTGTAATTGTAATTTATTTATTTATTTGTATTATTATAATTTTTTTCATATTTTACTTAATTGTATTTCCCATTTATCAATCAACATTATTTGTTTGGCACATAAGCAATTTAAAATTAAATTATTAGGCTACTATTAAATTAGTCAAAAATGCACTGATAAATATTCCAGTTTAAGTAATTATATTATTGGTGATATTCTTTCTATATAATGTTTAGAATATTTTAAAAAATCTATGAACAATGACATATTCCCATGTCATTTATTACTTGAAATAGTAACCGTTTACTGAAAAACCTGCTTAGTCTGATTTGAAGATTGCTGAGCTGAAGTGCTGCTACTGAAAAATGTTAAAGGGATCATATGATGCGATTTTAAACATTTTCCTTTCTCTTTGGAGTGTTACAAGCTCTTGATGTATAAAGATGATGTGTAAAGTTGCAAAGACTAAAGTCTCAAATCCAGAGAGATATTCTTTATAAAAGTTAAGAGTCAACCAAGCCCTCCTAAAAAGGCTCATTCTAACATGCCCCCACATGTCTGTGTCACGATGTGGGAAGATTTGCATAAAGCCACCTAAATGTTCATGCAAAGAAAGAAGGCTTAACTTTTATTCTCGTTGTTGCTCCTGCTGCCATGTTGTGGAGATGCTGTGTGTTTCTTTGTGAAAGTGAAACTACTTGGTTTAGCCTTCCAAAAGAGGACACGACTAGAAATCAGTGGTTAAGTTGTATTAACAACACTGTTCCAGAACAGCCCAAATATTCAGTTGTGTCCAACACATTTTATGGAGGATGAGTAGTGCTGGGCGGTAAACCGGTTCATACCGAAGACCGGTGTATATTTTCGTTACGATGTTAATTTTGAGTATACCGCCATACCGGTGTATTTAATAACTCCGCGTTCGGAACGAACGTTATGCTGCGCCGCGGCCGCGGGACACTGTTTCAGACGGACCCTTTACAATGTTGCACTTCTAAGCAGCGACTGCGAGACGTGGTGAGGTCAAACACAGTAGTACTCTGGTGTTACGTTATAACGCCTGTTTCACACAGTCTGTCTGCTGTGCGTATTAACGGATTCCAGCTGCACGAGGTTGCGGTCAGGGTGTTCGAGGAGCGTGTGGCGAGTGCGGCGGGGCCGAGGGACGTGGGAACAAGGAGTGAGGCCGGCAATGATTGGGCAAATCAGTGACACCTGCGGCCCACTGCCGGTCTCGAGTCCCACGTAGGAGATGGAAGGATATAAAACTGGAGCGACGACTTCCGGTTTGGCAATGTGAGGTGCAGACACGTGTCGGCAGAGCTCCCGACAGTTTCAGATAAATTACACTTTAATAGCGCAATTTAAGCAGTCTAAATCGTTTTTATAAACGTTGAAGTGGTGCTTACGACAATCGTACTGATACAGCAAGATGAGTAAGAACAAAGCGGCAGCAAATGCCCCACCAATAACGAGAACCAGTTTAGCTAGCAAGTTAGCCACGATGGCTAGCGCAGGGAAGTCTGAAGAAGCTCTTCCAGATAATGACGGTGTCTCCATGAGCCAGCTAGTAACAGAGCTAACAAAGCAGCGAGCTTCGATAAAAGAGGACATCTCCGCTCTGATCCAAGAGTCGATGGCGCCGCTTCAGGCATCGGTGAATGCTTTAACGGAGACTTTGGCAAGTTTCCAGTCCCGCTTGTGTGCTACAGAGACACTCGCGGGCGATAACTTCGCTGCGCTGGCTACGGCCGAAACGACTATCAAAACTCTGAAAGAGCAAAACGCGACACTTCTGGATCGAGTCGACGACTTGGAAAACCGGTCGCGGAGAGCAAATCTCAGGATCTTAAACGTCCCAGAGAACAGCGAGAAAGGCCAATCCACAATCAAGTTCGTGTCCGAGATGTTAATGGAAGTCATGGGTCCTGAAGTTTTTGAAAAACCTCCTGAATTGGAACGAGCACATCGATCTTTGGGGCCAAAACCACAGGAAGGTCGGCATCCTCGCCCACTGGTTGTGTGTTTTCACAGATTCCAGGAGAAGGAAAAAGCGCTAAGATGGGCCAGACAACATGAGGCAAAGTATAAGGACTCTACTTTGAGGATCTACCCTGACATCTCCGCCGATCTCGTCAGAAAACGCGCCGCTTTTAAAAACGTCAAACAGTTGCTGTATCAGAACGATGTACGATTCCAGTTGCTTCATCCAGCACGACTACGAGTTCGTTTTGAGGACGAAACCCTGCTTTTCAATACGCCTGAAGAAGCTCAACAGTTCTACGAACAGCGGATTGCCAGACGTGAATAAACCTTGATATTATGGCTGCAATATTAAGAATTACAGAAGAGACATTTTGACTAGGTAGGCCTAAAAACACTACAAAGACTGGAAAACTTACATCTCAGCACAATCTTTAAGTGCACTTTTTGTTTTAGGGTGGTCTATGTTCTGCGTTGACAATTGCAATGCCCTATTTTTACAATTCATTTATTAGGCCTAGGTCATAGATCCTACATTTGATATCAGGTGATAGGTCTGTTTTAGGTCTATTACATAATGCACTTTATTTAGCTGTGCTAGTTAACAGATTATTCAATAGCCTAGTAGTAATGATGACGAACAACTTTACCGTTGATTGGCCCGGAATGTAGTAAATTGTATATATTATTATTCATTTGTTTATTTTTATTTATTTTTGAAGAATAAGTTTTATTTATATAGCATTTATTTATTTATTTTTGGTTACATTCGCATTTTTTGTTAATCATTACGGCACTGTGTCTGGTAATGGTACCTGTGGTCTGCAAATACATTTATTGGTAGGCTTGATTTTACATTTTATGCTTACGTTTTTCTGGTTTGCTACATTATGTCGGGAGCTCTGGGATATAACGGAAAAGGATATGGACTTGGATCATCGGAAGTTGAAAGATAGTTGTGAGCTGCGGTTTGTCTTTGTTCAACAGACAAATCTAGAATGTATTATAGTTTGGTTGGGTTTGTCAAAATGTACCATTTGCTGGGGGGGGGGGGGGGGGTTCCTTTTTTTTTTTTTTTTTTTTTTTTTTTTTTTTCTCTCTCTCTCTCTGCATTTTCTATGGGACGTCAGTCACAGACAGAAGATACATCTTATGGGGGTATACGATATTTGGGCACACAGACAACTATCGATAAATAATGGTAGACACTGGTAATAAAGTTACAAGTACTGGAGGGTCAGCTGTGCGGTTTGTTAGTTGGAACGTTAGAGGTTTAAACGGACCAGTAAAAAGAACTCGCATATTTACGCATTTGAAGAGATTAAATACAGAAATAGCCTTTTTACAGGAAACACACCTACGTACTGAGGATCATAATCGACTGAGGAAAACTTGGGTCGGCCAGGTCTACCACTCCAGTTTTAGCCATAGGGCTAGGGGTGCAGCAATCATTATTCACAAAAGAATACAGTTTACTGCATCTGGAACGATTTCAGATCCCCAAGGTCGGTTCATTATTGTATAAGGTCATCTCTTCAATATTCCAGTAGTCTTGGTCAGTGTTTACGCACCCAATTGGGATGATGTTAACTTTGTTAAAAAAATATTTTCCTTGTTACCGGATTTAAACACTTACCATCTTATATTCGGTGGAGATATGAACTGTGTGATGGATACAACTATGGATCGTTCCAACCCTAAAACGGTACCCCTTTTAAAAATGTCTCAGACTCTCGCTGGTTATATGACGCAAATTGGTTGTGTGGATCCATGGAGGTTTTTATTTCCTGATAAAAAAGAATTCTCTTGCTTTTCACATGTCCACCAGACTTATTCAAGGATAGATTATTTCTTTACTGATAAAAGGCTTATCCCCTCAATAAAAAAGGTAGAATACTCTGCTATTGTTGAATCAGACCATGCCCCCGTCATTCTTGATATTTGTTTTTCTTATAATTACTCATCGCAGCCTGTGTGGAGACTGAACACTACTTTAATTTCAGATGCAACCTTTTGCCAATTCATATCTAGCGCGATTGACAACTTTCTACTAACGAATAAAACAGACTCTATATCACCATCATTATTATGGGAGACATTCAAGGTTGTAATAAGGGGTGAAATAATATCGTATTCTGCCTCACGTAATAAAGTAAAGAAACAAACACAGGAAAAACTTATTGAATCTATACAGAAAATTGATCACCAATATGCTATTGCTCCAACACCAGAACTACATAGAGAAAAACTGAGCCTTAAGACCAGATATGATTTATTATCGACAGAAAAAACAGAGCGTGATCTGGTTTTTGCCCGTACTAGGTTTTATGAACATGGAGAAAAGGCAGGTCGTCTTCTCGCCCAACAGTTAAAGATTAAATCAGCATCCCAGCATATTCCCAAGATTAGGAAAACATGTCAAGAAATTACAGTGGATCCTCAAGAAATTAATTCTACTTTTCAAAAATTCTATTCAGATTTGTATACTTCCGAATTTCCACACGATGACACTCTTATGTCAACATTCCTAGCTAATGTAAACTTACCCTCAGTTAAACAAGATCAAAAGAGTAATCTGGATAAACCTTTACAACTTCAAGAGATAGAAGATTCAATCAAAGCTATGCAGAGCGGTAAAGCCCCGGGACCAGACGGATTTCCCGTCGAGTTCTATAAGAAATTTTCTTCAAAATTGTCTCCCTTACTTCTCAGTATGTTCAATAATTCTCTTGAACAGTCGACATTGCCATCAAGTCTTACACAGGCCCATATCACAGTTCTCCTGAAGCCAGATAAAGACCCCCTGGATTGTAGTTCCTATAGACCGATTTCCTTATTAAATGTAGATGTAAAAATTTTATCTAAAGTATTAGCCTCTAGAGTAGAGCATATAATTCCAGATGTTATCTCACAAGACCAGACGGGCTTCATTAAGGGGCGCCACTCCTTCATTAATATTCGTAAACTTCTTAATGTTGTGCATTCCTCTGCGTCAGAGAGTAGTCCTGAAGTGATTATTTCTCTGGACGCAGAGAAAGCATTTGATAGAGTTGAGTGGAACTATCTATTTGCTGTGTTAGACAAATTTGGATTCGGCTCAAAATTCACTTCCTGGATTCGCCTGCTTTATCATCAACCAAAGGCAGCCGTAATCACAAATAAAATATGCTCACAATTTTTCTCTCTGTCTAGAGGTACACGGCAAGGTTGTCCCCTTAGCCCTTTGCTATTTATTTTGGCTATAGAGCCACTATCATCAGTACTCAGAACCTCACAGTCTATTTGTGGTATTAAAAGAATGAATGTCGAGTATAAAGTTTCTTTATATGCTGACGATTTATTATTATTTATAACTAACCCGCTGTCATGTGCCTCTCAGATTGTGAAAATATTTAAAGACTTCGGGTTCTTTTCAGGTTATAAACTAAATTTTTCTAAAAGTATATGCTTCCCTATAAAGCATATGGCAGATCAGATTATGGATACAGACTTGCCCTTTTGCATATCAAAATCAGGATTTAAATACTTAGGAATTAATATTACTCGTTCATACACTGGTCTGTTTAAAGCAAATTACAGTCCCATACTTAAAAAACTTGAATCTGACTTCCAACGATGGAGTGTTATATATTTGTCTCTAGCTGGTAAAATCAATTGTGTTAAAATGAATGTGTTACCCAGATTATTGTATTTGTTTCAGAGTCTTCCAATTTTTCTGCCAAAGTCCTTTTTTCAGTCAACTAATAGGTTGCTGTCTTCCTTTATTTGGGGTGGCAAAAAACCAAGAATACGTAGAGAGCTTCTTGAGAGACCAAAAAAAGATGGAGGATTGGCTCTCCTGAATTTGTTACATTACTATTGGGCAGCAAATTTACAAAAAGTCATTTATTGGTTTCAGTCTCCACATACGGACTGGTGTGCAGCGGAAGCTAAAACATGCCAGTCAACATCACTTGCCGTGCTAATTACAATGAAGTCACCATTCTCACCATCGCAGTTTTCCTCAAGTCCAGTTGTAATTTCGACTCTCAAAATATATAACCAATTCAGACAAGCATTTCAACTCACAGATTTTCTCTTGGAAAACCCCATATGTAATAATCATCTTTTCCCGGCTGCCAAGCTAGACTCTACTTTCAAGCAATGGCAACACCTAGGCCTAGTTAAATGTAGTGACTTTTTTATTGATAATACTTTTGCTAGTTACAATGATCTTGTTAAAAAATTTAGTCTTCAAAACTCAGATTTTTTTCGATTTCTTCAGGTTCGTCACTTTATCCAAGCCCACTGCTCTGTGTTTCCACAATTGCCCTCTGAGTCACGTTTAGATTTAGTTCTGAGGGTCCCTTCACACCTTAAGGGATTTATTTCAAAAATTTATAACCTGATCATGTCGTTCCAAAATGTATCAATAGAAAAGATCAAAACAGAATGGATAGGAGAGTTAGGAATAGACATATCTAAAGACACCTGGGATAGAGCTGTTGATCGAGTAAATGGGACTTCATCTTGTGCAAGACTCTGCAAGAATCTGATTCAGATGAAAGTTCTCTACCGTATTCATTACAGTAAAACAAAATTGGCTAAACTGTACCCAAATATAGATGAAACGTGTGACCGCTGCAAGGCATCGAAGGGAGATCTAACCCATATGTTTTGGTCATGTCCTAAACTGAGACAATTTTGGTTTTCAGTCTTTGAGGTTTTATACTCAGCTTTTAAAATAAAAATTCACCCTAACCCAATAATGGCTCTGTTTGGAGTCAGAGGTGACGACTTCCAAATAGATAAAAATAAAGAGAATGCCCTGGCTTTTGCCACATTAATAGCTAGAAGAAGAATTCTTCTAGAGTGGAAATCACACAATCCACCTAATATGTCATCATGGCTTAGTGATCTAATGATGTTTCTAAAAACTGAAAAAATTAAATATTTTCTCAGGGGTTCAACCAGAACATTTTACAAAACATGGGACCCTTTAATAAACTATTTTGAGAAGAATATACTCCTCACTCTTTAAAGTAATTTGAGGACCCCCCTCCTCTCCTTTCTTTATTTTACTCTTTCTTTTTTTTATTTTATATATATATATATTTTTTTTTTTTTCTAGTATCTGGGGTGTTGTGTTGGGATGGGAATCTGTTGGTGAAAATTTTGAAAAAGCAAAGCCTTTAATAGTGTTTGTCACGGAATACTTTCAATGTACCTTGTTCTGATAAAAAGAAAAAAAAAAAAAAAAAAACTGGAGCGACGACAGTGAAGGATGAGAGAGGGCCAGGCCTGGGCTTTTAGTCTTCTTCAGCAGCGCGTCCCTCCTTCTCCCGGGTTTTGGCTCCACTGTAATAATTAAACCTTAATAATCATCGGGAAGGAGGAGGCGGGAACCGGCGGACAATCAAATAACATTTTAATTACAAAAATAAACACAAAACAGCGCACCAGCCCCTCACGGACGACTGGTGCACTCAAATTAAAACCAAAACACAACTAAAAGCCCAGGCCTGGTCCTCTCTCGTCCTTCACTGTTGTCGCTCCAGTTTTATATTCTTCCATCTCCTACATAGGACTCGAGACCGGCGGTGGGCCGCAGGTGTCACTGATTTGCCCAATCATTGCCGGCCTCCCTCCTTGTTCCCACGTCCCTCTGCCCTGCCCCACTCGCCACAGAGCGGTGCTCTGCAGCAGTGCAGCAATTGTTAACGCACTGAGTCTATTTTTGCTGTGCTGCAGACGCTGAATTAAAGTGAAAGCGCATTGTTCGCGGAAAAAATGAACATGGATTGACATGGAAACGCAGTCACATGGGTTTTTGGCTAGGTTTAAAACAATAAAAAGAGCACTTTTAGATAAACAAGGAAAACAATATGTTAACTTTTATGGTTGCAGAAAAACAAAGTTCATTAAGACCCGTGGGATTGCTTGCGATAAAGATTTAAATGCAAAATGCACGAGACTGTTTCTGTCTGTGGTGTTTTAATTTTAAATATTTTAACAAGTAGGCTAATTATTGTTTAAATGTTTTGCCGCTTGCTTGAGCAGCTTATTATACAAACCTAGATGTAAAATGCATGAATAATGCGTTGTTTATATTTGAGTTTAAACTAATGTCTAAATGAAAGATTGTTCTGTGATAAAAGACTTACATATATATATATATATATATATATATATATATATTTTTTTTTTTTTTTACATGATATCAAAACAATGAACAAATGTTGTGTTTGTGGACTAAACCGACGCGGATCAGTAGCGGACTGCAAACACGTCCTGTGTGAAAGCAGAATGAGTCCGTGCTGCGGACTGCATATGCACTGCAGGCAGACTATGCATATATAATATCCATTTTATGCAAGTGCTGTCGGGCTAAAACACGAGCAATTTGCTCCAGCACCTTAGCCGCAAGCACGTCTTGGAATATCAACCAGCAGAAAATGCATTGTACACCTGATTATGCATAAAAAATAAAAAAAAAACGTCATAAACCGGAAAACCGGTATAATTTTGAAAAAAAAAACGGTATATACATTTTTGGTCAAACCGCCCAGCACTAAGGCTGAGGACTGTTTCCTGATCCAGTAGCCTACAGTGCATCTGTGACACAAAGGCTGTTTCTATAAAGTTGGGCTGTTCCAACTTTGCAAGGACAGTCTGGCTTTTCTGACTCACAGTCTGTAAGTGCATTTTTTGTATTTAAAGAATTTGCCACTGACTATTTAAACATGATTTTTCAGCAGTGTATACTAGCACTTGTTGTTTGTTGTTTCTCCGATCACAAATGCAGACAAGGTTTTGTTTAGGTGGCGCGATACGCAACACAACGTTTAAAAAGACATAAGTCATTATAATCCGTAATTATGTCCCCACTGGATGCAACAACTGCCTTGTTTGTTATGGGTTTTATTGTTTTTTTCTCATCGTGCTGGGAGACGGCATCACAGTATGGCAGAGATGGGACCAAGTCACACATGTGCAAGTCTCAAGTAAGTCTCAAGTCTTAACCTTCAAGTCTCAAGTAAGTCCCAAGTATTTTTTTCTTGGGCAAGTCAAGTCAAGTCAAGTCAAGTCAAGTCCTGTAGTAAGTCAAGTCAAGTCCAAGTCAAGTCACCTTATTATTGTAATTTTACCTGCAGAATCTGATCTTAATAAAGTTAAAAGACAAGATATAAGTAACTGTCAGTAAATTAAAATAATTTGGATTTGCATTGTAAATACTCATGTTCAGTAAAATACATCATGGAATCAAACAAAATTGTAACTTCATAAAATTATTTTTCACTTATGCCAACAGTGTTTGAAATGTTTTACATTTTCAACATTGAGTCCATAAAACAAATAACAGCTAAACATCCAACAGACTCCTCTCTGAACACCTCTCTCTCTAACGATGTGACGTGACGTGACATGACATTCGGCCAAGTATGGTGACCCATACTCAGAATTCGTGCTCTGCATTTAACCCATCCAAAGTGCACACACACAGCAGTCCACACACACACACTGTGAACACACACCTGGAGCCGTGGGCAGACATTTATGCTGCGGCGCCCGGGGAGCAGTTGGGGGTTTGATGCCTTGCTCAAGGGCACTTAAGTCGTGGTATTGAAGGTGGAGAGAGAACTGTACATGCACTCCCCCCACCCACAATTCCTGCCGACCCGAGACTCGAACTCACAACCTTTCAATTGGGAGTCCGACTCTCTAACCAGTAGGCCACAACTTCCCCTCAAACACAGTTTACATACAACAATAAACTTTCTTACATTTCTCCACTCTCTCTCTCTCTCTCTCTCTCTCTCTCTCTCTCTCTCAAGTTTAAGTTCAAGTTGCTTTATTGGCATGCCATTTGAGTTACAGTATTGCCAAAGCATTTAGATACAGAATAAAATATAAAATATAACAATAAAATACAATACAATAAAAATAGCAACAGCAGATACTATTTCTAATACAAATAATAGTAATTATATAAAATTAAGAATATCAAATAAAACAGTTGAATAACATAAATGATCCCTTTCGTATGGTGTATAAATATTTAGCAGCTAGTGTGACTGCCATCTCATTCTCTCCAAGTATATAGAGTAGTTTCTCTGAGTCATTTAGAGACAAGAATGAATGATTCAAAGCTTCAAACTGTGGGAAGAATGTTTCTCCTGTAGTGCTGTATTTGGGAAGTGTTTCTCATCCTCTGTTTGATTCAGCTCACAGTGTTTGCACAGTCTCTCTTCTCTCGGTAGCCAGGATCTTTTACTTCTACCAATCTCTATTTCCAAATCATGATCACTGAGTCTATATTTTGAAAGGATTTGTATTTCTTTTAATTGCTTGATTGATAAGTAATTTGCCAGTTTTGTGGTTCTGTTTAGGGCCGAATATCACTGGAGTTTTGGTTTGGAGCTCAAATTCATTTTTTCCTTTTTCATCTTAATGATACTTCAGATTTTTGTCAATTAGTTTCTGAATGTTGGGGTTGATTGGAGTCAGAATCAGTTTGGGTTTCCTTCATCAGGTGAAGCACGAGTGTGTTTCTCTCTCTCTCTCTCTCTCTCTCTCTCTCTCTCTTTCTCTCTCTCTCACACACACACACACACACACACACACTCTCTCTCAGAGTATATCCGTAAGTCATTACCTCTATTACAAGGTATTGCACTTGCAAAATATAAGATTTGAGAGAGTCTTGTCTGCAAGCCTAGCACGATGTGGCCTATCCCACCATGTATGCGCCACCGGTATGCGCGCTCATAATGGAAGCAACGCGGTCGCGACGCGCTTGTTTTTTCCAATCGCGTCCGCACCGCATCGAATTAAAAACATCTCAACTTTTCAGAGAGCCGCAAGCGCACCACAGGTCATGTGACAAGAACCAACCAATCAGCTTCATCCTTTCCCCTAACAACATTGAAAGCTCAGCCAAGATGAAGGAACAGCTGATCATAGCTGTATATAGATTGCCATTTTGAAATAAATTTAGTAGCAGAGCTACTGCAAGCGATTTTTAGTGCTGCAAATCCATTTATCATTTGCTGAAATTCCCGCATCTTCATGGAGAGAGCGCGTCATGGTTGCTCAGCAACGGCAGACGCCTCAGGGGCGCAACTGCCCGATCGCTTTGGAAACAAGGAGAAAGCGGCGCGCCTAGCGATTTCCACGCGTTTTTAGCCGCAAATTATTGACGACAAAAGCGATGACCCTCGGTACCCCTCAAGCTGAGATGTTGATGTGATTTGATATCTGATCTAAGTGGGCGTGGTGTGCGGTAGAGAGGGCATGACTGATGATAGTGTCCTGGTCCAGTCATGACAACGCGATTCTCAGCCTGCGCTCCAGCCGAGTAATCTATTTTATTTTTAAAAATAATTTATATATTTTAAATTCAAACTGAAAACATGATGTGATTAACACTCAAGTCATTCAAGTCATCGTGTCTCAAGTCAAGTCAAGTCCCGAGTCTTTAACTTCCAAGTCCGAGTCAAGTCTCAAGTATTTTATTTTTTGTCAAGTCACAAGTCATAAAAATAGCGACTCGAGTTGACTCTTGTCCAAGTCACCAAGTCACAAGTCCCCATGTCTGCAGTATGGTGAGGGACGTAACATTTCTGTCACACGCTTGAGGCATACAGCCAATCACAAAGCACTGGATAGCTGGCCAATCGGAGCACAACTCGCTTTTCAGAACGATGAGCTTTGTAAAAATCAATGCGTTTCAGAAAGGGGGGGCATAGAGTAGAAACAATAATGTACAGTATGAGGAAAATGTGTTTTTGTAACCTTAAACCAGATAAACACATTGCATAACACCAAATACACAAAATAATATTCTTTTTAGCAATGTCATATGACCCCTTTAAGTTTGCAGTTTTTTTTAGTCTGTTACTTTTCTCCACCGATACCGACCCTGTCCTTGCCACACTATCTCAGAGAATGCCGTGCACCATGAGTCTCTGCAGCATTTAAATGGTGCAAGAGAATGTGTGTCTGAGAAACAGGAATCACTCCTCTCCCTCGGCATCACCACTACAGCCATTCATCAAAGTGCTGTGACTCAGTAAATATTCATCAGCCACTTACAGTGACTGACAGCAAGCACAGCACACAGCAAACACCAAATTACAAACAGAGTGGAGATAGAGGACTGCAGGAGGGAGGCAAGAGATTTGGTGAGAAAGGAGACATGCTGATGGAAATAAGCTGTTGAAATGTCTGTGCAGTTATTCATTAAGAGATCATGAGAGATAGACAGACACTAGTGTGCCCTTGAGAGCTGAATGTACGTGACTTGAGTGCCGATGTGTTATTTGGACCTGAGCACCTGTACATGGATTGTGATTGTTAGTTACAGTGTGAAAAGGGCACATGGCAGCACCTGGCCTTCGAACTTTTTCAAAGTGCAGGCAGACTCTAAAGTTTAGATTGCAGTAAAATAAATTATTCAGGTTGGTAAAGGTAACATCTTTTGGAGCCTAAGAATTGCCCTTAGACATGCAGTAAAATGTCTTGCATTGGGTACATGGTAATATTTTTTGGTGTGTGTTGTTTTTGCATTTAATATTTTTCTGTTTTACTTAATGTATCATTTATTTTATAATTTTTTTACTTTAATTTTAGACCAATTTAAGAGCTAAAGTCACAAAATATCTGGTCATAGAGAAATAATCTTGGAACGCTTAGATATGGATGTGAGATTAAATGCCATAGTGATTTATCTCAACCTTAAAAGTACTATGTCCTTAATTGTAGGTCAGAGTCCTGCAGTGGGTTTGTTCTGACAGCCCAGCCACATCTGACTCCAGGCTTTAGACCGTTATCATTAGTGCAAGGACTTGGGTTTGTGCAGCAGTGTTTCGGTTTCAAGTATAAATTAAGACAGCAGACTGGCCATCAACTGGTAACTTAAAATGGACAGTCTACACTGTCTGTCATAAAAATCTTAGTTATGATGTATATCTTACAGTCTGACTTAAAAGACCATCAATGTTCTACTGTCTGCCTTTGGTTTTACCCAAGATGCCTCTTTGGGTTTTATGTACAATCTAACAAGCAACAGTCAAGGACAGAAAAAAAACAAAGTGTGAACCCAACTTTATAACAACTTGCACAACAGCGATGGAGAGTCATGGTCATTACTTCTGTTTTTCTGTAGATTATTATATACTGTATATATTTTTATTCTTTGTTATTTGCTCTGCTGCAGAGTCCTTATTAGTACCTTTTTTTTATTTTTTTCAGTTTTTTACTATGTATCTAGAACCATTCGAAAGTTTAGGGTTTATTTATTTGTTTAAAGTTTATTTATTGATTTACTTTTATTCAGCAAGGATTCATTAAATTGATCAAAAGTGACAGCCAGGACTTTAACATTGTTACAGAATTTCACATAAATGCTATTCTTTTGAACTTTCTGTTCATTAAAAATAAGTATATCGTGCTTCCCACTAAAATACTAAAAATTAAATGTTTCCTGAGCAACAAATCAGCATAGTAAAATGATTTCTGAAGGATCATGTGACCCTAAAATCTGGAGTAATTGCTCCTGAAAATTCAGCTTGGCAATCACTGGAATAAATTACATTTTAAAATATATTTTGTATTTTGAAATAACATTTTCTTTTTAAATCTTACCATAATGTTTGTGAATGTGTGCATTGCCTGTAGTGCTATCAGTTCTGTGCATCATGCGCTGCAATTTACATTTATAAATTAAGGATAAATCAAAACCTTAACCGTATGTATAAACTGTAGCAATTGCAAGCACTGCTAATAATAAGCTTCAGCATGATTTCAGTCCTTCACTAACACACTTAACTGGGGTGAGGACCTAAACATGATTTTCAGTGAACTTTTCCTTTAATATTAGTGAGTGACATTTCATGGCTACGGCTTGGCAAATTGAGGCCAGTAGTATTAAGCAATGTAACTTCCAAATCACAACCGAAAATTAGAATGGGATTAATACAAGAGGAAAGAATCCTCAGGATACCGTACAATTCAGATATGTAATTTGTTCTATTTCCAATAAACAGGTCTTCAAAAGAATTCCTCAACCACATCAAATTCACAGAACAGGCACTCAAGCTTTCCAGTATTGCCTTGTCTCAATATTTATACTCAGTCCCACTACTACTTTCCACTAGCCAAGATCCGCAGAGCCTGTAGTTTCATTTGCAGAACCACATTTCCAGTCACACTCCAGCGGGTTTGCAATCTAAGCCTGTAAGGATAAGTAATGGCCAAGACTGTACAAAATAAAGGTAAATGCAGAAGTGATGGAAAAACACAGCCAAAAGCTTATGTGCACGCCCCCAGACAACATGCTGCCCGTGTCTGTAGACATGAGCTCAAGTGGGCCAGTCTAATGATTGAAGGTGATCACTTCTGACCGTGTAGCGTTTTATGTGGGGAGAATATACAGTATGTTTTTTTGTTCTGCTTCAGATGCTTTCTCGTGCTGCTCAGATTTCTCAGGGGGGAGGAAATGCAGAAATAAGTTTGTGACCTTAAAAAGTCTAATATCTAATATCCTGAGCGTTAACTGCACTGGAGCTTGAAATTAATGTTGGATTTTCATTTCAAGAGCATCAGCAAAGTCAAGTGTCTTGGGGAAAAGGCAAGTTGTCCATCTGAAATAGTCGGCAATACCTAACATGCGTGTCGTAATTTGATAAAGAATCTCAAACACCAAAGGCGTAGACAGAAAAGATGACAGGCTTTTAAGAAATCATAATGTCATGTCTGGAACTAATTCAAGTGAGCTTTAGAAACAACCAAGCAAATATTTAATCACTATGATGCTTATTACTTGGCAAAAATTTTTTGCCATAAATCGGAAACAAAACTACATTTATAAATAAAAAACACTTTAGATACCTTTCTACCTCAGTGTACTCCCAGCATTTTTCAGCAATGGTTTGATCATGCACCGATTCACCGGGAGTGTGATGACTTGACCCTGCAAAATGCTGAAACCTTGCATTTATGGTTACTTGTATCAGATGCATCTAAAAAGCATCTAATCACTGCTGCTGTGTTCACCAGTTAAACAATTGACTGTTATCTAGAGTTCAGCATTGCATTTGGCCTAATGACTCATTTGTAGAAATTGCACTGGAAATGTTTTTTTTTTCTGTTTGTTTTTTTCTTTATGAGCTTTGTCTCAATGCACTTTATGGAGTACAGATTGGCCATCATAAAACATTCCTTGAGAGAGGTGCTGCATACAGAATAGAGCCACAAGGCAATTAGCTTTTATGGTGTTTAGTTCAAACCCATGTAGTACGTGCCTTACAGATACTTAAGTTAAAGTTGGAACTGTTTGATTTGTGGATTTTAATTGTAGGTCTTTCTGGAGGTCTGATCTCATTTGTACTGTCGTATCGTAATTGCTTGAAGCATAGAAACCATATAAAAGTTCTTTAAATAATCTGGTCAGGCAGTGTAACAATCTTTAAATAGTTCTTTAGTTAGTTTATATTATGGGATAAAGTTTTTTGTTCCTTTTTATTTAGCAAGGACACGTTAAATAAGTGGTGGTAAAGATATTTATAATGTTACAAAAGAATTCTACTTCAAATAAATGTGAACTGAACTTTCTTTTCATCGAAGAATATTGAAAATAAATACATTTTGTATTAACAAATTATTTTAATATTTGTAATATTTATATTGCAGAATGATTTTTATATTCTCACCAAGGCTGCAAGTAAATGCAATTTTTGCAATAACTTCTGAAAAATAGTATGGATTAAATAAAAGGGAAAAATCTCTCACAGTTCCATCTCTCTTTCTTTACTCTGTCTTTTCATTCTACTGTTCTCTCTTTCACACACGTAGCCATGGCAGTTTGTTGAGCACAGCAGATGTTGCAATAAGGGTCCGGGGAGAATCAGTGGCAGCAGAAATAGTGGGCACTATTAAACTATTAGTTATGGAGAGGGTTTGACTCTCTCCCTTTCTTCGTTTCCTTGATAAACCCCCGAGACAACACAGATAGAGGGAGAAAGCCTTCAGACTCATGCCTTTGGCTTGGAGATTAGAGATGTTCCGATACCCTTTTTCTCTTCCCGATACCGATTCCGATACCTGGGCTCAGGGTATCGGCCGATACCGAGTACTGATCCGATACCTGGGTGTGTATCTGTATATACAGCTTTACATACTACTAGCCCTGTGTAAATTGCTAGAATTATTTTATGGTGTGCTTCAGACTTATCCCTTAATAAAACATGAACAAATACATGGTGAACTACTGTATTTATTAGAGTATTTTTATTATCTGACATGAATTTGACCGTAATATTATTTATTTTCTTAAGCGAAAAAGAACTTCAAATGCAGCCAAAAATCTAACACCGCAAACTAAAAAAGGTATTTTAGTTTTACAGTATAACTGTATAAAAAAACTGCAAAACTTCTATATTAATCAGATAATCTCTTTACAACAAAAGTAAAAAACAAGCAACCGTCTAGGCATAATTATTATTATTAATAGAGACGTATTATTACTACATAGAGACGTAGCTAAATCTACTGTAGGCTACAACAGTAGCTTAATATATTGTCAATTTACTCGCCATGAAGATCTTTGAGTGTCTGTGTTTATGATATGAGTTTTCTCAAATGAAACGGTAAATTCTCATGAAGTGACGGTTTATGCGTTCGTGTCCTCATATAGTGACACACGGCAGAGACTACAAACAGCGAGCTCCCGTGCATCTGCGCCCGTCTCCCACAGAGATGTAGAATTTGCAGGAGTAATATTTAAATAGTATTTTGCAGTTTAATATTCACAGACACTAGTATATATTCGGCTAGAGTATGGAGCCCTGCGCTTAGACTAACACGGAAGCGAATGAACGCAGCTGCGGGGACCGAATATACTCGGGAGTCGGTAACTTACAACCGGTACTACAGAGACGCTTGTATCGTCACATTTTTACATTTTCAGCACCGTCTTGGTAGTGAATTGCCAGTACTTGTGGCATCCCTAGTCGCCGTTTTACTGTCTGGTTGGTCTAGTCTGAAATACTGCTAAACAGCGGACATACTGCTAACCACTGATCTAGAAGTGGCTTCACTGTCTGTTGGCAGTTTAGAACGCGACGAGCGATCCAGTCATATATAGATCAGTGCTGCTAACGCGTTTTCATTTCTTCTTCGCTGCTCTAAACAGGGGTTGCTTGTGGCAACACAACACAACTTCCTGTGTTTGCAATGCATTCTGAGCAGCGAAGAAGAACCGTGCAGCGGTTAGGCAAAGCTAGCGGTCATAACTAGGTCTTGAAAATGGTATCGGATCGGTATATGGGTTCATGTACTCGCCGATGCCAGAATTTGTTGTGGTATTGGTGATATTTCCGATACTAGTATCGGAATCGGAACAACTCAATTGGAGATGCAACTAAGTATACTTCTTTTTTTGTATACATAAGTACTTTCATTCACAAACACATGCCTGCATTTAATTAAATAAACCTCTCAACTAATCAGAACCTCTCTGATGGTTTTCTCTCAAGATGAGACTGAATCTGAAGAATGAAATCATCACACCGGCTGCCACGTCTGCGTTCATTTTAGAACAGCTCGCAACCTGTCGCCAAATGAAACTGGCATGGATGACACAAAGTGAGAGAGTGTGGGATGGAGAGATGGCTTGTAGGAAGCGGAGAGAGGAACTTAGACTGATTGCCACTGGAATTCCCCAAGTAACTATTGAGTCCAATTTGATTTACACCAGAAAGGTCTGGCATCCAGAATGCCAGCCTTGTGTAAATGCCAATCAAGATTCATTCAGTATGATGAGGCCTGATTTCAAGTCCAGTAGAAAGCCAGAGAGTGTAGATTTTACTCAATATTGGCAGTGTATTTATGGGAATGGAAATGAGGCAGTGAGGGATGAATGTGTAGACAGTTCTGCAGGTCTTGGGTTGCAACTAATTTTATTATTTCATTGCAAAGTGAAGTCATAGATGAGAAGGCAGTAAAGATATTGTAGTCTTAAATGACGTAAGAGCAAAAGGGATTCAAGTCTTATAAAAAGAGGGATAAAAAGCAAAAGTGTTTGTGGTGCATAAAAGTCTGAGGCCATTTGGGGTGCCTCTGGACAAGCTGAAGCAGCAGTCTGGACAGATTAGCAGAGCTGTGAGTCTGAGGACTGATGGGTATTTTTAGAGTGATTTAGAGTTCCTGACAATAATGATGATGATAACACTGCGGTTCTACAGATTGAGATAGAGAGAGAGAAATGCCACACAGTATCTCCCAACAATTTTCCACTCTTGAGATTAGTTTTATTTGTGGGAAAACAGTATTTTTGAAATATGAGCTGAAACTTTAAAAGGGTTATTAAGTCAGTGCCGATAGCTTTGTGGACAGCACCGTTGTATTAGGGGCGTCCCGAGTTCAAATCCCAACCAGAGGAACTCTCCTGATCATAACTTCCTGATCTCTTCTTTTTCTCACTTCGCTTCCTGCCAACTCTGATCTCTCTCATCATAATAAAGGCAAAAATGGCAAAAAAAAAAAAATTAAATAAGTTGATTTGTGGAAAAAATACTAAAAATAATAATAATTATTGTATTAAAGTTTTTGGGCTCTATCATAGACCCGATCCAATGCGGTACCAGGCGCGACTCAAGTGTTGTTGTTTTTTTTTTTTGCCTATATTCAGCCCGATGCAGTATAGCAAATGGATATGCACCCTTTTGTGCGCTCGTGGGCGTGTTGTGTTTAGGCGCATTATTGGCGTGTTACTATTTTGAGGAAACAACTGCGCCACTGACCAACTAAAACCTGGTCTAAAGTAAATGGTAGTAGTTGCAGTATTTTTTATTATTTAAAGAGTGTGTTCGTAATATGTGCCTATAGGTAGGTCCACAACGTGCGTACACTCTGCTTATTACACACAGGGATGCGCAGCAGCACACAAACATGCCAAATATTATTGAAATCGAAAGGATTACAATATAAAAGATTATTGTTGTGTAGGCTACATAAATATAAATATGCCTACATGTTATAATATATAGCCATTGCATGTATCAGAATTGGGCTAACAATTTGTTCGCGCACAAGCATCTCTGTTAGTCAGTCAGTCACAAATCAGTTCACAAATGATTCATTTAATGATAACTCAATTAACTCACTGACTCAATGCTCATTGAGATTAACATTATATAGCTTACATTTCAGTTTAAATTAAAAACAAATTGTGAAAACAGTGATAATTTTTTTTTTTTCTCAGGATTGTTTGATGAACTTTTTAATTACTGTGGGGCATATGTATTCAGTAAATATTCATATCTACATCCTCTCTGCAGGTAATTCCCAGATGGGGGCCACTATAGTAGACGCCCTGGATACCCTTTACATAATGGGC
The DNA here is from genome assembly GCF_963082965.1 of Carassius carassius. Classification (NCBI taxonomy): domain Eukaryota; kingdom Metazoa; phylum Chordata; class Actinopteri; order Cypriniformes; family Cyprinidae; genus Carassius; species Carassius carassius. The sequence goes on along the minus strand of NC_081773.1, from coordinate 18,427,756 downwards.
CTCCACGATGAGTTTAAGGATGGCCAGGAGTGGATCAAGCAAAACTTGGATTTCAGTGTGGTAAGTGGCCAAGACTCGGACATGAACACACACACGGACACACGCTTACCAACAACACTTGTCTTTGTCTGTTTGGAGGCAAAGCGTTCGTGTCTGTTTTTGTTTTCAGACACAGTTATATCTCAGGACGCTGTTATTTCACAGTGGTAAGCTGTATACTTTGGCAGCCAGCTGACACAGCTGTATTAACAGTCATTCAACACCCACTAACCCCTCAGAGACTTCAGTCCTCAGCGTGTGTGCATCTTTCAGGTTTTGATCAGGTTGTGGTGGCACTCCGTTAAAAACGTGTTGAGTTGATGTGGCACATCATCGTATCCAGGAGACAAGACTGGCGCCATGGAAACAATGTGAACCGCTCTGCCTCCGGAATTAGCTGGTGATGTTGAGGAAAAAATGGCAGACAAAAGATTTGTCAGAGAATGAAGCTGGGACTGGCAAGTGGCCCCAGGGGCCCCGTGTCTCCTGCTCTCGTTCTCTTTCTCTGTCTGCATTCACATCTTGACCCATTAATGGGATTTCTCCAGTTTCTCTCCCTATCGGTTGTTTTTCCGACCTCTCCTCCATCAGATATGGAGAGCCTGTATGTTTCTCTTGGCTTTATCATCTCTATGGTGACTGCGTGTTGTGGGATTTTTCTCCCGTCTCCCTTCTGCCACCTTTCTTTGAGCAGATCTGGTGGACTCTTAGCGCCTGAAGTCTCCTCTGCGTGTTTAGTTCATCTTTTTGGTTTTCCAGCAGTGACCTAATTTCTTCTCTCTCCCCCTCCTCACTCTTATTTTTGGACAAGTATATCTTACAAAGCATGTGCACTCTGAAGGATGACTCATGTTTGGACCGTTGGGTCTGGCCGCTGAGGGCTCAGTATGTCACAGTGGGATTGGATGTGTTGGAAGGATTTTTGGAAGAGGGCAATAAACTTCACAGCATAAGTGAGGAAGGGAAGCGTGTGCAAAACCCTTTGTTTTCAGAAAGATATTGCACAGCACAACTGTTTTCAACATTGCAGAATGTTTCTTGGACACCAGGGGTCTCATTCATAAACATTGTGTACGCACAAAATAGGCATAAAAATTGCTTATGCAATTTTCCACACATTTCGGGATTTATTAAAAAAAAATCTTACAGACATTCTAGCCCATGCGTACACGCTCTTTTTCCTGGCGTGAGAGAAGTTATGAAGTAAGCAACGATTTTAAAATCTGTTTTAATTTCCACTCTCCATTAATGAGAGTGGAATATTTAATTTAAATAAGCACTGAAAATACATAGTCATTACGCAGAAGTTAAACTTATATGAAATTAAAATAAAAATTATATGAATTTAGACATGTTTAGTGGAATGCGCATGCTATGGAAGGTGCATGCTAATTCATCTTTAAACTATGGCAGACACTGCTGGATTCAGTGGTCGAACGGTCCATTGTCCGGTTTGAATAGGTCCAGTGATAATAGCTTACTGTGCAACTGTTGATGCCATGTGAAGGCATCTTCAACAACATTATGAAAAATACCACTGTATTTCAAGGATACAAGAAAATTATCATTTGCAGGTTTTCTTTTTAAAATAGGTTACTTTGTCAGTGACTCGCCGAGTCAGATAATTCTATTTACACTACAATATATATAGGCTAAAAATAGCTAAACGATGTTCACCTTACCAGCAAAATTGCGTAAATTAAATTTGATTTGAATTGATTAAAGCAATTGAAATACTATTTGGCCAGTGGAAAAGAATGAGATCAACTCTATTCTAAAATACTTATCTGAGAACTACTTTAAACAGTGTTTTTATGTATTTTTATTTTTATGTATTTATGCTAAAACATAACAAAGATTCTGGATGATTTTTATCAATACAAATTGTGTATTGCACAAATGGCATTTATAGTCCGTATCTCATATTTCCTTAATGTCTTATACCTTTAACAGTGATAAATATGGTGTCACGTGGATGGGAATATGCATAGAAATGATATGCAGATGAGATGATACATAGTAAAACTAGGCGTTGTAAGCTCCATATGTGGTGATTTCTGGGAGGAGTCATGTGGAAACGCACGTATGCACAATATTCTCCTGACTGGGATTTATAAAGGGATTTTTGCGCAGGTTCTGGCATATGTATAGTTTTATAAATCTGAAAACTTATGTGCATACGCAAAATCTAGCTTTTGTGCATACAGTAAGATTTCTTTGTTTCGCTCATCAAGTCTGTATTTATTTGATCAAAGTCCAGAAAAAAAAGTTATATTGTGAAATTTCTAATATTGGTTTCCTATTTTAATATACTTTAAAATATAATTTATTTCTGTGATGCAGCGCTGAATTTTCATCTGCAATTTCTCCAGTCTTCAGTGTCACATGATCCTTCAGAAATCATTCTAATATGCTGATTCATTATCAGTGTTGAAACTGTTGTGCTGTTTGTTTTTAACATTTCCTTGGAACCTGTGATACTTTTTTCTTTGATTTCTTTGATGAAGAAAACCTTTTATCCATTTAACACATCCTTGCTGAATAAAAGAGAAAGAAAAAAATAATTGACCACAAAACTTTGAGTAATGGTATATATTGTAACACAAAATTCATATTTTGAATAAACACTGTTCTTTTCATCTTTATTTATCAAAGAATCCTGAAAAAAAGTATCAGAGGTTGCAAACAAATATTAAGCAGCACAACTGATTCCAGCATTGATTATAAATCAGCATATTAAGATTATTTCTGAAGGATCATGTGACACTGAAGACTGGAGTAATGATACTGAAAATTCAGCTTTGCTTAACAGGAATAAATTATATTTTAAAATAAATTAAAATAGAAAACTTATTTTAAATTGCTATTATATAAAAATAAAAAAAGTTGGTAATCAAATAGATGCAGCCTCGATGAGCATAAGAAACTTCTTCTTAAAAACATAAAAAATCTGACTGATCCCAAACAGCACATTTATAGCCACCATCTAAAAAAACTTATGGAGCCTTAACTTTTGAAAGGCACTGAATCCAGAACTTCGTAAATTAAGATTAATATGTACTTTAAAAGTTAATTATTCCATTATATTTGTATTTATTAAATGTTTAGATTGATTACCTTATATCAAAGTGCAGCTCATCATTTTATAATAAAATGAATAGTTCACCCTCACCCCCCCAAATAAAAAAAAGCAATCACTTACAGTACTGACAGTTTCATCTGTTTTTGTCTATACAATGAAAATCAAAGGGGTTCAAACCATCTGATTGGACCCCTGTTGACTTTCATTATATCTATAAAAAGTTGCTGAGACATTTTAATGTACCATCTTTTGTGTTCCACAGTCGAAATGCACCCTCTCTCTCTCTCTCTCTCTCTCTCTCTCTCACTCACTCACTCACTGTGCGTGTTTCTGTTGTTATGATGGATGAGGCTGCCTGCCATCAGCACTAATCGCAGCTGTTAAACCAAAAACTGAATTAATGGGCCTTGGTCAAAGAACGGTCATATCTGAATTCATCTGGTGCACGTTCACTTTTGTCAAAATTAATAGACATGCTAAATGAATGCTAAGTGGAAGGGGTTGGTTAAAGCGTGTTCTTGTCTTATCAAATTAGTGTAAAACCTAGTCGATATAAGACGCTTTAACAGCGTTATGTTCAGAACTGGAAAACCTGCTTATATTTCATAAGCGGTATACAAAAACAGGTGCTGTTTTTAGGTGCTGAGGATTATGGGATTGTGACGGGGCTAAAACAGGATTTCAGGAGCCTGTACAACCATACCATCGAATTGTTTGAATTAGTTCCTTTGCTATACGAGACTTAAAGGTAGGTGTGTGTGTGTGATTAGCTGCTGTTTGTGGTGTGTGATCTTTGTGCGAGTGGAAAACTGCTTCATGGTAATTTTCTCTAAATAAAGGTTGAAGCTGACAAGATGGATGTTGATGATACAAACACACACGCACTGCTCCAGCATTCATTTCAGTCTCACTGAGAGATTATTGTATCAGTTTGATGTCGATTTGAAGTTTATTTGGGAGCTTTGCGTGGCTGTTATGTAGATATTCCATGCACATTAATCAACAGTTATGTTCTGAAAGTAAAAATCACTTTCATTTTCTTCAGACTTTTAAAAGCACTTTTCTTCTTTCAATGTCAAACTGATTATATATTTGAATATTTCGCAATAAACCTCAAATATATTGAATTTTGCTAATGTGTAGGGTCAGTAAGATTTTTTTAACCAAGTGAATACTTCTGTTCTGCAAGAATGTTTATTCTATTTTGATTTTATTTAAATGTCAGTTTCCTCAAAAAAATTTAAGCAGAACAATTAACACTGGTAATATATAAGAAATATTTAATTTGAGCACCAAATCAGCATATTCGAATGATTTCTGATTTACCATGTGGCACTGAAGACTGGAGTGATTTTTTACCTTTTTTAAAAATGTTTATTATAATTATTCGCCCCTAAATAAAAGTTTCTTACTGTTGGTTTGATTCAGATGCATTTTAGAGGATGTTCTGAATTTCCTAAAAACAGGAAAAATGCTTCGGTAACCAAGGACCCTGACAAATTAGGCTATCGCTGTTCTGCTCATACTCTTTCTCATTTTTCCCTCTGGTTCTACAGAATGCAGAAGTATCTGTCTTTGAGGTCAACATCCGCTTCATTGGAGGGCTTCTGGCTGCATACTACCTCTCCGGACAAGAGGTACGTTATCATTGCTTATGGATTTTTGCAAGTTTGTGTGCATGTTTCATCTCTGTCTCCGCTGTTCAGTGTCAGTTATTTCAGATGATGGAAGTTTGTGCAGGCCTCCACATACAGTATATGAAGATCTGGACAGAGAGAGAGTTAATCTTAGGGCAGTGCTGTTGGCTCAGAGAAATAAGAACCGTTTCTTCAGGGGAAATAAATGTCCCTCTCTCAGGCCCATGTTAATTAACGTTTCCCTTCTGTCTTATCTGCCTATGGACATTAATGAATAAGGGCACAAATAGTCTCTCTCTCTTTTCCCTCATCACTGTGCAGCGTATCTCTGCCACTGCATATCACAGTGTTCTCCTACTTTTAGTCTGAAGGTGAAAATGCAAAGGAATTAAACTGCAGCCATGCGGCACGACCACATCCCCGCTCCGCACACTTCATTAGATGAGTTTAGATACTGGACGTGGAACTCGCTTCCCTTACATACAAAGTCATCACACTTGTCTGTCCCCCGCCTGCCTGCCTCGCTGTCCCAAGTGACCTTTTGTTCCTTCAGTACAGTGTTTTGAGACGCCTGGGAGTCAGGCCTCAGTCACACTTTGTTCATCTGAGTGTTTTCTGCATATGTGCTGTCATAGACATGCAGTACAGCATGGGCTAAATTTTGGAGGCAGTGTGTCCAATTTAGCAGTGCTTGTATTGCCAGTAGCAAACATGGAGAGAAGTGATTATATTAAATGAATTGTTTCAGGAATCATTAAATAACATCTGGATTAACCGTGCATTTGGATCTTGTAATTACATCTAGTTGCTGTGGAGAGCTGTATCCAAAATATGCCCAAATTTGAGCAACTCTGTTACAGAGATTTCCTTTAAAGAAATCAGAATCCAAGCCAACATTTATGTTACAAGAGACACTGAAACACAGTTTCGGGTTCAGACATTTTCAATTAGCCCCCATGGAGTTAAAAACACAAATAAATGCTCAGCCATTAGCATCAAAAATATATGATGCATACTCTGCATCAAAAATATGAACATGCTGTCGCACCTCTAATAACTTTTAAGGCTTATTTTGCAGCATTTACATGAGCCTTTTGATGGATTGCATCAAGGAGCTTTAAAAACTGGTTATACTTACTAAGTGAATAAATCGTGTTTGTGCTGAACTCCTACAAAGCAAAAAATGAATGCTTTCCTTCGATCCATGAATGCATGTCTCTCACTTAATGTATGCAGTCTCACAGTCTGTCGTAGGAAATCAACACATACTGCTGTGAATAATTAAGAGAAGTGTCTTCTCATTGGATAAGTACACAATGATATCTAATGAATAATTATGAGACACCGTTGCATCATCGAAGTACTGTAGTCCTTTGCCACTTCACAAACTGTGACATTATATTATGACATTATTATAATGTAGATTTTAAATCCATAAGACGAAAATAGCACAAAAAAGCCCAAAATGAACACCTCTGCTAAAATCACAAAAGTAGTAGTTTGGTGTTTCATGACCCTTTAATTCTGTACAGCAGTTTTTGAGTCATTTCTTTGTAAATACGCATAATATATCAGTACCAGTAATATTGTTTATTGGCAGATATTAGATAGTTAATGATGAATATAAAAATTATACTGTTGGTTTCCCCTATTTTACATGTACATTTCAGCCGTCGCCAACTTCATCTTCAAAAGTGCTAATAATCTAAAATAATACTGTTAAAAGTAATCTTTGGCAAGTTCAAAATGAATATTGAATTTTCATACTGTACTTTACAATGTTGTGATGCATAAGTTCACTTGTAGAAATTAAAATTATGAATATTAGTTGGTAGTATTTAATTCTTAATTTAATAATTAGAAAAAACGGTATAGGTCATTAGTTAGTTATCAGTAACACGCACACAAAAAATTATCTTTTGGTTATTATAATCACCCAGAGCCACCTTTTACTTCAGAGCCTTAATTTTTTATATAGATGCGAATACTCTCCTGGCAGATACAGTAACATTGATAGCTATTCAAAAGCCTTCTCAAAAGCACTGAGTGCCAATGAGCAAAGATGACAGATTTGAAATTGCTTTCTTCCAGAGGATCATGCAACCACTAGCAGTTGCCTCTGAGATATATAGGGATGCTAATGAAAAGCTTTCTCCAGGGATTATTCTCTTGGTTTAGGCAGAGTTCTCTGTATGTGTCCCCTATATGCAGTGGAGGCAGCATGGAGCAGAGGGTAGAAGCACTGACTGAATGCAGTGTCATAGATTGAAAAGCCATGCCTCTTTAATAAGAGTGTTTTGATCAGGCATGATGGAGTAAGCTGCTGGGGCTGAGGGAATATAAGAAGGTCCAGTGTAGAGAGAGTTGTGTTCTGTATCTGATGTTTGGCTGGTTTTTCTAGAGAAGAAGAGCATCTGATCTGAAGAAGACAGAGGACTCCATACTTTTATCAGCTCTGGAGGTTATCTCTCCTGTGCAAGACCACATCCTCCATTCCTTCTCTCTCTCTCTTTCTGCAGTGATGGATGATGTTTACCCTCTGTCTTTTGGTCCTCTTGTCTTTTATTTTATCCTTTCCTTTCATCTCTCTTTCTCAGTCTTCCTCTCTTGTTCTTCAGATCTCTCACCCCTGCATGTCTTGACAGTATTGTTTCATGATGGCAGTGAAGAGATGAATTTAGATCCCAAGTAAAGGGCCAGGCTTTGGATGGCTAGTTTTGTATGTGCTGTATGTGAAGGAAAAAGCCAAAGTCTGCTTCTTCATTGACAGCAAATAGTTTTAGTATAGCTACGTAAATTTAACTCAGACTTGCTACATTTTTGCTAAACTTCTAAAAATGTATCTATACACATACATTTCACATAAGTTTTCATCTGAAATAAATGCTAGTGAATAAACAACTTGATCTGCTCAAGCAAGTTATGATTACATGTGAGATTTTTGGTTAATAAAGGTTCCTTACACAATATTATGTTATGACTTTAAAAAACTTGTAGCATAGTATAGGATTTGTAAACGAATACATTTTGTCATTTGTTTAATGTATTGGTAGTAGAAGTATTTGTGAGTGACACAGAAAGCTGCGATGCTAGTTGCTAATACTAATGGATAGCTTTCTTTATGGCCCTTTCTTAAACTGCATCGTCCACGTCTTCTGTTTCGTGATGTAATGATGATTTGAGGTATTAGGGGGTTATGAATGAAAAGAGGATTTCATTGTAAAGATGATGACAGATGAAGGAATGTGATGTGTACTTATCTGGATTTTTTTTCTCTTTGCATTCTGCCAATGTTTTTTTCTTTCTTGTACACTCATATTTAATGTCCTGAATTGGCCTTTGCATCGTTGCAGGGCACTGTTATCTAATATGAATTAATTGGTATTATTTGGTAAATTTGTCTCTTGTAGTTTGATTACATTGTTTAGTTTACCGTTCGATATCAGATGTTTTATGTAAGGCCAAGGAAATAGAAGCACCTGTTCCCCTTTATGGTCATAAAAAGCGACTGGCTCAATAACTGTTTTGAATAACTCTTTCTAAATACTTCCTGGAATATGTATTTTTCTAGATTTTTTTTCCCCCTTTTAGGTGCTTAAGTGCATTTTCCAGGTACCTCACCAGCAAGCCAGCAATTTTGGATGAATTACTTGTAGATCTCACATCTAACAGTAATTTTCCAGTGGATCCAGACAGCACTTTTCTTCATTTCTTTCAAAGACAACTTCCGATTCCCTGTGCGAAAATCAAATATAGTTTTTTACCTTTTGCTCCTGCAGATGCTCAGACGTTCTGGCATTCTTTGTGAGAAGGTTCAATCACTGTATCTTTGACAGCCCAATTACTGTATGAATCAGTAGATGACAGTGCTGACGGAGGCTTTATTTCTTAAGATTCCTTCAAGCCAAATAGGATCATAGGCTGTAAGTGAAAAACATGGGCAAATATTTGTTCTTTGTCTTAATTTGCACATTTATTACAGCAGAGATGGTGTGAGCAAATGGTGTTTACTCCAGGCATTATGCAGCAGTTAGCTTTCTCTCTCTCTCCCCTCCCCATCGCTCTCTGTTGATGCGCTGTCCTATCCTTCACAGTGGTAGAGAATCTGTAGTGTCACATTAGGGAGCAGCGCACTCTTCTGTTGTCAAACATGGATCTCATCAAAGGCAGAAGACAGCCGCAGCCATGGACCCAGCGGAGACGCGATAAGGACAGAGATTTAAGAAGGGATTTGATGCATGAGAAAATGTTTGTCAGCTACTCATCTGCATGTTTGATGTGCTGCAGACTTTGGACATGTCATCGCCTATCGAATCTCCTCTTCAAATACAAATAACTGGCCTTTCTAGAATGACATTTCACTATCTGGTTTTCCAGCCCTTGGTTTGTAGCTGTATTGCATAAGTGTGTCCAAAGCACTCTGGAAATTGCAAGAAAGATCTTAAAAAAAATAGCGCCTAACAAGTGGTTATATAAGGATATGTTGGCTTTGAACATCAAGACCACCGGTGTTGGTGTTTATTTTGACATCCCAGCTGTGGTTTTGTTTGCAACACTCATCAATGTAAAATGAGACGCACCGTATGCTGGGCCAGCTGAGAACTGAGACTAAATAATTGGTCAGTCTCATGGAAAAAAAAGAAAGAAAGAAAAAAGATTTCATGTTACTTAATCCCAAAATCAAACACAAAGGGTAAAAATAAATTGTGTTCTTCATAAAAGTACATTTTACCAATATCTTGTTACTGTAAAGGTGGAAAATATTCTCATTACCTAAATTAAGAAGTTATACATTTTTTACATAATTGTTGTACTGCTTTTCTGCTCATTTTTACAAATATTTTTTTTTAATAGTAAGAGTCTGAGAATCACCAATGAGAGTAATGGGAATTATAAAAATGGTTATAAATTAGCTTTTCTAATGCATTACAGTAATGAAAATTAGGTGTACTTAATTCTTTTTCAGTACTGTAGTATTGTAATACCAGACATCATATGCAGCTCAATTAGAAAAGAGAAGCTTTTTTTCTCTCTCTCTCTCTCTCTCTCTCTCTCGCTTTTTTGCAACTTGTGCATTCAGAGTGTTTTTCCATGTCGACTCTAAGCTGTGTGTCTCTAACATCTCTTCTGAAGCTGTGCAGTATATTTATAAACCTGGAGGAATCATTTTAAATAAAGGCAGAAAATGTGTTTGAAATGTAAATGTAGAAATGCACTGACTGTCCCTGTTTGCTTTGAGAAGATGAAAAGCATTGTACTAAATGCGCATAAACATTTCCACAGACCACAGCCTTATTTCTTCATTAGCCGATGTCTCTGATGCCGAGATCTGATTGGCTGTGTTTGTGTCGGCCTTGATTGGCAGCTCCCGATTGTGCTGTCATGACGACGAATAGAATAAACACCAGGCAGAAGGTTTGTCATAAAAGGCTGCAGATGCACAAACATACTGAGACCCAGAGCAAGAGAGAGGGCAGAAATCCAGCTTTAACCCTGAACCCCTGTGGAACCCTCTGTGCAAACACTCATTCCTCCATCTCCAGCGTGTTCTGCATAATCTCTTTTCATGCTTCCATTAGACGTTTAAGGAACATCTCAGGCTGTAGTGTGTGTGTGTATATATGAACAGAGAGCAGAAGCTGTATCGTGGGGAATGTCCATGGTCATATCCTCATATGTGTAATAACAGGATCATCTCTGGCACTTATGATCCGCATCAACCAGATTAGGCTTCAGCGTCGAAATCTGCATTCTGGAAATTACAAACACACTCACACACACACACACTACTCCAGCTAGTAATCCTGAGGGAAGCACCATTTCTGTACTCTTTCACCCTTTTCTTGTTCTGTTCTCCTACAATTTTGAGCGACCGTTTGCATCTGGTTTAAATAGAACTGGATGCACCGCATGGCTATTTCCATAACAATGGTCTGCTAGAACGTGCTAACTATTAGATAAAAAAAGAATAAAGAATAGAAGAGAAAAAAAAAGAATTAGGTTTAAGAAAAGTGGCAAAATATGCAGTGGTATTTTCCCCTAGACAGCCAAGATTAAATCGAACTTAAAAAAAAAATATCCAACTCCTTGCCCAAATACCAAATCCAAATACTTTGTTCTCTTTCTAGGCATACATGCTCTTTAATGGACCTTTTGTAAACACAGCATTGTGGTATTTCTCTCTCTCGTTCTGTGTGTGTGTGTGTGTGTGTGTGTGTGTGGTTGTGTGTGTGTGTGTGTGTGTGGTTGTGTGTGTGTGTGTGTGTGTGTCAGAAATATCTCACAGACTCCTCACACATCTATTCTAGTGAATTGCTGTGTATTTTAATAGACTCCACGTAAACATCCGTAAGACGGGCTAGAAATAAAAGCCTCAGTAGCGGCTCGGGCAGCTGTGCGGTTTGTCTAAGAACCAGAGGCCTTTTTTCTGCTGTGGCTTCATTCTATCTTCAGTCCTAAAAACACGATCAACAGCACAGCTCCCTCTCTGACATGAGCAACAGCTCTTTCCCTGCTTAGAAGAGTCTGGCTGTGAGTCATCAGCACAAGATGTTTTCAAGCCATTTTTGCTCAAAAGCACTTGGTGGGATGGCAAAGTTGTAGTCAGACAGTCTCGCCCGAAATTATGATGATGGTTACTGTTGAGGGAAAAATAAAATATTGATTGCTACACATTTGACCGACAACGACTAATAATGCACTGTTGGAAAGGTAAAGTCATTCTTCCTGTGTCTATGCTGATGTGTTTCTAAAGGTGGTTTGAAAAAAACAAACAAATCTGTCATCACTTGTTGTTCAATCATATTGTTAAAGGTAGGCTCGTCTCTGCTTTGAATGTGTCTACCTTCAGCAGTAGTTGTTGTTAAACTGCAGCTGTTGGCAAAGGTTGTCTCGGTTCAAAATTTGAACTTTATGACGAGGCCCCAGTGCATCATCTCTTTTCTGACAGTAGTGAGTAAACAAATTCAGGTGTGTTGTTCTTTGGGTGTTTATTCTGTCTCAAATGTGTGTTCTCTCTCTGCCTCTTTCTCTCTCTGTGTGTGTGTGTGTGTGTGTGTGTCATTTCCCCTCTGCCTAGTCAGTCTGTAGCATTAGTCGGGCTACAGGGGTGAATCTCACAAAACCCATCAGCAACACCAAGTCTGGTTCATATTTCACCTCAAAGTAAAAAAAAAATATATATATATATTGTATTGAGAAAAGTCAATTAAGACGTTTTATAACTTTGACATAAGGTTTTTTTATGTATTTAATTGTATGTATTTTTATGCATTAATTTCAATATTTTATGCAATAATAAATGTAAAATATATAATTGAAAATCATAAAATTTGCCCTTACAATATGTCATTGGGGTGATTTAAATTCTCATTGAATCACCCTGTTGAGATAGTATCACTATTGTAAAGTAAATATACATTAATGTAAAGTTTTGGGTTGGTAAGGTAGGTTTTTTTTTTTTTTTTTTTTTTAGGTTTTTGAAGAAAAATCTTATTCTTATTCTCTTAGCCTCTTATTCTCTTATACAGTAAAACAGTGATATTGTGAAATATCGTAATTCGAAATGTTTATATTTCAGTATATTTTATATTTTTATGTATTTTATTCCTTTGATTGCAAAGCTGAATTTTCAGCAGCATTTACTCCAGTCTTAAGTGTCACAGGATCCTTCAGAAATCATTATATTTTGCCAATTTTGTGCTCAGGAAACATTTCTGACCAAGTCTGAAAGCATTTCTGCTTCATAATATTTTTGTGGAAACCGTTAAAGCTTTAATTTGAAACACTTTTCATATTATACAATTTAAAGCTTTTTCTTAAATGTTTTTTTATTTAATTAAATATTCAAATTTATTTACGAACAGTAATGCACATTTTTATTTGAAAATTACATGTATATTATTGAATCATTAGATTAGTTAAAATTAGATTGTTAATATTTATGGTATTAAGTATCATTGTAGTATTTGTCTCCTTAATATTATTAAACTTTCATTATGCAGAAAATGTTTACAGGAATGATAATCACTTTTGAGTATAATAACTTGAATTGCACTAGGTCTGAACATGCTGTGGCAAAAGATTTTTGAAGAAAAAATCTTCTGTATGTCTCTGTCTTTTAGGTTTTTAAGGTGAAGGCTGTCCAGCTGGCAGAAAAGCTGCTTCCTGCCTTCAACACCCCAACAGGCATCCCTTGGGCCATGGTCAATTTGAAGAGGTATGTTACATACACACCTTCCCTTTCAGGCCTTTGTCCTTTTCCTTTTTTTTTTTTCTCTTCGCCTCCATTTCCCATGCTGTCTGTCCTCCCCTCATTGTCCTGATGGGGGCTGCCACATAATGGAAGGCTGTTAGACCTTGTGCATCTACGAAAATCCCTGTGGCTTTCTTCCTGTATAACTCGACTTGCCACATAATTTCATTAGAATGAAATGAAAATTGCACAATTAATCTGCAGAGCACATTGTGAATGTACATTAAGGGTTTTTTGTGTTTGAGGAGGGAGGAGGGTCAAATCCAGCCTGACACGGCTTTGTGAATTAATTGGGTGTTTAGAAGAAATTGCTCGGGAACAGACGAGACCACCGCATTTTGGGTGTCTTTAATCCTGAGGGAAAGAACGACGCGGTGTTTTATTAATCCTCATTCATGTAGAGCAGCCTATGCGATCTACACACACACACTGTGGATACATTCTGCATGGAAATGAGAAGTACAAGCAGAGCACAGGATATTGGACTTGACGGAAGGAATGATGGGCAGCAGTGAATCCGTTTGGACCGGGAATGAAGCTGTTTGACTTAAATGTGCTCGCAGTAATTCTTCATTGTCTACATGATGTAATCGTATAACACTGGATGTTTGCTTTAGGCTAGTAATGAACATACTATATGTTAATGTCATTGGTGTTCCCTTCTGTCTGTTTCAGTGGAGTGGGGCGTAACTGGGGCTGGGCGTCAGCTGGGAGCAGTATTCTGGCTGAGTTCGGGACGCTGCACATGGAGTTTGTGCACCTGACGTATCTGACTGGAAACCCTGCCTACTATCAGAAGGTACGCTTGGGTGTATGAGTGTTGTGTAACTGTGTTTGCACTTGTGTTTGTGTCCTGTTGTGAACTCTGTTTGTGTTCTGGTTTAGGTGATGCACATACGGAAGCTGCTGGCTAAGATGGACCGACCCAATGGGCTTTACCCCAACTACCTGAACCCACGCACTGGACGCTGGGGCCAGCGTGAGTGCCTCCCACTAACATCCTCTGTGCTGCACATGCAACTCTCACTTTCCACTCCAACACAAAAGGCGTTTTGTGAATTCTCACACTGTATGCAATAAAGAGGGTTTTAGACGCCCACAACATGATCTTGATGCAGTGATAGATACAAAATAAATAAATAAATAAAACTGCACACACAACAGTTGGGTAAAATGATGCTTTATAAGTAAATGGAAGAATTTGCTATTAGTGTTTCATAGCACTGAATAAAATTGACTTTTCCCTGGACTCTGTCCACTATCTTAGATGAATTTTGTTTCCATAATTTTTTTTTCTTGGACTACTTTATCCATATGTGATACATGAAATGCTGCCTTAAGTTTTGCCTGAAACAAATGTAGACCGTTTTGCTGCATATTGTTTGGAAAAGACTTTGAGTCATGAGCATGCAAGTGACAGTCAATATTGCTGATATAATAGACATAAAGTATATCCAATATATTTTTTGTTGTTGTCTTAGTCTGGTTCAATTTTTACTTATTATGCCAAAATTAAATGTAATATATTTTTATTTTATATATTATTTACTGTCTGGCAACATTCAACATGACAACTCTTTTAAGCCAAAAGTCATTAGGATATTTAGTAAAGATCATGTTCCAAGAAGATATTTGGTAACTTTCCAGATTTATTCAGCTTTCCTATGATGTATAGATCTCAATTTTTGTGGTCCAGTGTCACATATATCATTAACAAATATGACATAGTTACAACGTGCTAATCAGAAACTCAGAAACCTTGGCTTAGCAGGCCTTTTTTATTTCTGAGCCCTGTTTTGTTTTTTCTCACTGCTGCAATATTCATAAGCGCTTCAGATCAAGTGGAGGATCCAAAATACCACTCTGAAGCCTGTTTATAGACACGGATGATTTTCATAATCCCTCTACTAGGATTTATTATTCTATAAATGTGAATGACGACAATGGCAGCTTATCCTCATCTCACTGATCAACGAGCTTTAATAAAGATGGGATGTGAGGAAGTTTCTTTGTATAATTAGTAATTATCTGTAGTGAAAACAATCCACTGTGTTTTAACCAACTCTTAATTACTGAGAGAAATGAGGGTTTAATCAGTGCCCTGCGTCTAAAGGCAAAACCTGATCAACCCACTGCAAGCAAATGCACACACACACATACACACACAAAGACTAAATTCCAGTAAAGTCTGATGGTGTATGTGTGTGTCCAAAGGGCTAAAATGTAATTAAGGTGCACTAGAGATCTATTTTCTAAATGAAAACTCTGTGTGAGTGACAGGCCATTAAAGCAGAGTATTATTCTCTCTCCCACACTGCAACTCCCCTGTGGACCCTTAAAGGGACAGGTCCAAAAAATTGTTCTCTCATCATTTATTCTCCCTTATTTCATTTCAAATGACTTTCTGTCCTGTGTTGAAAGCAAATGAAGTTTTTCGATAGAGTTCATGTGAATGGGGATTGTGTATCACAAGCAGCTTGGACGTTGTGCTAAACATCTCTTATGAAGTCACATGGGTGATTAAATGATGACAGCATTTATTTTTGTGTGAACTACCCCTTTAAAGTTCTCTCTCCACGTCTCTGCTGCATCACCTCCAGGAGCCTTTAGATTTTAGATCCACATCTCCTCCTCAGCCCGTCATTCTTTATCCATGACCTGTTCGCTTGCTGTCGGCCAAGCCTCTCTGTAGAGATTTCACGCCTGGATCTTTGATTGTTACTCAAATACACCCTGTATTTTTTTTTTCAAAGTCTTTGAGTGCATTTTACCTTTCAGCAGGAGGCCGTTTGGGAGTTGTTTTTGATTGGCAGAAGTGAAAATCCAGACGTTCGATGACTGGTAGCCGTACCAGAAGAGGCTGTGAAATATAGGCCCAGACGGTTTATGAGAGTCTGACTGGGATTTTTGAGAGTTTATGAGTCTGAAACGTCTCTGCTTCAATCAATCTTTCCACTGCCACTTGTTTTTTTGTTCGTTTTTTTTGGCTCCGTCT
This sequence comes from Carassius carassius, assembly GCF_963082965.1. Lineage (NCBI taxonomy): Eukaryota > Metazoa > Chordata > Actinopteri > Cypriniformes > Cyprinidae > Carassius > Carassius carassius. Next base: position 18,411,749 of record NC_081773.1, on the reverse strand, counting down.
CAGTGCACACCAGCCTGCACCATCTATGCATTATTCATCATCATAATCAATGATGATGTTTATTTTATTATATTTATTATGATCCTACCACATTTCTTTCTGTGCTGCTCACACACATTTGCCTGTCTTTCTACCTTTTTTCTCCATTTCTTTCGCTGTCTCTGAACAGCTTGTTTTCCTCTCTGTTGTCTTCAACCTGTCAAGATTCTCACACTGTCAAGATCCACACATTCTCTCTGAACTATTTCTTCTTATACATTTTTCTAACTCTATCCAGATTTAGTTATTAGTAATGTGTGAAAAGCAAAGAATCACTTAAACAAATCTTAACCTAACTCATCCTGCTCTGTTTGTCCTTGGGGCATAAATGACGTGTGGAGGAAAAGTGTAATATTGCTTTCAAGCAATCTTTTTTTTTTCTTTTTTTTTTTCTTTGCTTAGAATGACAGAAAAACTCAAGTTTCAATTTATGGAGCCATCTGAGCCATATCTGGGGAAAAGAATATCACAGAGACCTGGGCTCTTTTGAATTGGCACTGTAAGCAATGCCTTGGCAACGACATGGCAACATTTTGGGAATTACCTGCAACATTGCTTTTGCACTGATGATTTCTGCGGAAAATGTAAACATTTTTGCCTCTGTTTTCCAAAATGCCCCGCCTCTTGCAGCAGGACGGACTAGTAAGGGTTACTAACAAGTGGCCTGTGATTGGACGTCTTAGTCTCTCTCACACTCTGTATTCATTTTTTTTCCTCTCCTGTTGAATAATTCATCTCAGCTTCTACATCTTGCCTCTACCAGGTCAGTCCCTCGCATCCATTAGCATAAAATACATCTTTTACTTTGTCTCAGTGTCTCTGTAAAGGATCACTCATAAAGTGCTTCAGCCTCCTGGCTCGTTGCTGCCTCATTGATTTCTTTAGTTCTCACTCTGATTTTTGAACTAGCTATTGCAGATGCAATTTTTAGCCGTGTCACTTGCATGTTTACACCTCTCCTGTGTAAATCATCACCTCTGAATCTGTACTCCACCCCCAGTCTCCTCTAAAGACCTTCCATAATGGCTTTTGGCAGTTTATCTCCTGAACGTTTGCCCTGCTAGCTCTCTCTCTCTCAGCAGGTTGAACGCAGTACAGCTCCCTAACCTTGGCAGATATGAGCTGTGACAGTGCTAATGGGCTCCTCCCTCAATCCTCTATGATACTATATACAGCAAGTGTACAGTATACACTCCTCTGCCTCCCACACACTTCACACTTCCTGTTCTCCTTTGGAGATTGTGTGTCCTGTCTGTTTCCCAAATGGGTTAACGAGCTTATATCAAGATAGATAGACGGTCAAAGAAACAGATCAATAAATAGACTCAATCTCTGATTCATACCTCATTGACATCAGCTAATCACGAGGCCATGGCTCTAACCTAGCGTGTCTTTTTTAATATTCTTTGTTTCTGTCCATGTTTAATATCTTCAATATTTTATTCTTAATTTCTACAGCTCCCTCCGACAAGTCAACACAGATTGTTTACATGTTCTGTTGTAGGTTCCCATTAGGAGCCATTACCGGCACAAATGACTCCCAACCTGTCAAACACTCACACTTTACACACACTCACTCTGCAGAGTCATTAGCTGTGTCAAAGTGGAACACACACTCAGTGGCTGTGTTTATAAGTGATTAGGTGTGTGCTGGTGTGTGTCCACACTGAATAAATGCCAGCGAAAATATGCTCACTTATGCATTTTTATTCTAATGAGGGTCGGTGTCAAGCCTGAATACACTTTTATGACAGCATTCAGGCATATTAAGAGACTGAGCTTTGAACAGAGAAACCAAAAGAATCATAGCAGGCTTTTCTTTGCTCCAGTTGAATGCATGTTCACAAAGTTTGGAAAATTAGAGGTGTCTAATTAAGCTAGTTTTATAAGTAATATTAAGCTAAGTTTAATAAGGTTTTTTTGCAACAGACATTCATTAAGCTTATCCTTGTGTATCTCTCTTGCTCTGCAGATCACACCTCAGTAGGTGGGTTGGGTGATAGTTTCTATGAGTACCTGCTGAAGGCCTGGCTGATGTCTGATAAAACGGACACAGAGGCACGCAAGACGTACGATGATGCCATCGAGGTGAGGGCTGCAGGTTGCAAGCAGTTTTTTGTGTTTCGTGCTGCTTCAGTTTGTCTCTGTTCATTATCTCTTTCATTCTCGTCCTACAGGCTATTGAGCGCCACCTCATCCGTAAGTCCAATGGTGGCCTTACTTTCATCGGGGAGTGGAAAAACGGCCACTTGGAGCGTAAGATGGGTCACCTGACTTGCTTTGCTGGGGGCATGTTTGCCCTGGGGGCTGATGGGTCGCCAGATGATAAAGCTGGACACTATCTGCAGCTCGGAGCAGAGATTGCACACACCTGCCATGAAAGCTACGATCGCACTGGTTAGTGAATATGTGAGGAGGCAAGAGAAAGATGAAGGGTATAAAAAAAAATGCATGAGATCTTTGGACTTCAAATCTAATTTGTAGCATGGTTTTGTTGCCATGGTAACGCTACAGGTTATTTTCAGAGTATGGCATTTCTATTTCACACAGCTTGACTGAAAGACATTGATGGATTGCAGCTCAGCCACAACAGGCTCTCAGACAGATAGTTTCACGTTTATAGCACCATGAGAGCTGAAGGTTCAACTAATAGTTCTGAACGCATAAACCATTTATCGTTTGCAGTGCTGAAGCTTGGCCCAGAAGCCTTTAAGTTCGACAGTGGGCTGGAAGCAGTGGCTGTGAGACAGAATGAGAAATACTATATCCTGAGGCCTGAGGTCATCGAGACATACTGGTACATGTGGAGATTTACCCACGACCCCAAATACAGGCAGTGGGGTTGGGAAGCAGTGCAGGTCAGCATCTCTTTCCATTGATAAAGATATACAGTATACACACACACACACACACACACATATATATATCTGTATATGTATGTATGTATGTATCTATGTATGTTAGTAATTTCTAATATTGTAATGCCTGTTCAGTGTTGGCAAAACCTGTTGAGTTTTTTTGAGCATGTTTTAATTTATTTTTGTGATAAACTACATCTTTAAAGTCTGCCATTTATTGTATAACAACCATAACATGACAAAAATAATCACCTTGTTGTGTAAGCCAGATTTTTTATATCACCGTCACACAATAAGAGAACACAAATCCAAAGTTCTGTCATGAAGCTCTAGATGGTGCTCAATCTGACATAATGACATCATCATGTGGTGCAGTTGATTGGTTCTTTTTATATCAGCAGCCAATGAACTTGCTGCTCAACAGTCAAATACTTGGCTAGTGCTTGCAGTTGCAGTGTGCTTTAGAAACCCTCCACCTTCCCCAGCTCCACCTGTATAGATCTGCTGTGGATGTGTTGGCGGCAGCAGTGTAGCAGATCTTTTCTAAGACCAAACTCATGTACATTACCATGCCAAACCCTCTGAGACTTGTCATGATAGAACTTTTTGTTTTTTTTGGAAGTGTTGTCTTTGCAAAAATCACCAAGCCAAAGCTAGGACATGAGCAACACAAACAGAAGTTTGACTCACTTCTCACAGGGCTGGGTATCTCCAGCCATCAGAGTTCAGCCAGATATCAGAGACAGAAGAAGGTCAGATGGTGTGTACGGCACAGGATGTTCTTAGTATCTAAAACCATATCTCATCACTTTGATATCCATCTGTAGTCCCAGTCGCTGTATCTCTGGCATCTTTTTGCTGCTCATAGTTGTCCTGTACCTCTTCATCCATATCTGTTTATCACTCTCTTTTTTTTCCTCGACTTATCCTTCCCTCTGTTTTCATGTCACTCTTATTCCAGTCAGACCTGGGCTGTGTTTTTTAGGAAATATGTTTGTGTTTCTAGAACAATTTCAAAGTGCTCTTGAAAATGGAGCGTCATTGTTTTTTTTTTCTCTGATTGGGTGTCATTGTTCTGCCGGTACAGTACTGTTTCACTGCAATTGGGCTTCTTTGGATGAGCCGCTAGGTGCCTGGGCTCTTTCTCTCCTTCCCTCCCTCATTTTCACTCTTCCCATTTCTGTAAAAAGAGAAAGAGAGCAGAATAAAATTCACTTGTTCCCAGTCAAAGAAAGTACTTTGTTGTTATCAGCTGTTTTTTTCTTTGTTTTCTAATTTTCTAATTTTTCTGTTTCCAGCTCTCTCTGTGTATCTCTTTCTTTCCAGAATCTCAGGGTTTTACCATCTCTTCTCTTTGTTTACCTCACTGTTCTTTGTGTAGATTAATGGTATTGTTCATGTGTTTGGCGGCCATTATCATCTGCAAAATTAGTTAAGATTTTCTCATCAGTTCTACCTTATCTCATGTAAAGTAAGATCAGGTCAGTAAGTAAGGTCAGTTGAAGGTGAATTGCTTCATTTGGGCTGTTTTTTTTTCTGGCTTGATGACTTTTTGATTATTGCTGCTTAACTGCTATAGCGTGCACAGATGTTTTTTTATGGTGGGAAATAATGTAATTATGTCTAGGAATTCACTGATAACTAGTAAATGGCTGAGGGGGGCATATGACAATGAGGCATATTAACATTTTATCAATTTGATTGAAAGTTTGTCACTTTTTTTCAATTTGTTACATTTGTTTAAAGGGGTCTTATAATGCTATTTAAAATGTTCATTTCTTTTTGGATTGTTACAAGCTATTGGTGTATGAAGAAGATCTGTAAAGTTGCAAAGACTAAAGGTTTAAATCCAAAGAGACATTATTTATCAAAGTTAAGACATTGCCAAGCCCCCCTAAAACGGCTCATTCAAACACCCCCCACGTCTACATCACTATGTGGAAATATTTGCATATTGCTGCCCAAATTTTCACTTAAAGACAGGTGTGGTTTCAGTAACCGCAGTTAGTGTTTCAGCAGCCATGTCAGGGAAATGCTGTGTGTATCTAGGCGAAAGCACTTTATTTGGCCTTCCGAAAGTAGATGCATTTAGGAATCTTTAAGATTACTTACAACAGAACAGCAACGCATTTTATGGACGACCGTTTCTTGAACCTAGGTGAGGAGGTAATGCTGTCTTTGCTACGACAATCTTGTACTCCTGAATCAGCTACTGTAAGTACGTTTTGTTATTAGTTTTAGTATTTGCTATTGAATGTTTAAATGTGGAGTTTTGCGTGTGAGTGTGTGTGCGCGCGCAGGAGAGAGAGAGAGAGAGACAGGGTCACACAGTGTAGTCAGCTGTCTTAACTTGGCTTGTGTACTGCAAACACATAGGAGCTTCACTGTGTCTGTCATGCGACTGTTTCCCTTTCGGGCTTGAACTGATGATAAAACTAAGGACATTATTAACTGTCTTAACATTAATTTTGAAAGATGAAGATCGCGACAAGTGCATCTAAAAAAAATTTGTATCATGGAAAAGGTCTTTATTTTTTGTAATTTCATTCAAAAAGCAAACTTTCTTATTTTCTAGATTCATTTCGCACAATCTGAAATATTTCAAGAGTTTTTTTGTTTTGTTTTAATTCAGCAAAATTTAAAATTCAGTATCTCAAAAAATTGGAATATTCCATTTTGAGCTTGATTAGTTTGATTAATTTTGAGTATAAATACTGAGTACCTCTTGGGCTAGTTCAGAACATGCAATCACAATTATGGGAAAGACACCCTCAACACCAACACATCCTCCACAAGGAGGGTAAGCTACAGAAGGTCATTGATGAAAGGGCTGGCTGTTCACAGAGTGCTGTATCAAAACGTATTCATAGAAGGTTGACTAGAAGGAAAAAGTGTGAACTGTTTAGCATTTCAGTTGGAAATCAAGGTCTGGAGAGGCACACAAGTCAGTAATGATTTGGGGTGCCATGACTTCTGCTGGTGTTGGTCCATTGTGGAGATTTTGAAGCACTTTATGATTCCATCTGTTGACAAGCTTTATGGAGATGCTGATTTCATTTTGCACCAGGACTTTAGCACCTGCCCACAGTGCCAAAACCACTTCCAAGTGGTTTGTTGACCATGATATTACTGTGCTTGATTGGCCAGCCAACATGCCTGACCTGAACCTCACAGAGAATCTATGGGGTATTGTGACGAGGAAGATAAGTAACATCTGATAAACAATACAGAGGAGCTGAAAGCCGCTATCAAAGCAACCTGGGCTTCAATAACGCCTCATCAGTGCCACACGCTGATCGCCTCCATGCCACGCAGCACTGAAACAATAATTCATACAAAAGGAGCCCCAACCAAGTATTGAGTGCATAAATAAACCTGCTTTGGAGAATATTCAAAAAATTTTAGATACTGTATTTTGTAATTTTCCTAAGCTCTAAGTCATAACCATCAGTATTAAAACAAAAAAAACTGTTTGTGTGCAATGAATCTAGAATATAAGAAAGCTTGCTTCTTTTTTAATTAAATTACAAAAAATGTCTTTAGAAATAAGACAGATGCACCTGTATGGTTTATATTTAAAAAAAAAAAAAAAATCAATAAACCCCTAAAAAACAAAAGTCCGCTGTTTTAAATGTAAATTTAGTCAACATAACATTAGAAAGTGTAGTATGGAAAAAATGGAAATTAATTTTGAGATTTGCTAAAGATTATACTCAACAGTGTAGTTAAATCAGTGTTTTTTTTTTTTTTTTTTTTGAAGATGTTTGATGATCCAAAGGCAATATAAATGGAAAATAGAGGAAATGAAGCTGAAAGTCTTGAGTGAATCTGTGTTGAATGGGTTAATAGGAGGCTGAATCAGGTCAGCTGCTGTTGCATTATAACCGTGTGAGGCGAGTCCTCAGTGTAGCAGCTGTTTCAGGTAGGTGAGCACATCATGCCATGTTTTCCTGGCACAGATGGCTTGCATCACTCTTGCCTGCAGAGGCTGGAACAGAACTAATGGAAGCATTATTGGTTCCTGTAGAACAGGGCCAGAAAAATAGAGCGGCTTCGTATTTATTCTATTTTTGGCTTGTCATTACTGCGAGTACACAGTTATGCATTGATTTGATTTGCAGTCATAAAGTGGTGATTAGGGCAGAGTTTTACTTGATATAGCACATACTGTATAGGTAATCTTTCTGAGCTGAAGCACAGGAAATAGTACATCTGGAACTGAGCTAGCCTGAGTTACTCACCAGTTGGATGGTAACTTTATTAGAAATTGCTAGATATTACATGGTTTAATCGAATTTAAGAACAATAGTCTGTTGTTAGATATGTGCATAATTAAAAATCAAAGACATAGTCATAACTCAAGCATCTTTTAACAACCTTTACCATTAAAAGTTCATCTAAAGTTCTGGGATTATCATCTTTCACCTTCACCATTTTTCACAAATTTGCAAGAAAAAGTAAATTTGGTTGTAAATGTAAACCAGTCAGAAAAAAAAAATGTATTCGCTTTTATGGTGACAAATATTATAAGTAATATTATCTATACTCCACTGTTCAAAGGATTGGGGGTTGGTATGTTTTTGAAAAATATACAGTACAATAATACAGTACAAACAGTATTATTATGAAATATTATTACAATTTGAAATAACAGTTTTCTCTTTGAATATATTTTAAAATGTCATTTATTTCTGTGGTGGGAAAGCTGAATTCTCAGCATCATTACTGCAGTCTTCAGTGTCACATGATCATTCAGAAATCATTCTGTTACGCTGATTTGCTGCTAAAGAAACGTTTCTAATTATTATCAATGCTGAAAACAGTTGTGCTGCTTAATGTTTTATGCATCGTTGCTGAATAAGTATAAATTTCTTAAAAAATTAAATAAAAAATAAAAAACCTCTTTCTGACCCCAGACTTTCTCTACATTTTCTGCAGGCTATAGATAAATACTGCAGAGTAAGCGGAGGATTCTCTGGTGTTAAAGACGTCTACTCCTCCAACCCCACCTATGATGACGTCCAGCAAAGCTTCTTCCTGGCGGAAACCCTCAAGTAAAAATCATTTCATTTATAAACAATACAATGCTGAAGCTGGGTCGCTATAGTAGCACAAACTGTTTCAGTTCATTGTGCTAGTGTTATCATTTTCTGTTAATGTAATAACGGTCAAAGTAACTATGCAGCATAAGGTTAGCACTGTGAAAAGCAGTGACTATTAGCTAAACAAAGAGGGATTTGCAAAGGAAATAGGAGTGGAAAGACAGCTAGTCATTACTGCCACCTGCTGGTGTCATTGAAACTCTGCAGTTTCCCTTTGCCGAATGTGTTAGAACGGGGACCCAGTTTGCTATCAGCATTAGATTAATTGTATGATCCATATGTGTGTGTTTCTGTAGGTATCTCTATCTACTTTTCTCCAGCGATGAGCTGCTGCCTCTTGAGAACTGGGTGTTCAACACGGAGGCCCATCCTCTGCCCGTCCTGCACCTGGGCAACATCACCCTGCCTGGCAGCGAGACCCAGCGGTAGAGCGGACTCACCGGGGGGGCGCTCTCCCCCTCGCTCGCCCCTTTTCTAAACATCTCCCTCCTTGTGAAAGACAGCAGCTGCCAGTGCAAAGGAGAGGAGAGAACTATACCAACCAACCCCTTTCTCCTCCTGGACCGTGAATCATGGGACTGCAGTGAACGGAGGGGACTGGAACAGACCCATCTCTCTTTATCTATGTCTCTCTCATATATTCTCTGAAGGACAGACTGCCGGATTGATCATGTGTCTCTCTCTCTTGTGGCCGCTGGTCTGACATGTCCATACACACTGTACATGCATTGGCAGACTAAAAGACCCTCTGAAATGGATGTGTGTTTCTAACTGGGGAAGGATTTTAACAAGTGAATTTGTTCTTTTTCCCCCCACTCTCTCTATAATTCGGTGGCATTTCATATCATCAGCTCAGTACTAAATCAAAATGATGGATAAATGTTTTTTTTTTGGACCAGACTGCCTTCAGAGCCTTTCACTCTCTGAGCTGGGCTTCTGGAGATGGCAGATGTTGGATGTGACCTCCTGTGAAATCTTTCTCCAGCTGAGGCTGAATTTAGGCCAGAGTCCCTTGTTAAGGTTAGCGGGTAAAAAGGGACACATGCTGCTATCGAACAGCTTGCTGCCTGTGACACAGTCACCACCGTCATTCCAGAAACCTTCACTTTCTGCGTCGTTCCATTCCCATCTTTATTTTTTTTTTCATCCATTGTGAATGCCCAGAGTTTCATTCATACTGCATTCTGAAAAAAGGATGGACTGGTGTTTGGTTATGCATCACAATGAATCAACACTTGAAGAGACTGTATCTTGTGGAGAGAAATCACAGTGCTCTAGATGCTAATGCTCATGGCAGTCACCATTTGTTTTCATTTGTCGATTGTGCCACTCTGTTAGACCAGACCAGATTCTTTCAACTGCCAAGGTTTACCACTAATCGTAGCCAACGAGCTAGAGATTTATATACATGGGGTTAAGAGTTCATAAATACACTGTGTGCCCTTTACAAGAAACCTAGAGTAAATAAACAATGCAAGGATTTTAAATGCCATTGCATAACAACTAAGCCCATGATGTATGATGTTGGGAATACTCCTGAATGCTTTTTGTCATTTCAGTTTCTGGATGTGTCTTCATTAGTCAAATGCATATCTTTGAGTTTTTCATGACTTATTCAGTCCTGGACATGTTTTCTGAAACACGGTGGTGGTAGACAGATTTCTGATATCAGATGATTAAACACAACCTGCAGCTAATCATATTGAAGAATTTTGTTTGTTTGTATTTATTTTTTTTGGTTTAATTGACCTTTAATGAATATTGATTCAGTCTCTTTAGAAGATGTGCTCAGCCTTATGCTCTCAGACTCTAGTTTTTTTTTTTTTTTTTTTTTTTTTTTTATCTTCAAGTGTGTAAAATGCCACATCCACCGAAGATTGCATGTAGTCGACCAGAAGGAAAGCTAATTATTTTCTCATCTTGGGTAATGAAGAAACTGTGAGAATTAGTGTGTCAGGAAGACTCGAGCACCACTGATGGGATGCTGGGTGCCATCGATCAGCCCCCCTTAAGGGTCTTTCACTTTATATCCTGTCGTTTCAGTTTCTCAGTTCCTAAAGCTCTCATCTGAGTGTGTGTGAGAGATGTGTCCTCCCCTCTAGATGGCAGCAGTGGTGTCCGGCTGCCCCTGAATGTCATTTCTTTTCTTTTCTCCCAGTAACATGACTGACTTAATGGTGAGTGAAGCCCAGGCCAAAACTCTTCCCAGTTGTTGGTGGGTGGATTTTGACAAAGCTGTGCTCTCTATTTGTATTTTTACTGAACAAAAAAAATATAATAATAATTGTAAATATGTTTAAAATGCCACACAAATTCAATAAAGATGTTACAAAAATGAACGGGATTAAAAAAAAAACACTTTTATTGTCAGGTCTTTTCTTACTAATGCATACAAAAGACTTGCAGCGGATTTCATAGTTCAGTTTCAAAGTTTCCCACAGTTTTATATATATATATATATATATATGTGTGTGTGTGTGTATAAATAATATTTCCCAATATAACGGTTTATTCTGCATTTTATTAAATACATACAGCCTTCGAGAGCATAAGAGACTTAGAGTAACATACATTTTATTATATTATTTAAGTTATATTGATGTTCGGCATATGGAAATACACTGAGATCTCTTAAAATACAATGGATGATTGGTAACATCCTGGAAAGTCACTGGTCTAAAGCGTTGGTGACCTTGTGCGTTTGTTCTTAGCACAGCCTACACTGTATATAGATGGAATTTAGCTACAGCATTGACTTTCAATTATTTCAGTAATAATATTAATGATAGAGGCTTTATCTGTTTGTTTTAAGGCCTTCATGCTGCTTTGATCTTGGCAGCACACAGTGATATTATAGGTCATGGTGAACTGGTCCTGGCACATTAACCCTGTTCTCAGTATTCACGTCATCGCCATTGCAAACAGTATTTCACACATGTGAGCTTGTCATTCTCTCTTTAGCAGCAGCAGATCTGAGGGGCAAAAATGAGGGATATCCTTTTTCTTTTTTTAAAAGCTGTCCTCTGTCATTGAGCTGTCTGGACTGACCACAGTGTGACAGGACAGGATGAATGGATTGCAAAATCTGGAGGCAGAGGTCATAAGTTGAGTGTCACTTGCCCTCTTTCAACAACCTTATTGACACAAAGTGACCCTGCCATATCATCAACTGAACAATGAAGGACTTCTCCTTCCATACATAGTCAGGTCCATAACTGAGACCACTAGTGGAAATCCTTGTATTTTAATGCAATTTAATGCAAATAAAGTTTTCGAGTTTGCATGAACTTCACAAGTGCAAAACCTGATGAACGTTCTCCAGCGTCATATGAGAATGATCCAGAGAGTAACTTGTGCTTCAGCAGAAGCAAGATCAAATGTTGAATTTTATGTACAGTAGGGATGGGACGATAACCGGTTTTATTGATAACCGTGATAAAATGTGCTGAAGGTTAGTAATATCGTTTAAAAATGAATAATCATTAAAACCGTGTTTGATTATCGCGGTTTTAATAACTCACTATTAAATCATGTCCAGCCAGCAACAGTCTGACGCAAGCGCAGCGCACAATGTTTTTTTGTTTTTTTTCGAGAAGGAATGCAGAGTCAGTGACTTTTCTATGCTTTTCTATGCTTCTACACTTTTCATTGTAAGGAAGGAAATGCCACAGAATTTAATCTTTCTTTAAATTAAGTGCATAGAGTTGATTGTTTTATTAGTTGTTTGTTGATTATTAAATATAAAACTTGCTGAAATGTTTTCAGTGTGAGCATCAACTATTTTTGAACACTTTCATCTTGTTTCAACAAAACCGTGATAATATTGATAATCGTGATAATTTTAGTCACTATAATCGTGATATTAAATTTTCATACCGTCCCATCCCTAATGTACAGATTGGGTTTCATCATGTCTAGTTTAGGGTCAACTGCTGCTCAGTGGAAAGCAGTGAGTGATAAGCTGAAGAAACTGGCATGTTGCTAGTGTGTGGAGCAAAAAAAATAAAAGCACCAAGGTCACTGTGAACCAGGTAGGTCAGTTGGCAGCTTCTACTAATGATAGCCAAACGATTACACACTGACAGAGAGCTCCAGTGGCTCTTTCAGAAGAGCATATGGAGCACCAGTTATTTTATTTCTAAGTAAAATATAACTTTCAAAATCATTTTGATACACTGACTTCTAATAGGGTCAATGGCTTCGGTTTCGTTCCTACACTCCCCAAAATGTATTTCTTCATGCAAATACTGTGCTTCTGGAGTAAGCTGTCCAGTTGAATGGGACGCTATGTTTCATGTCATTTAGTATCTTTACAAATATTTTCTCCTCTGGGTGTGTTGTGTTTCTGTTGAATAAAACACATTTTAAAACTAAATTACAACATGGTCTAAGCCTTATTAATCATATGTGCCAATATTCTTTTGTGCTCATCAGTCTTATGTGTGTAATAGTACTAAACTTGATTTGCTTCAGCATCCTGTTTTAAATTGGACAAGTGCGACACAACACAGTACCAATGTAATGAAATTTAATTTTTTTTAAAAAATGTTACGCATATAATATTTGTAAAACTATGTAAATGTGTTGAATTATTAATTCATAATACCATAAAATTTTGTGGAATTGCACCACATGATACTGTTTTTACAACCAGAAATAATCTTGTCCTGTCCTAATTCTCACGGTGATATCACTTCCTGTTTGTGTGTGTGTGTGTGTGTATTTTGTTTCCAAGCCACATGGCTTTGGATTGGTGGATAAACCAAAGAGTTAACACTTTTAATAATTAATTTTATTTTTACAGGAATTTCATTCATTCATTTCATTTGTGGGGAAGTCGTGGCCTGGTGGTTAGAGAATCGGACTCCCAATCGAAGGGTTGTGGGTTCGAGTCGGGCCGGGCCGGGCCGGTTCGAGTTGGAGCCGGGCCGGCAGGAATTGTGGGTGGGGGGAGTGCATGTACAGTTTTCTCACCACCCTCAATACCACGACTGAGGTGCCCTTGAGCAAGGCACCGAACCCCCAACTGCTCCCCGGGCGCCGCAGCATAAATGGCTGCCCACTGCTCCGGGTGTGTGCTCACAGTGTGTGTGTGTGTGTGTGTGTGTGCACTTCGGATGGGTTAAATGCAGAGCACAAATTCTGAGTATGGGTCACCATACTTGGCCGAATGTCACTTCACTTCACTTATTAATTGCATTTTGATATATTTTTGAATAAATTAACACTTGAAAATGAATGTCAAGTCATTGAACCATCTGCCTGATTGATAGAAACAATTGTCCCATAATTTACTCATCTTCAAGTAGTTTCAAACCTGTATGATTCTTTTTTTCTTTGGAAATGTCAGTCTACAACCCATAATACCCACCCACCCCTTTACACTGGAAGCCAATATGCACCAAAACTAATTAGTTAACATCATCCTTCAAAATATCTTTTGTGTTCTGCGGAAGAAATGAAGTCATACAGGTTTGGATTGACATGAGCGTGAGTAAATGACAGTATTTTCATTTTCCAGTGATCTTTAGCCACTGTGGCTTCTACCAGCTGACAGATGAATTTGTCAGCAGTTGAGAACCAGTGCTCCGTCATTTTGGTATTAACCAGACCTCTCTCCTGAGGACGCAGAACACTGCATTGTGTTTTTGTTTTTCAGGAGCTCTGAATTTTAATCGATAGATGCCAGAGGGTTGCTGATGTCACGGGAAGGAGAGGATTATGAATGTCACCATGAGTCACCGGACTGATAGACAGGGGAAAAAAACAATTGCGTGGACGTCCACAAACGTAGTGGAGTGTTTAATGTGTTAATGGCCTGGATGTGCGTGTGCGTGCATCCTTCAGTATGTTTAATGTGTTAATGGCCGCCGGTTAACCATCCGTAGCTTGGACAGTGAGTCATTTCCACTTGGCGCAGAGCCCAGCTGCAGCAGGTGGCATTGCCACTCCTCACAAACTAAATGGCATTCACCTTCAACAAAACACTGCTTAATTTCTACTCAATTCAGTGCTCACTGTTAAGTTTATTTATTCTATTTAATCCATCTGGTAAAGAAAACGCTTGCTTAGCTTCATAAGACTTTATCCCCTGGTTTCACAGACAAAGCTTAAGCTAGTCCCAGCCTAAAATGCATGATTGAGTTGTCTCAACTGAAAATATTTTGCTCTGACATATCTTAAAATATGGCAGTGTCATTGTTCTTTGTTAAGATGCACACCTGTAATGTTTTCTTCTGAGGCATTTTTGTAAAAGTTGCTTAAATATCTTAATTTAACTAAGGTTTGTGAATCGGGGATATTATTTATTGTTAGATATTTCTCAAAGGCTGTTCTTTATTAATGATGAAAGAAATCTTGGTTTGATGTTCAATATGTTCTCATAGTCCAACAAAGGATTGACAGATCATGGTTCAAGTCTCCAAAACTTCTGAATTAAATGTATTAAACTATTTAGTCTTGCTTTCCAATGGGCTTTTCATAACATTTGTGATGGAGTTTAATGAGAGCTAAGTAATCTAGAATCTCTGTTTTTCTCTCGTGTTTATGACTCATTACTTTTTTTTTTAGGTAAATTCACTAACCAGTTTGGGCAGTAATAACCCAGATGCTTTTCATTTTGTACATACCTGTACTTATCACTAAAAACACTTTCATTCTCTTATGTAGCACATCTTTGATGCTTCTTGCTCATTTCAATATGTAAAGGCTTCATCTCATTTGGATGAACCTCATGCATAGTTACAGATAAAAAAAAAAAAAACATCTGATACTAACCCTTCATATGACATACAAGCTTAGCTAAGATAAAACTCTGCTTTGCTGTCAAAATTAGAAATTCAATCGAATGTGTTAGATATGGTGCCATTATTCCCTATAACAATCTTCAATGTTGATTTCTGTGTGTGTATGAATCAGCATGGGAATGATGCCATCATAAATGTCAATGACTTTTTTCTTATCTCATATAATACCAATACCTCACCATTGAAGTCATGTTAGATTATCACAAAACTGTTAGGACAGTCCCTCATATCCAGTTTCTAATTCTCTCTCTGTTGCTATCTCATTCTATCTTTCTCTTTTCTAGGTCATTCACAAATTCATTTTAGTTCAGACCCAGCACACAATAGTGGAGTTTCCTCATATGAGACTGAGCAATCATTTCCTGTTTCGCTTTCTTGTGTAATTTATACCCACATCATTGCTAAGAAAAGATTCAGAAGGAAGCAATCAGACTGGAATATCCCTCCCTCATATTTCCACTGGAGGCTGCACAAGGTCCGTTGATTTACTCAGCAGCATCAGTGATGATGTAGTGCTGCTTTCCTATAGGGTTTCCCCAGATGTACTTTACTTAATAGGCTGTTTAACTCCCTCAAACCCACCATCCACAGTTTCACTGACACACAAACGCCGCTCATTATTTATGGACCACTCAGTGTCTAAATGTAATGATCATTTGAGTTTCTTGTAGATCCAGCTTTTCCAAGACAAATATTAATTAGTGTCTGTTTTTCTCACAGTTATAAAAGACACAAAAGAGCATTTGTGTGACAGGTATGTTTGTGAAGGCCAATTTTTTTTTAAGTGTCCTCACAAATATAGTGGATTCATGTTCAGAATGATTTTATAAGAGGTTCTCACAATATGAAAGGTTCCTGAATTGTTCTGCTTGAACTTTACTGATGAAGGCCTACAGACATGAACAGTTGTGTGAGGATTAAGGTTGGGTTAGCCTTAGGCTAAAAAGTATGTAAAATCACTCAGTAGTTATATGTTAATATTTCTACAGTAAAACTGCCTACTTGATTCTTGAATATTTCAACACTTCAACATATGGTGCAAATGAAATCTTGATCCAGCAGAATTTCAGGAGAAAAGCAGTTGTTTTTAAGTTACAAGTTTTAACTTTTAAGTTTAATTTATCTCTTCCTCATAGCCCACAAATTTAGACTTTTATTTCATTGATAAAATTAAAAATATAAAACTATATTTGGTTTTAACGTGTAGTCTAATCGTTATCGAGCATTAGCAAATGATTTTATCTGTTGTATAATTTGCAGGCTGACAACAATAAGAGGCTAAGCTTTAAATATTTTTAACTGATAGCCAAGCTTACTTAATGCACCTAAAAAAAATAATAAAAAAAAACCAGAGAGGTAACACCTTAAACCTCAGGTTACCAAATGTGTTCTAGTTAGTATAACCTGCTTTAATTACTCTCTTCAAAAGCCGGTGTTCTGACCAACCTGGTCACGGAATTTGGGGCAATTCCGTGATGGATTCACGGATTTTGAGTTAAGGGTGCGTGGACATTTCACGGAATTCTGTGAGACCAGGTTGGTTCTGACGGAACACCATACCCATCAGAATGGGATACCTTCGGTTAATGCGCGTGCGTTAAATTTAAGATTACAAGCGGTAAACAGCATACCCATTTACAAACTGCATTTTTATTAAACCAGGGGCTATCAAAACAGCATACCCCTTTATAAACTGTATTTTAATTAAACCAGGGCCTATCAAAAAAGCATACCCCTGTATGAACTGTATTTTTTATTAAAATTGACAGACTCCGCTATAAAACTCAACTTCCGGTAAGCTATTCTGACAAAGTATGCTACATCGATCGACAGGATAAATCGACAAGTGTCTGTAGTCGCCAGGCAACACAAAAACCTCTTCAGCCAATCACAGGCTTCGCTTGGCGCATTGATACCAGCGAATAGAACGCCGTATGTTTTTGAATTCCATATAGAGACTTAGTCCATAGATGCCTTGTATTGCAGAGCTTAGCACGGGAGCAATGGTAAGTAAAATACAGACAAATTATTTATGATTTAATTTGTTAAATAAAATAAATATTTGTATGTGTGCTGTGTGTGTTGATGGCAAGGCTTCGGCAAAATAGTGCGCAGTGGAGGTGCGGAGAAGCAGGTTGTTTAGTAGGCAGTTATAAGAGAGCGCGCGTGTGTGTGCTCTTCAGATCTGAAGCTCTAGCATTTGACGACTGAACCAACGAACGAACGGATGGATGAAGCTGCTGCGGGTGCGAAACCTTGTTTGACATCCACTACTCTGTGCCGACCACGTTGCTGAGCACTTCAGGTGGATTTACTGAGAACAGTAGGTGGACATAATTCATATTTATTACTTGATATAAGCGCGTTGGATCTGTGTGATTCGGATGTAATCGGGAGATTCACTTCAAAGTGTGTGTTTGGGAATAAATGCAGGGATAGTATTTTGGTTTGTTTGGTCTGAACGCTGACCTCGCGCAGTTTGTTTGTGTCTCTGTCTCTCGCGTGCGCTGTTTCAAACGATAGTTTTTTTTATATACATCATACTCCGATTAAAGAACTGTTTTTTTTTCACCCAGATGCATTGAGTTTGGAACAGTGTACGTATGTTTTTATTTCCACACATTGGCTCTTGTTTTTATAAAATTAAGGTTGTTGAAAGTTCGTGTGCTGACCGCCACGTATCTTCTAACGTTAAAGGTCTAATGCGAAATTCTACCATAATTTGGAAACGATCCAAAGGGATTCCTCCTGGAATTCTTATATTATTCCAACATAAAAAAGGTAAAAATCAGGGTTTTCTAACACGTTTATTTCCCAATAAGACAATGATTACCAATAGGCTAAAATATGACTCTGGTCTAAGACCTCAATAAAAAAAAATATATATATATATAGACTTAAAAAATATTATTATTATTAATATGTCTAGTATCAAGACGTTATTCTGATACATTTTAAGTAGAGTTTTAATATTTTTTAGGGCTTCTAATTTTGTTTTATCCTTTAAATTCTTCCTCCGTTTTAAAATGATCATGGGAACCCTGTACACATTATATGTCCCATATTAACGATATTCTGATAAGTTTTTAAGCCATTTGGTGAATCACTAGTGTGTGTGATTTGATCAATGAATTTTTTTTTTTTTTTTTTTTTTTTTTTGGTAGGGGGGTAGTTTGTATGTTTTTAACTGGGAATCATGTTGAATTAGTTGAGGAGCAGCTGAGTGTCTCAGTTTAAATGATTCCGTTTCTGTTTAGAGTTTGTCCTTCTGGAAAGCCTGCCAATCAATGTTAGCTTTTCTGTTATGAGAGAGCAGTGAACCTGTTGGGCAGTGTATATATAATGTTCTTTAATTACATTGTTTTCTTTCAGTTCAGGCTTATCTAACTAAATTAACTCTAGTTTTGTTTTTGTTAGAGATTTTTAAATGTTCCTTGAAATTGTTTTTGCACTTATATTTTATCCCAGGAAACTGCATAGATGGCAAACATGGCCTCAGCCTCATCCAGCTGTGAAAGTGAGTCGCAAAGCGTGCTTACCTGGGAGCAAGTGAGCCGTTTGAATGACGTGCTGATGGAGGCTGTGCCAGTTCACGGACGAGGCAACTTTCCCACCCTGGAGGTTCGTCTGAAGGATATCGTAAAGATGGTTCGGAACCGTCTGGAGCTGAGGGGCATTATGGTCAAAGATGTCCGCCTGAACGGCTCCACCGCCAGCCACGTGCTGGAAAAGGACATTGGCTGGAGCTACAAAGACCTGGACGTCATCTTCAGGGTAGACCTTCCTCGGGAAAAGGAGTTCCAGCTCATCAAAGATGTGGTTTTAAGCACTTTGTTGGACTTTCTGCCAGAGGGAGTGAACAAAGAGAAGATCACTCCCATGACCCTAAAAGAGGCCTATGTCCAGAAGCTGGTCAAAGTCTACACAGAGCAGGACCGCTGGTCCCTCATCTCATTGTCAAACAACAACGGCCGCAATGTGGAACTTAAGTTTGTGGACTCGATCCGGAGACAGTTTGAGTTTAGCGTGGACTCCTTCCAGATCATTTTGGACTCCGTGCTGTCGTACTATGACTTATCAGAAAACCCCATGTCTCAGCACTTCCACCCTACTGTGGTCGGGGAGAGTGTGTATGGCGACTTTGCCATGGCTCTGGACCACCTCAGGAACAAACTCATCGCCACCAAGCGGCCGGAGGAGATCCGCGGAGGCGGTTTGCTCAAATACTGCAACCTCCTGGTGAGGGACTTTAAGCCCACAGATGAAGCTGAATTTAAGGCCCTGGAGCGCTACATGTGCTCCCGTTTCTTCATTGACTTTCCCGACATTGGTGAGCAACAGCGCAAACTGGAGGCTTATCTGCAAAGCCACTTTGTCGGTGAGGAGAAGAACAAGTACAACTACCTCATGATCCTGCGACGGGTCGTGAACGAGAGCACCGTGTGTCTCATGGGACACGAGAGGCGGCAGACGCTTAACCTCATCTCCCTGATGGCGTTTCGTGTTCTTGCTGAGCAGAACGCCATACCTGATGCGTCCAGCGTCACCTGTTACTACCAGCCGGCTCCGTATGTCAGAGACCTGAACTTCAACAACTACTATGTGGCCTCTTGTAACCAGTCCATTCCTACTTGGTTGCCTTGTAACTAAGACTCAAAGATGCTTGTTCAACAACAAAATCCATGAGTAGGCCAGAAAGCCGGATATTTGGTCGTAAGGGATGTTTCCCTCTGTAGGCATAAAGGATGTTTAATGACAAGCGTTTCCTTTCTTTTCTTTTTTTTTTTCTTTTCTTTTCTTTAAATTCCTTCTCTGCAGAGGTGCCAATACATTTCTAATTCAAAGTGATATATTTTAGAGTTTTGAATTATTTTTTTCTTTCTTTAACTTTAATATTCTAACATTTCGATTTGTTTGCTCTCATCTCTGTCCCTGACCTGAGAGATTAATTTGTTTCCATATTGAAGAGAAACTATTCCCATAGTGCCTTAATGTACTCTAACCTTAAAAATGAAGGAAAATGCATATTGGGACAAATTTAATATTTTTCCTGTGTTACAAAATAAAAAGGCAAAAAAAAATAAAATAAAAAAATAATGTTCTTAGAAATTTGGAGGAGAGAAAAAAAGACAAAATTAAAAGAAAAAGATATGAAAAATGTGAGCACAGGTGAAATAATAGGTATTTTAGATTGCTGTGTAAATGAATACTGAAGGCTTTTCTGTTCCACCGTACATTTTTGAGAATTTGTCATTTATAAACCGGTTCGGTCTTGCTAGTTACATGAAGGTGAGATCGAAAATTGAATTTGGTTGCAGCATTTTTGCAAAAAGATGCTTTGTCCTTTTCCCAGTGACCCAGAGCAGTTAAACAGTCCATTTTAATGAAGATCCTCAGCTGTAGTCGTTAAACCTACCTTCATCTCTTATTAACATTGCGTCTGTGTTTAAATGGGACAGAGAGGTAATGCTTGTCCATACAAGGTTCAGATGTTGGACGATCTGTCCTCCTGAGCTTTTTGCGGCCATTAGCAGACTTAGCACTGCCATGTGTAACAAGACCTCCAGCTAACCGCCTAGCCAAGCCAAATGGTGTCACAGCGCTCTAAAATTATCCCTTCCTGCACCTTTCGGGATGTGCCTTGAATGGACAGCATGTGGGTGGAATTTCTAGTGGGGCAACTGTCTTTCCTGTGCTTCTTACAAGTGTCACTGTAGATGAGGGGTGAATGCTGGTATGTCAAAGTCTTTTCTGGTAATTGAGGTCTGGGAAGGGTTACCGTAGCTGAAGGATATACCCAAGCTCGTTTAAATGGATGTAAAAGCATGTCCGTGTGAATTCCTTTCCAGTTTTGGATCTAATCGAGGTTGCTGTTCTTGATCTTTATTGAGCTTCGACGTCTCCTGTCTTGGTCCTTTGTCAGTGAATTTGCTTCAAGGCACATTGCAGTTGTCAGTTGGGTCAAGCTAGTTCTGTGCTTTTTGTATGTTAGACAGTATTAAATTATGTAAATGTCTATTCTTGTCCATCTTCTCCTGGCCCCCCAGTCATGCCCCTGTGTAGTTCCTCTTTCGACATTGGTCCATTCAGAGGAGGGCTGTACTCTGCTAGCTGCTCTTACGTAATGGCCGACAGCTGCCCCCTGCCCCTCAGGTTTTCTCTTGGCCTCACTCACACGCCACAGCTCCTGCTGCTTCAGCTTGTACAAGCACATGCACCAGATAACCATGAGCCACGTTCCTTCTCTTATCTGAGCTCACACACTTTTAGGGTAAAGTAAGAAGGGTCACATGGCCTCACATTCAGTGGGTAACACCCGAAAGTGCTTTGAGCTGGAATAGATTTTTACTCGTACATTGTTGTTGTTGTTTTTTTTTGTTTTTTTGTATTTTGGCCCCACACTTTTTTTCTTCTCTCAGTATTTTTGGGACATGCAGACTGTGGACCAAAGTTTGAACCAGCAGCACACATGTGCCTTTTTGTGATGACCCATTTGGATTTTGAAGACCTTGTAGCTCATCCTCTCTGGTTTCAGAATAATTTGGTGCCATAAATTTTTTTTTGCCAGTCCTTCAATTAAGGGTGAAGGAGGATGAATGACTCACTTTTTTTTTTTGGTCTCATGTCACATTTCTTTTTCTAATTGTAGTTGTGTAGTCATTTGAGTTGTACTGAGTCATTGTCCCGTCTTTTCAACATCACCCTCCTAACCAAAGCAAGTACTGTGCACTACACAGCATTTTCAAAACCTGATAAAGGCCAAATTAAGAACCCATATCAATAAATGCACTTTACAGGCCTTATACTCCAAAGCTATTCATCATCTTAAGCTACAAGGTGCCCCCCCTCCCCCTTTTTTTTGTTAATATAATTATGGGGGAGTCTCAGGGACATGATAAAGGGCTAAAGTGTGTCTTGAGGATAACAACTCATGTTCAGCCAACTTCCTGAAAAGTAAAACCATTTGAAAAGCATTGTTTTAGGAAGTTAAAATGTTAACTCATCAGGAACTAGTACTCTTGTTTCCAAACTGGTTTTCTCTTTCTTACTTTTGTGTGTGTGTGTGTGTAAAATCTAGTTGGTATGATCTGTAGTGGTTGGCTAACAGAATCTCACCTTAATCTGTTTTGTTTTTTTGTGGATTTTTGTGAAACGAAAAGAAACATGCTTTTTGTTTTGTGTGCTTTTTATCTTGTCCAGATGTGCTTCACATAGATAAGGTCTGGTGTGATGAGGCCTGGCTCATTTCCTTTTTGAAGTCTGTGTAAAGTGTGTTTCTTGGAAAGGGAGTGTTAAAATGGGAAAACATGCTTTTTGTGTTTTTGAATTCATATTCTGTTCTTTTTATTTTCTTTGTCCCCCTGTCAGCTGTAATTCCATATTCCCCAGTGTTACCCTTTATTCAACAGACAAAGGTGTTGGAGCTTTTGTAACTCCGCTCTGAATGCATCTGTAACCGTGTGTGCCGGGGCGGTCCATTGGATTTGGACGTGCTTGTCTTAATGATGATCGAGGCCTTTTTGAAGCCCTTTTGCAATGTTGCAAGAAGAGTTGTGGATTTCAGCAGAATTTGTTTACGTTTTCTGTGATTTATTTGTCTTGTTTGTCCATTAGGATGCTAATGATTGTGAGTTTAAAAAAAAAAAGTGAAAAATGGAAGTCGCACTATTATTTTGAAATCATTATGTTGGCTCTCTGATGTCGGCATGGTGATTTGATGTAAATTTATTGTGCCATTTTGTTTCTCAGCACTTTTACCTCACTATAATTTTCCTTTGGATGGAATTGAGAATAAGGAAAATCTGTATCAAGGGGAAAAATAAAGTATTGAAAGCCCATTCTTTTTCAAGTTCTTTTTTTTTAAAAATCCAGTGGATATTTTCAATAAAATTGTGTAATAATTGCTATTTGAGATGGAGGAGCACTTTATTCTTCTAATGGAGACTGATAGTTTAAGTGTTTGAATGAGCAGGGTTCACTGAGGTGTTTATTCCCAAGGGTTCTCTGGCCCCTGTGGTGTTCGTCTCTGCTGCATTGCTCCACTGCCCTTAAAAGCACAAGTATGAATCGGCAGCCTCTGCCGCGGGCTCGAGCTGCTCTCTGTGGCTGATACAGATAGTCCTGATCTATATCCATCACATGGGCTAAAATTTCTAATCTTTAATTAGTCTTTACTTGTACATGCATGCGAGAGAGATATATATATATATATATATATATATATACATATACATACATACATATATATACATACATATATATATATATATATATATATATATATATATATATATACATACATATATATACATACATACATATGGGCTAATTGACACTGAAAATGTTAAATGCCTCTTTATGTACCATTTTATCCTGACATTTTATTATGGTTAGTAAGGCACTGGTCATATAATGCAGCACAAGAGATTTGAGCTTTAAAACCTCTGTCTAGCTGTGAAGGGAAATTCCCTGAACTGTTTCTGCTTGCCAATAGTGTTACGGATCAACATACTCCCTATTAGATGCATCAAACTTCCTTGTTAGTGTTGGATATTTAATTAGGACATGACATTTTACATTAAAATTAATTGAAATGTCTAATATCTAATACATGTTAATGTGTTCTTTAATTTTTATAAGGTTTTAAATTAAATTAAAAGTGTATGAATGTATTATTTTTATTGTCATTTATTATTATTAGTAGCTTAGGTTATTTGTTTATTTTAAGCTTCAAGGGAGAATCGTGGTTGTGATGCCTGTTAGAAAAAAAAATTTAATAGTGGAATTCGGTTCATTACATTTTCATATAGTTACGCTTAATTGTGCGCATTGACAAAATGTTGTGGGAGGAATTTTTACAGTTCACTTGGTAACATCTGGAAATCTCCCATATTCCATGTGCTCAAATGAAAGGTAAAGACCTCCAGGTGTGTGTGGCTGATAGTAGAAGGCTCAGGACAGTTAGTGAGTGCGTTCACTTCACACTAGTCACTGGAGGCCACTGGCAGAACAATACTGAGTGAATATGGCTAGCCAACAATGACTGATTTCTGGAACAGTGGTGATAGAAACATTTAGAGGCAAACAATGAAAGCACAGCACACAGCACAATCTTTATCTAGAGAATCCCCTCTCTCCATTCTCTTCAGTACTATCATTTATAAGAGACATATGGCGGAGAGAAAGTTCCCTGTTTGAAATAAGGCTCATTAGATTGCGCAGCGTTTTTGTTTTGTATTTGTTTTGTATAAAACATGCCAGCTTTCTGTGCGCACAGAGGTTATGATGAGGAGAGCATATGTTTCTTCAGAATATTTATGCCTGTTGTCAGATCAACTTTTAATTAGTCTTAAATTTTATTTCAGTGAACCCATACGAGACTGTAAAAGAAATGAACACTGAATCTTTATTCCCACAAAACTATCAATCAAGCTGCTGTGTTCCGAGTTGTTTTCAGGACTCAGGAGATCGCAATTCTGTAATTATGGAACGAAGAAAATGTCTGTTTCCCAGGTTATAAATCGTATGTAGGCTAGTTAATACATAATGTATGTAATGTTCACCGCTACTGGATCAGGAGCAGTTAAAAGCAAAGATAAACACATTTGTTTGACATCCTTTTTGTGATGATATGTTGAGCAGTACACAGAGAGAATATTCCCATGGCGTTCTTTGTGAAGCTGTAGAGGTTCACAGGGGTTCAGCGTGATGCTACATAAGCAGAAGATGCAAGTGGCAAACTTCTCAACCCTCTGAGAAATCAAGCAGCTTAAGCAAACTGTCTTTCCTGGCCAGGAAATGGGCAGGCTGCTCAAACACTGCCTGCATCAACATCTTTCAAGAGGTGCCATTTATAGGAGCTCAAGGTCCTGAGAAACAGGTGAGAGATGAAGGGAGGGATGCCAGATGTTCTTGTGGCTGAAACAGAGAGAATGAGAAACGTAGGGTGGGGTAAGGGGGAGTAAACTCTACCGAAGCTGGGTATTTTTTGACCTTGTCTGTAGCATTTCTCAGAAACAATCTTATTACTCCTCCCTAAGTTCCTTTGCACCTCCCCCTGGTTTGACGGTACTCAGAAACCTGTAAGCCGCAACCTCAAGCTCCCCACACGCTTTTACTCTGAGTCACAAACTCCATATGATAGTCTTCAGGAAGATGTGTGGTCTCTAAGATGTGAATGTACATGCTTTATGTTACTGACAGCAGTGTGGCATGATAGTACAAATCTGTAATAAAAAATACTTAATCATATTGTTATTGTTGTATATTACAGGAGAGACCAGGGTCTTGTCACAAAGACTAATTTTGTTAATGGATTACAAACTATATATAATATTAAATGTTATTGGTTTGTAACGTTTAAAATTTTTGCTGCTTGATTATGCTTAATTAATCATCAATGCTTTTTTTCCATCTTTTATTTCTTAATGTGTGTGTGTGTGTGTGTGTATAGCCTATATACAAACATACATATGAAAGGTGATCAAGGTAAACTGGCACAACGAACTAGACACTAAACAGCCATATATAGCCACACACATATAGGCTATATATATATATACACACACACACACACACACACACATTTATTGCTAAAAAAACATTTAATTCGCTGTTTAATGTCTAGTTCGTTATGACAACTTACCTTGTTGCGTGGTCAGTATGCTTTTTCTTTTTTTTTCTTGGCAATAACAGTGGAAAATTTCTGTGTAAACTGATGTTCAAAAATAAACTTAAAAATAAATATTGTCCGCAGTAAAAGTGTGACAGCTAACTCTGGTCTCTCCTACATGCAGTGTATATGACATTTTATTTATCATTGTCTTTGAATATTTGCAATAATAAAAAATATATTTTTGTTTTCATGAAATTGTCATAAAATGAGTGAAAAGGGAAAAACAGAATACTGACACAAAGTTAAGTGGTTGCAAGCAGAAAAAAAGATGCTAAATGTTTCATTTACAGTGACATTTGAACCATAACTGGACTATTTCTGCATGCAGCCATGTCTCAGTCTTCTGAACCCTTGACAACATGCAGTGATTTGATTTGATTTATATCCATGAACTCGTCCCCGTTTCTGCAGGCACGGAAAGAAAAAACAAACCCTCCAAGGTTTGGAAATTAGTTTTTTTTATTTAATTTGCTTCGCTTTTGTGGAGTTACAACGTTAGATTGCGTATAAATGTCAGTCAGTAAAAATGACTTACTGTTTGCTCATGTCATCACTTTCATGAAGATTCCTCATCTTGCTCTCGCATTTCAAATAAACATCTTCGCACCAAACCATTTCGTGCGTGAACGATATCGTTTCCCAGAAACATTTACAGGCAGAATTTTACAACAAATGGATCCGTGTAGATACACATTGTAATATTTTATTATGAATCAACAACCCAGAAATGTAGTAAGTGTGTTGCTGCCCCCCACTGAGCAGTGAGATCCACAGCAGCACAGTGACCCGCTCCTGGCCTCCGACTGCTCCAGTAACAGACAGTAAGCAGATGCTTTGCGCTCTTCAGTTCCAGCGCTGAGAATAGAGAGCGAGCGTCTATGTTCATGCTCCCAATTAATCATCCTGCTCCCTGTAGTGCCAATTAGTCTGTTTTATTTCATACTGCTTAAACCCGATCGCTTCAGTAGGCCATATTTCTCTCTAGATCACAGTCAGTGCAATAATAAAGTCATATGTAGACAAACATTGCGATAAAGAACCATGATATAATAATTTACATTTAAAGGAATAGTTCATCTAACCGTGGAAATTCTATCTTCATACTCACCCTCATATCTATTCTGCAGAACATGAAAGATCGTCTTTCACATACAAATTGTTTTGGGTCCCACTGGGTGCTGAAACGGTGTGGATATCAACATTCTTCAAAATATCTTCTTGTGTTCTGCAAATGAAAAAGCCATACAGGTGTGGAACAACATGAAGGTAAGGAAAGTAAGTTTCATTTTCGGGTGAACTATTCCTTTAATATTTTCGGTGCACGAATGATGTCAAAATGAACTAATGATCGGAAAACACTTGGAACTGAGAGGGAATGCAGTTCAATTGCATGACTATATGCATGTATAGGGTAATTAATGCATTTGATTAAATGGTGACCTATGTAAGGAAGGTTATTTAAGGACAGCTCATGTAAGCCTACAAGACCAGCCAGTGATGATTAGACACATTGTCGTATCTCCATTTGCCAGATTCCCCTGCTGATTCCTGATGTTGTTGTCATATTCGCTCTGATTCACAGTGTAATGACGAAGCAACCTTGTCCAGGTGTTTCAGTTCAGAGCAGCTCAGCTGACCCCTCAGACATGGCGAGAGCTCTGCTGAAGACGGATTCATTTTCCTCACCACATGCACTGCCTCAGTGACACTGTGCTGACTGCTGCCCTATCAGCGCTGCTTAAAAGATTAAAAACAAACAGCATGGCAGAAATATATCATGTGCTGTTGAACCAGTCCGACTGAGAATATATGGATGGACATGAAACAGGCTGTCCACTCGATTCAATAAAGTTTTAAGATTGGGGAAGGAATTGCTGCAGCTATATGGAAAAGTTTAAGAGATATTTTACACAGACTCAAGGCTGTAAGTGACTTAAAGTGTGAGAATTTGTTTGGATTTAAAACCGATCCTATAGTGCTGTAAGACAAGTTTTTTTTTCCTTCAAAACAAAAAATATAATGATTATTAAAAGATTGACATCTGTCTACTGCAATAAAATATGATAGCAAATATTCCAGAGATACTGGTTGCTTCACATTCACCAACCATTTTTAATTTATGTTGTCATTAAAACACACACACACACACACACACACACACACACACACACGATTGGATGTAACATCACACCCTGGCCTGAATGATTACCATCCACTAGTGATCATTATGCATCAAATCATATATGGTTGTTGTGCAATAAGAAGCATAAATGGTCACTATACTATACTGAGGATTATTCTTCCTCCATAAAAATACTCTTCATATTAAGATCTGTTTCATGAGTAAATACAATGAACAAACAGATTTTCTGCAAAACCACCACAGCTGCTCGACCCTCAAAAACAAGTTTGCATTCCAGGTAAGTCTTAAATTCATTGCTTTAAAACAATTTAAAGATACCATAATAAGACAAAAAGAGCTTTAAAAAAAATGGTTTTCAGTTTTAAAGATCTTATCCACCTTATATTTCAACTTGGAAGCCATTTTCTCACTTCTGGTTTATTAGCCAAAAAGCGAAAAGAATTAACAAAAAAAGCACAGTAAATGGTAAAATTGTTTGCACAACAAACCAATGTGTTCATAATAAAGATAATACATTAAAATAACATGGTAAGATACAACAGTTGTACAGTGAAAAATAGCTGGAAGCGGAAGAGACCTGAAGTTTGGCATGTAAAGTGTACAAATGGCTCTTAACAGGAAAAATAATGTGGATAGAAACCTTTGGTGAGTGCTTTTATAAATCGGTTATTTGATTTTGATTAAACTATTTACTTGCATAAATCATAAGTACTGGCACAATTTCATATAAAAATAAAACTAACTTATGAAATAGAATGTAATAAATGCTTCAAATCTAGTATCTTAAAGAAAAAACACTTTACAAAATAAAAGGCTTGCTTTTATTCGAAACCCATTTCAAAAGGCTTTGAACAGAAAACACACTGATTGTATGTATTAAACAAAATAATTCAATAAGACACCCAAACACAAATTAAAGATAACATCAAATGTTCATATTCTGTTTATTCTTCTTTCTTCATAATCATAATTCATACGTCATACTTCAATTAAAATGGTACGAAATTTAACAAGAATCAATGCACAGCTACACTAAGGGCTGAAAAAAAATAAAATAATAATTCCAGACAGCATCTGCAGTAACTACAATCATCTATTTACAGTGCTTCACTCTGAGATCAGATCTCTGTTTGTCACATTCCTTCGGCCATGCTTGTAAATCTGCTTCAAATGAAACACAAACTGGCACACTGCAAGATTTTAGTGTACCTCAGATCAAGCTTCAAGAACCATATTGAGCTACGGTACAATATGAGCTGCACAAAGCAATCTTTGTGAAAGCACATCCATCACACACACACAAAAAAAGTTGCTTCCTGTCAAACCTAAGAAACTGTAGTGATAGTTGTTTGGCACCTGAGATAAAGCTGTAAAAGTGCTTGTGGTGAGAAAAAAAAAAGAGAGAATCAAGATAAAAGTAAAGCGCTGCTCCTTTTAGTGACTTTGCAGACACAGAATGACATGAAACAACAAAACAGCTTAGAAAGCAAAATATGAGGCTTTCGGATGATTGAATGGCCAAGGACTTAAGAAATTAAAACCAGAATGGTTTTGGCTATTTAAAGCCATTATTCACGCAGACACTGGTACATGTGTTTCACATTTAGTCTCTTCATCTACACCACACACGCATACCTTGCTCAAAAACAGCTTGGGTCAGGCAGGCGGTTCCTTCGGTGACATCTGGGTTTGGTACAGGTCTGTGGCACGTTCAGCAGGTTTAAGCAGGATGTGTTTATACAGCATTATTGATTGACACTCTCTCACTGTCACAGAGAAAACTTGCCAGTCAGGAACAGCAAAGATGAGAGCTCAGAGTCAGGTCATCGGGTTGAGTGTCAGCCCGGAGAGAAAGCAGGTTCTTTCCTCACTTCTGGGTTTATCTGACAGCATCACAGGCCTGAGGACTGAGGCGTGTAATAGGGGCTGTTAACCTGGAAGAGCAGAGATGATATTCAGAAGTACAATCGAATAAAGATAAATGGTGATAAAGGTTACATTTGTTCACAGACTGGCCGAGAGGCACCAACTCGCTGTAAAACGGAGAAGGCAAATTGACAAGAGGCCCATGTCACCACAACATAAGCCCAAGACACACCTACATCCTAGAGAATATAAATATAAAGATAGATTTAGATCTAGCTGAACTGTACATCAACCCAAGAGGTTGTATTTACAAAAGAATACAAATATTCAGTAGGTAAATATTTAATAAAGGGTGTGGTTTCTAGGATATACTGAAGAAGTATGTGATGATTCCAATAGCCAAATGAGCGCGTATTAAAAGAGATGTGCTGGGAATTAATGAGTGTCTGCTCTATGCTAGTGTATGATGATGCACCTCCTGAAGCTGGGAGGTCAGTCCAACAGAGGTCTTAAAGGCCTTCGGGTCAAATGAATGCTAAAAAGAGATTATGCTGTAAACTGTTTCAAAGAGCACAGGAAATTCATAAAAAAAAAAGAAAAATAAAAGTTGGTTTTAGCTTGAATGAAGCTCTGCGTTGGGGCTTTGTGTTTTCTTTCGTTAAAGGTTCACTCAGTGTAGGGTTTCTCTCCATTTTGTACATTTGTAATTGTGTCATTTTTCATATTATACTTTTGAATAGATTTCTGTCACTTACAAGAAAAAACATTCTAAGAAAAAAAGCCTCATATGAAATTTCCTATTTTTTATTTTCATCATGCCGGACTTTATTATCAGTGTTTAAGATACCAATTCAAATCCTATCATTAAACATTGATAGTTGGAACTGGAGTCTTGTGGTGGATTTACATTTATTCATTTAGCTGACGCTTTTATCCAAAGCGACTTAGAATTGCTATATATGTCAGAGGTCGCACGCCTCTGGAGCAACTAGGGGTTAAGTGTCTTGCTCAGGGACACATTGGTGTCTTGCAGTGGATTCGAACCCGGGTCTCTCACACCAAAGGCATGTGTCTTATCCACTGCGCCAACACCACCTCAACACCACCAAACATTTAAGACATGTTTTGGAATGCATAGACTGCATTGCACATTTTCAGTGTCTCATTGTAGGTTATTTCTGTATGTGGTCAAATGAGGAATGAGAAAGCTCTATGTATGTAGCACTACAACAAGTCTGTTTGTGTTCCCGCTCCTGCTTTCTTCAGAGATTGTATGAAGGCCTACTGAACATATTTTAGCCTACTACACACAAGGGACTATTTTATTGCTGTTGCCTAATTATAATCTATATGCAAACCTGATATCCACATGTAATACAGTTATTTACAATATTTTATAATGCAATTACAAGATTTTTGTATTTTGATTACATAATCCAAATTACGTACAGTAGCGTATTACTACCCAACAACGCCTGTAGTATAGAGGTGGAAGTCCAAAATAAAAAAACCTTTAGGGGCCTTTGTATGCTTTATGGAAAGTTGACTGGGTTATTTGAGGTGACTGCGGCTGGACTTTCCATGGCACTGCATCTGTTCATATGGGCAAAGAGAGAAAGCTGACTGCAATTGGCATTAAAAGCTTACACATTCTGCCATTTCCCCTCCTGCCCATTAACTTCCTGGGTAATCAAAGAATGACAGGAAATACTTAAGCAAGGGAGTCTAGGAGTGAATCCAAGGCTAAGGCATGTAGACCAAAAACACTCGCTATTCTAGCAAAAAATAAGGTCAGACTCGTTAAGGGAAAATGGGTTCATCCATTCAAGTGACAAACACATTCATTCATAAGAGGACTATGAATATTCCCCGAAGACAATAATCTCTACAAAGTCTCCAATGTCACAGTTTCCAGTACTAATAAAAACCACAAGAGTCCAAATGAGTCGTCAAGTAAAACTTTAAAGATTTGTGGAATATTCCCTGTTGGTGTACATATCTAAGGGATGAGTCTGATTAACGATGCAAATATTTTTCTGTAAAAACCCACCGTGAAGACGACCATCTAATCTAAAGTTTGATTTTCGACATTTAAGGCTGGAATACAGTACACTATTTTAGCCTAGACTTTCCTCCAATTTACTGTGTGGTGAACTTGATGCTAGAGTCAGTCTGCAGATTTGAGTTGATAGATGTCAAAGAACATTGTGTAGTGATTATTTTAGCTTCAGATTACGATCCTCCAGTCGGGGGATAACAAACATGCTTAATATCGGAGCATATTTTATAACACAATGTTTGTCACAGATTTTCTAGCAACAATGCGCACATATCCGTGTGAGTTTGTTGTGATCGGAACAACTTTAAAGTCTGGTAGTGTATAATGGCTAGTTTTCATCTGCTACTATTACAAATTAGGTGAGTATGATGCGAAGTGTTTTGAAATCTGTTCAAATTTTAAAAGTCATGTAATGTGTGCTAGCCTTTACTTACACAGGAAGAGCGCAGGGATATAAACAAAAATCAGACATACCTTTTAAAGCTTACCTTTTTCACTTGCTTTTTGGTTATTGCAGTTAATTAAAAACAACAAGTACATTTTAAATGACCTTCTTATTTATACTCGAGTATATTTTTAGACTGCTACTTGTACTTACGTAAAAGTTTCATTAATATAATGGTACTTTTACTTGAGTAGAATATTTTAGTACTCTTTCCACCTCTGGTGTTAACACTCTAAAGTACAAGTACAAAATGTTTTTCATGCAAATTAAATAAAACCACAGCCTGCTGGGAATTTTTTTTTTTTTTCGAATTAAGTCTGTGTCTGCATTCTTGCTCAGCAAACACATAAATACAGGGCGCCATGCACCTGGCACGAGAAAGACCATCCATTTAACGCATTAGTGGCATGATCGATTCTTCATAGCTGCCTCACCTTTGTGCCTTCCTTCCCACTTTCATTTACTTTAATCCAGTGTCCTTTAAACCCAGGAACAAAACAAGGACAAAAAACAACATCTAAAATACAGAAGGGAAAACTTATATGACCATACAGTGAAGAACATAATTTCATTTTTCAGAAGGCACCTCTACTCTTAGGGACACATAGATTAGTGTGTAATGATCGGTGTGCGGAATCTGAAATAAATAGAGTTAAAGATTACAGAAGTGAGTAGGCGGTTCTTTGCTGTCTTAGAGGCATTAAAGGGGCCATGAACTGAGAAATCAAAATTCCCGGTCTTTTGTTCACTTCATTTTTACCACAGATTATTTTACAAACAAAGCACAGTTTGAAGTGGGTTTTTCAGAGAGAGTCAAATAATAAGACTATACTGTACCGACTATATTGGTTCTGACAGTAATGGATGAAATAAAATATGTCCTGATGTTCATTCGTGTCCATTTCAAGTAAATATGAAAAAACAATTGGTTCACATCTGCAGCTTGAACTGAGACAGTGATCTGTCATGACACAAAGAGCCACAAAATGGTATTTATTTTTTGAATTTCTTAAAAAATAATAATAAAGAACATTTTTGAAAGTTACGACTTTGTTTCATACCAGAAGGAACCTGCTCGGTCTTGTCTGTCGGCGTGTTGTTAGTTTCCTCTTTGCTCCGCTATGTATTTTTTACTGCGTGAAAACAATGTGTGTAGTGTGAGAGCGGCATAGTTTGTCGGACATAGCATCAGTAGTTAAGGAGGGTGGGTTTTTGCGAAGGGGGAATTAGTCACCCCTTAGTCGTTCCAAATCCGTAAAAACCTTCATTCATTTTGGAACACAACTTAAGATATCTTTGATCAAATCCAAGAGCTTTCTGAACCTGCATAGACAGAAACGCAACTACCACTTTCAAGGCACTTAAACGTAATAAGGACATCGTTAAAATAGTCCATATGACACCAGTGGTTCAACCATAATGTTATGAAGCTATGAAAATAATTTTTGTGCACAAAGAAAACACAAATGATTTAATGTTTCAGTATTGGACGCACGTTTATGACAGTACCACGATGGATGTATGTGGTGCTGCTGATGTAAGAGCTGGCGTTCTGACGTAGAACACGCATGTGCTGCGCCTTGTTTACAAGCAAAGGAATGAACACATATGTGTCATGGTACTCTTGTGAACGTGCCTCTCAGTTTGACATGGAAATTGTTGAATAATGTGTTATTTCCTTGTTTTCTTTGTGCACAAAGTATTTTCGTAGCTTCATAAAATTATGTTTGAACCACTGATGTCACATGGACTATTTTAATGATGTCCTTACTACCTTTCTGGGCCTTTATGGAACTCTTCAGTTGTGATTTTGTCTATGCAGGGTCAGAAAGCTCTTGGATGTGATCAAAATATCTTAATTTGTGTTCCAAAGATCTTACGGGTTTGGAATGAGGGTGGGTAATTGATAAGAGAATTTTCATTTTTGAGTGAACTATCGCTTTAAGATTAGCATTTACACTACATATGTGATGTGATCATGTGCATTTCTGAATGTTGTTTGAGTGATCAGACCACAAAACATGTCACACTCACTTGCAATCAGATCATCCAAGAAAAATGTGGACACCAAATCACAACAAGAACGATGCCCACATGGTGGTAGCTCAATTCCATGCCTAGGACTTGAACCTAAATTTACTGGTTACCATCCTGTCTCTTTAACTGAGGGTTAACACTGTGTAAATGAAGCTGTGTAGATGAATGCCATGTGTATGTGCATGCTGTGAGAACAGTGCAAAACTAAGAGCTCAGCAATGACAGGATGAAAATCAACTAAATGAGTGCAGCCCAGATGGGTCCAATCAATGCATGGATATGGTCTGCTTTTAGCTGTGACAAATACGTTTATTAGGATCTGAGCAGTTTGCTTGGATTCAACAGTGTAACAAAGGGAACGCATAATATTCAGTCGAGAGCAATGTTCTCCATGTCAAAGGAAAAACAAGCTAAATGACAAGATTATAATAGTAATATGAGATTCTGCAATGCCAGACGACTACAACTATAATTTTCTCATTTTCTCTTTTCATATTCCAGAGCAACTCACTGTTTTGTTTATTTATTTATTTTTTCTATAGGTTTCCTTAAACATATCATCATATCCCACATAAGTAGCTGAAGAGTAATCTTAAGAAATAAAATGTGATGTGCTCCTTTGAGACGGAGCAAGCGGCAGCACATCATGCAGACGGCTTAGTTTCTCACGGCTGAGACCGCTTCAGTCTGAAGGGAAAGACTTCCTCCACCCATACTTTGGGTCAACAGTTAAAAATAAGTCTCTAAGCATCTCTTTTCCACAACCCAAATGCAATCCATTTCAAAACAAAAAAGGACCTCATTAAGGCCTGAAAAAGTGAATATTTTTATATACCAGCTTCACCAAAAATAAAACTGTGCTAAAGGCTGCATTTAAAGAACAGGTCATACAGGGAAACTAGTTTAAAGAATTTGCGTATAATTGCTTCTAAAATTGGTCACTAGCTGAACATTTCAATTACCTTAAGCACAGAGAATTTTTTTGCATGTTTGATCTTAACTAGTTTAAAAACATGACACTTTAACTAAACGTTTAGGTCATTACAGATAGTGTCAGATTATTGTATTTGTATTATTATTTGTCCTTTTTTTATGTAGTAGTACTGTATACTAAAACGGTTTGGTCTATAATCTACAAAGAAGCAACCACATATTTATCTGTAGATGTAAATAATAATAGTCAAAAGCTTCAAATGCAAAAGCAGACAGTACAAACAGATATAAAGGTGGCTTCACGTGTATTATCAAACGGAAATGACAGTGACACTATCTTTAAGCCATCTGAAAACCAGAAGATGCAACATACTCCCTGGATGAGGTGCCGCTGTTGACGTGAGATTGTGTTATAGAGAGGTATCTGGTTCTCTTAAATGCAGTTTATCAAAAGTCTCAACTCTCTTAAAGGAATAGTTGACCTCAAAAGTACATTTAAATTTACCACCTTTATGTTCTTTCAAGATATTATGACTTAATCTTCTGTTAAACAGAAGATTAATCTTCTGTTAAACAGAAGATGATGTTTCATGTTTTAAGTCAAACAAGTTTCATAAACCAGATGAAATGATTATTTGAAACATTCTTCAACTCTCCCTTTGGTGTTCCAGAGAAAAAAAATCACAATGGCTTTAAAGAACATAAAAGGTGAATAAATGTTGATTTTAATAAAGATTAAATACAGAAAGGTCAAGGTTACTAAAGGTCACGTTACATACACACCTCTTTTTCTTAGTATAACATCCTTTACCACAATAATACAATTGTTCATTGAGGATAAAGCACTGAATACTCACCCGTGTGTCATACTCCAGGACGAAAGGAGGGATGTCAATCTGCTCAGGTAGGATGCAGGTGAAGAGCTGCTGTAGGTTCTCTATGTGATGGACCTTCTCTTTAAGGCCTGATACACTGAACGTTGTGAAGAACCAAGTAGAGACCTGACAGGAATCACAAACAAAACCGTTTGATTGACTGAGATGCTACTTTCCATGAAAACGGTACAAGAATAGTTGCTGAAACACAATATAATTGTTTTTCGTGTTTAAAAAATGGTAACAAATAATAGCTGTGCTTAATCTAAAGAAAATGCTAATTTTCAAACTTATATGAGCTGTATATACATGGGTTTGGGACACATCTGAAAATGAAGGGAGATAACGATGTATATAAAAAATATTTAAAATTCTTTGATGGATTCTGTATTCACTGATTTGTTGAAGAATAGAAAGTCCAGAGAAGAAAAACAATTGTTCAAAATCTAAATCTTTTGTGACATAAGTATCATTCCTAATCATTTGTTCACCTTCATTATAAATTAATTTAAATGTAACTCTACAGGAAAACAGCATAGACTTCTACACCATTTTAAGGTCAATTTAATAAATAACAGATAGCTGCAAAATTGGTGAAGTTGTAACTGAATTAAATGTTTTGTTGCTAAAGGCAAACTCTTAGCTCCCAAAGCTGTTTGCTTGAATCATTTTGAGCATTTATCCCAATGACTAATGCGTGAACACGTTTCACACCTGGGATTGTTACAATGCTTGAGAATTCTCTGACTGAAATGGACGCATTTTAAAACAAACAATTATCTGACACTTAATTGCCGGGGTTCCTCTACATTTGAAGTGCACAAAGCATAATTGTTGAATAATTTCACAAATGAAAGCAAAGCCTGGCAGAGGCAACGCGCTCTCATAAGCACTTCAATTACCTGAATAGGTTCTGTGGAACACTTAGTGCGGACACATCATGAATCTCAATGCGGTCTCAGAGAGGCTTTTCCACATATTCAGTTACACAGACTCATACACAGTCTTTCTTAGTCAATGTGGAACATGTGGAGCTGACGGCTGTGAATCAGACCATAGGCCCGTACAAACTCGGAAAGAAAAGCTCAAAACGAGATGAACATCTAGTGTTGCCTTTAATGGACTTACATCTGAGTTGATGAACTGATTACATTTACCTTGGAGCGGAACGTCGGGTGAACGAAGTAGAAAGCCCTCAGGTTTTTCTTAAACCTGAAAACACAGAAGGAAAACCTTGCGAGAAATGGTTTTTGAAACATTATCAACATATCCAACCAATTACTTATTACACAAATAGTGAATTCCTCTGGTGCAGCTGGCTTTGAAAGGATTATTGCCTTGACAAAAACAATAAATCCATTAGAAAGGGAGCTAAAGCACATTTTTTAAGAACGAGCAAAGTCCAAAGAGGCAGCCACGTCCAAGCCACACGCTGTTGTCCAAAACACACAGATGGATAGAGATCTGGACAGCCAAATTGGAGGGGTGTTCGTGAAGCACAAGAGACGTGTCTGTCAACCTTTCCCCTTTCCCACGATGGACTTGGACCGTCCTGTGCAAACCCATGAGCAGGGGTCATAGGGAGTGATAGCATCACTGGCTAACTCTGCTATAAACATGGCTGTGATTGCTGACAGGACCATTACAGAACCTCATCACTCTTGCTGAGGATTATGTCTGTAAAACGCTTTCTTATATAATAATATACAACATAATATTAAATAATACAATGATGATATGCTGTGCTCTGCTGATACCTCATAATAAATGACACGAGTCAAACTGGCCTGGCTCTCAAGGTTATGAGTCACGCCGATCTCCACGATGTACGGAAAGTGTGAGGGACTGGAGCTGGAGAGTGTTTCTGCTTTTTATTTCAAGACTGTGGTTTCCTCTGCCTGCATGCTGAGAGCGTCCCCTGAATAAATGACAAACGCCTGACCTTACGATCACTTCCCCCGGTTTTGACTTTCGAACAAAGACTCAAACTCTTCTGTTAAGCCAGGAAAATAGCAATCATGAGGACTGATCGATTAAAAGAACAATATTTTTCTTAACACGCAATTACAATGTCATTCCATGGAGTCATATCTATGTAAGTGTTTGTAAGCCTCTGGTGGTGGTTGTTTGCTGTTTTTCTTAATTGGTTGAGTGAAAGGAGAACATCGAGACTTCAGATTTACAAGATTTACAAGCAGTTGCAATCGCTTCTCAATGTTTTAACCTTGATAAGCCCCTTCAAAATTTCCCAAAGCGGTCTGAGGAAAAGCTAAATTATTTCACTTTCCTTAGAAGAATCAATCAGCTCAGACACATTTGAGCACCAATTTCGAGCGATACTAGAGAAACACCAGGTAAAACTGAGGAAATATGACTCAGTTACTTTGAACGGTGCTTTCCGAGCTTGTCATAACCTACAAAAGGGTCGAGCTTCTGTGTATAAATCTTCTTTAAATTCGAAGAACAGGAAGCCCAAGACACAGACATTCCCTTATGATTTTACAACATATGTGGTGTGTTTGGGTTTGAGGAGACAGTGCTGTTTTGCACAAGAAGCTCATAAAACGAAGAGTCACCAAGCCAGCATTTATATGAAACTGTGATTAGCTTTTCCATGAGAGTTATGGTTTTAAAGAAGACCTCCGCCAAGAACTGGGTCAAGTCATCTCAAAAACATTGTAAGGTCTTAGAGAGCGTTGTAGTATCTCTGTAATGGAACAGAAATAGCTCTTACTTGGCATCCACAATATCATAAAGCTTCTTGAGGAAGTCGGTGTCCAGGTGGTTGTGTTCACCGGTGAGTGTGTGGAAATACACCATCACATACTCCTTCACCGTGATATGGTCCATCACGTGGATGAAATACAGCAAAGCCTAACACACAAACACACATTTTCTTAGTTAACTAAATAGGCACATTCCATAGTCTTTGATTGTTTTCATATTCATATTAGGTTAACACTAAAACCAAATTCTAAAATTAACTCTAACATTGTGTGTGTGTTTAACAAGTGGGGATATACTCAAGAGGACATTTTGTCAGTTTTAATTTGATTGCATTTTTAATTTGTTTGCACAATCTTGTCTCACACGTATGGTTAAGTAGGGTTGGTACACAATATTACTAAGTAATAGTTCACTCAAAAATGAAAATTCGGTCATTACATACTCACCTACATGACATTTCAAATTCTCTCTTGTGCTCCATAGAGGGAAGAAACCCACACAGGTTTGACATGGGTGTGAGTAATCGATGACAGCATTTTTAGTTTTGAGTGAACTAATCCATTAAATAGACATTCTAAACAGTGTGGTCTAATTTTTCACATTTGAAGTGTAGTAAATATTT
Source organism: Carassius carassius (assembly GCF_963082965.1). Classification (NCBI taxonomy): domain Eukaryota; kingdom Metazoa; phylum Chordata; class Actinopteri; order Cypriniformes; family Cyprinidae; genus Carassius; species Carassius carassius. Next base: position 18,372,562 of record NC_081773.1, on the reverse strand, counting down.
AACAATTCAATCTTTTACAAAGAAAAAGATGTCAAATCAAGTTTCTGATTCAAATGCAAATCTCAAAAATTGATATAAATATCAATCTAAATGGAAGTCTAGAGAACAAACTTCTTTTAAAAATGAGGTAAACCTAATTTTAAACATTAAGTTAATCTTAAGTTTAACCTATGTTTTGGTTAGGCAGCATTTAGTGCTAAAGCTGACAAAATGTATGTAACATTTGGTGCAAAATAAGATATGCTCAATACAGGACAAATGGAAGTATGAACATTTTCTCATTTACCTTCTCCATATCAATAAGTGTAACTGGAATATTCCTGCCAACAACAACCATGACCGTCCTACCACACAAATCAACACCTGAAAATGAGAAGAAGAAAAAAGCTCTGGGATATTATTGAAGAATGTTTCCTCACACACACATTGCTGACAACATCCTCACATGCAGCATATCTCCAGAAACACTTTAGACATTTCAGCCTCACCCTGTTTAATGAACTCATTCTGCAGAAATGAGTCGTGTATACATATTAAAATAAACGTTTTGCAATATATTACAAGAAACATCTGGATGTGCAAAGGCAGATGTCTTCATATAGTCCATCATCACGTGGCATAGCGAACATCCATGTTGAGGTGCACAGCTGGAGAAACTCTGCCCCCCTTTGGACAAGTGAGTTACTGTGATTCAGACACTTAGCTTTTTTTAAAAAAAGTACTGTTCTGTGGCTTTCTGAAATAGGATTAAAAGTAGAAATTCAAGATTAAATTTAGCAGGACTAATAGCTTCTAGCAAACCTAATGTGTACAGTCTGTGGTTAAATGTCATTGAGGTTTTGAACTCAGTAGGTCAGCCTGGAAAGTATCTGAGCTAAGAAACAAAAAAAAAAGATGATGATAAATACTTAACAACACCGAAACCGTTACTTTGGTGGTTATTTTTTGTCCTGAAATTGTGAAACAAGAGAAATGGATTACAGAACCCCCTGATGTTGAGCTCAATGAGGCAGAACAAAGGTTTCCTGCCCAGAGAGCAAACACACAGATGGAAAGAACACAAAGTCCACATGTGCATAAAGATATACAGAGAGACAGCAACACAAAGAGAACGAGTGAACATGTGCTGGAGAACATGTGCGAGATAAAAGAGGCAAACATCAGACCATATCATAACTGCTACAATAAAGTCCACATACATGAACTAGGGCTGCAAAACAATTTAATACTTGAATAAAATCAATTGATATGCCAATGAATTAAATTATGCATGAGTGTTTCATTTTAAGAATGTTAAAATTAGTTTTACTTGATTAAATAAGTTTAATAATTGTTATAAAGTATTATGCTAAATTTACAGCCTTACAATTAAAACATTTGAAAAACAATGAATTTACATAAAACAATTATGATACATAAACACCCATAGAGATTAAGACTGACCGGTCTGATATAGTGCCTTTAATGCTGCTATGTCTGAAAGGTCCTCTGCTCGAGCTCTGCAAAGCCAGCGGTTATAGCTGTGGAGAAAGACAACAAAACTAAGACTTCACATCGAAGCAATTTGCAGTGATGTAAAGAATTTGACATGAAACAGATCTCTTTGAAAACACACAAACCTGCATGCAAACAAACAAACTCAGAGTACACAATTCTACAGTATATTAAACAAATCTGCACCCAATGATGACAATGAATTAGATCATGGCCAAAAGATGCCATTGGTTATGCTAAGTTTCCAGTGTCTCAAACATTTGCCATGAAAACCAAGGTTTCACCAAAGCACTTTAAAATTGTGGTGAAAAAAAAAAAAGATATTGAAAACATAATAACAGGAAGGTTTTGAAACTTCTTACTAGGGTGGGCATCTTATATTTGAGCAATTCATGAAAAGTTTTTTTTACAGTACTTGTAAAAGGCGAGAGTATGGGAAAACTAAACATCTTACTTCCTTTGGTGCTGTTTCTGTTGGGCTGCTTCAGACATTTGGCCCTGAAGGATGAGTTTACGTTGCTTATCCACATCCCCTTCCATACGAGCAAACGCGTGGCTTCCTACCAGCCCCAGGTCGGACTCTAATGAGTCATCCCCAGAGTCATCTGCAGATAATTACATTAATATCACTATTTTGTATTATTATTGTGTACTAGTGCATTACACAGAGTTCTAGATATTACAGGGAAAGCAAAACCAATGCGCCATAAAAATCTGCTGAAGCACAAATGCTTTTGCTGTGATAAACAGTAAAATATACTCTTGCACACTCGGAATGACCATTACTAGGTTCAGTGAGCACTACAACGTGGTACATTCCACAAGACCTGAACACCCACCGTCAATCAGAGCTGGGAAAGCCACTGGTGCGTGTGATGTACAGCCAGGCAAAGTGTAAACATAATCCTTATCTGTTATTCTTGTTTACATGTGTATGCCAAATATCTATGACAGGCCAACCTTAGCCATATTTGACCAGACATGAAAAGACAGTCCAGTCTGAACAACAAACAAAACTTCTCATTCCCTCAGCTGAACCACATGGTCACTGGTCAGACTACGAAATATTTAGCCAGAAATAAAAGAAACACCTTTGACAGAGAGATAAAAAGACATTAACAGGTAAAAGGGGATAACAGCCAAACACTCAGCTGCTAGCAAACCTAGGGTGAGACATCAACAAGACAATTAGACACGGATGTCTCCCGGAGGTTATCTGATGGCCAAAATCATAACAGCATGTTGAAGCAAAGAAGCAGATTTTGTTTTTGTAATGCAACATATTGTATTTTTACAATTTTCCTCACTGAATGGAGAGCACCAATGCTTGGCTCTTTCTAATAATGCCTTTGGCCTAAAGCTGAAATTGATTTGGATTTCAGGAGCACTTCACCACAATGTGACTTTTGTGACACACAAAGATTAAATAAAAAAAAAGGAAACTGTAAACAATTAATTGCAAATATATCCATGGCACAGCAAATGAAGGAAAGAAAATGTAAAGACTATAGAAAATAAATGGGTATTAAGGGAACAGGACAGAGAGAGAAAAACTGGACAAATCAGATTAGGGAAGTGTGTGATTTGAGGTATGCTTTGAGACCTCTACATGGCTTCATACACTAAACCATAAGAGCTGGGCTGTATTAGTAAAGGCCTAGTCACCTGCTGTCTTTAATATTACTCTAAGAATGACAGGCAGACCTGCTTCACATGATGAAATGGCATTAATGAGGGGACAAGAGTTTGAAGAGATCAGCCAGATCAGTGACAGGGTGCAGCAGAGCCAGTCCTTGAACATTAAAATGTGTCCTTTAATGTCTTTCAGTATAGAAGACTGTACAGGAACAAACACTTCTGATCCTAATAAAAACCCTCAGCAGGGTTTTGGCCCGTCCAAAGACAGCAATAATAAGTAATAAAACATCTGCACAATAAATCCTAATAAAACAGATGTGAGAAAGTTTAGCATCACGCTAACTTTCCATACGGCACATAATCTACTTTAATAAGGGCCCAACACCGAACTCTGTGGTATTCCAAAACTAAGCATGTTAAGTAAGGTGCTTAAGCTTTGGGTTAGGGGCCTGATCACACCATTAAGTTTATTTTGCTATATTAACCAGCTAACTGAACATCTCCCCCTTTTTATATGTATAATAAGGCTAATTACCTGAAAAATATCTTTAATAAATGATTATGTGTAAATGAAGAAAATGTGGAATGCTATGACAGACACTAACATAGTTAAGTAGGTTGTCAAGGAAAAAATTAACCAGTCATTTGTCTTTTAAGAGTCTATATACAAAACATTTGACTGTAGAAGATAAGTCAAACACATGATTCAGGTTTTGTAAAATCAAGTTTAAAACACTTTGGATTTTTAAAAGTTTCAAACCCAACCAGACTGAAACAGCAAAACTGGCTCAACCAATTGTGTGAGTTTAGTGTTGGACTGACCAATGACAGTTTGAACTGAATTTTTCATAAATTCCTTTTGTTGACATCAGTGGCCCAGAAAGCACACACTTCACCTTTAACTTCATATCAGCAAGCAAATCTGGAAGCTGTTGTGCCACTTCCATATACAATATACCGAAGTAAATTTGGTTAAGCGATTGTGTTTGTTCAGATTAGAGCTTGCTGTCATTCTCAATGGCTCAAGCAAACATCTAGAAGCAAGACTGATAAAGCAGATTATTGAATGACCTTAACTTGGGGAAGAGAATATTTGGTAGTTCAGTTGGTGACAGACCTTGGGCTGCCTTTCCATGTTCTGGATTAAAGTGTTCAAAGACAGGCAGGAAAGTGCAGTGTTTATTTACATGGGACCTGGCTTATGTGCTGTGTTTGAATTGGATCAACAGCTCTAGTTAGACGTGATCACCTTAACACAGCTGGTTCACTGTCCACATGATCTGGGTTTGAAATAATGGCAGCCAACAAATATACAAATTAAATCTCCCACTAACAAATAAATATACACATGTGCTCTGAGTGCTATGGCAAGCACACAAGCCAAACATACACTCTTTCTCTTTTGGGCATTTTAACAGTTGTGGCTATGCACACACACTTGACTGTAGATGTGTTCACAATGGGTCTTTCTAAATGCAGAAGATTCTGCTGTAGTCCAAGCTCGTGTTGTGAGACAGAGGCGGTGTCAGCTAATCTGAATTCAAGAAACACCCACAACAGATCAAGATGAAAGGCCAGGGTGGAAAAGATGGCCTTCGATCAGCTGCGTGCTGCTCATAATCATAATTTTATCACATTACTGGAAGACAATTATGTTTTCCATTCTGTAAATCAAATGCATTACTTCAGATGCTTCTCTGTTAAAAAATAAATAAAAAATTCCATTACACAGTGTAAATACATGTCTTCTAGATGAATGTTCTTCAAACGTTTTGGTAAACATTTACTCCTACTGCTTGTTTGCTAATCTTAAGAAAACTACACTACTGTTCAGAAGTTTGAGGAAATTTTTTTTTATATGGTTAAATTGGGATGCATTAATTTGATCAGAAGTTACAGTAAAGACATTTATAATGTTACAAAACATTTCTATTAAAAAAAAATGCTGTTCTTTTAAATGTTCCATTCATAGAATTCTGGAAAACAAAAAATCATCATGACTTCATTTAAAAAAAATAATAAAAAAAAAAAAATAATTCAAACGCAGATTTTGTGAATAGTATGTCTACCTAAAAGATCTGAAATTCCGATATATTGAACAATTTTTTGCGCTCACCCTCTAGATTTCCTGGCTTTTCGGCAATGCGGATCTGTCTCTCCAGGACCACGGGCTCCCCCTCAGCATTGCCAATGTCAGCAGGGAGGAGAGGCAGACCAATCCTCTCTTCTTTTTTTGAACGTGGGTAATACAAAGGCATTAACTTCCTGTACACTGGCTGGAAAACAGAATAAATTACAACAACATTTAGGGTCAATCAATCATAGATACACATTCAGGTACATGCTTAAAAAAAAAATATATATATATATATATTTTGTATTTGTTTTTTTTTAATGCAATTTTTAGCAAAAAAATATTAGCAAGGAATACGTGAATCTCGAATGAATAATGCTGTAGCTCACACTCAGCAAACAAATACAGTACACACCAAAGTTGGCTTTTAAATCAAAACGAGAATTTCATAAGAAAATGAAAGAGCACACAAGAGAGTCGGATGCAGGCTGTTGCATAACAGCGAAAATGAAATGCCACACACCTCCTCAACATCCGAAACAGCAAACACCACCGTCTCAATGTTTTCACCATGGTTCTCCAAAAATCTACGAACAGTCCCTAGAAATATAAATATGGGGGAAACACATTCTAGTGAGATCCCACTGAATTTCATAAAAAAGCAGTGACCTCAAATGTGATGTTTAATTTCAAAACAGAAATTACTTAATGCTATATGTGTGGCGTCCTCCAGTGGATATGCCCTTTTGACCGTGTTGACCACACAAAACCCCACAGATGCCATGGCATGTTCCCTGAGGAGAGAAACTCAATGAATAAACATTATATATAATTGAAGCAGTGCAACTCTTTTTAGTTTACATTAGAGAGCTGGGTTTTCCATATAGGAGTTTTCAATATATACACACAGATGTTATCTGCATAGTCAAGCATTACTGTCATCAGCACCTCCTGTTGACACACACACACACACAGTTCTTCCCAAACTAAAGATGAATGGCATTTATCTATAACCAATGTTGAGTTCAAATTCACAACAGCTAATGTATTTAACGATGGAATCTAAATCTCATATAATTTCCTTCCTTCCCAAAAGCACATTGGGTTTATTCTATACATCACCAGACATCACTATTAATCCTTTTCAAGCAATGTACATAAAGTTTGGGATTATTTAACTAAACACCTCACTGCCATGGGAACTGCTATACTGCTTATCATAACATATTTGATTTAGACTGTATTTGAACTTTATAATGTCTGATATGATCTTCAAGGGTGACTAACAGATTGAAAAAACTAAGCATATTTACTTAGTATAATCATGTCAGACTGTCCAGACAGTCTGTATGAGCTGACATCTAAAGTTGTTGGAATGATCTGGCTTACTTGGCAAACTGCATGACGTTTCTGTAACAGCTGTAAAGAGAACTCTCCGCAGCTGTCCGGTACTTGGCTTTATATTTGGGTCCAACTGTGTGAATGATAAAGCGTGCAGCCAAGTTGAAACCCTCTGTCATTTTTGCCTCACCGGTCCGACATCCTGGAAAAATATATATATGGACACCCATATCACTCCAGTGAAAGTTATGCAAAATGTGAAGTCAAATAAATGGGATAAGATCTGTTCCAAAACTGTGTAACAAACACCAACATCATTTAAAAATACTAATAGTTTAAGATCACAACTGGATACCAGTTCTCCATCTGCTGTCCTGGTAGTGCCACCTACCTTTCAGTTTGAGTAATTCATCCCTTAGTTCAGGGCCGGAGTATCTGTGGATACTGTCTGATACAGGATTCTTGTCTGTTAGTGTCTCATTACTTGTATTGATGATTGCGGTGCAGTTTAAAAGTGCCACATCTCCATTACTGTAAAATGAGGGAATAATATAAACCAACATATCAGATACAGAACATCATATAAGCTATGAAAAAGCTGTGAGAACAAATATAGCATATAAATAACTTTTATTATTGTAAAATAAAACTGTTAAAAATGATTGGTAATTGAAATAAAACTAAATAAAATTTAACTATTAAATGAAAAATATGAACTTTGATTAGAAATAAGAAAAGTTGCCTTGGTTTAAGAAGTAAAGTTCTTACAAAAACTAACCACAAATGTCAAATGCACACAACAAAATTGCTAAATAAAACCAAATTAATCTCGAAAAATAAAGAAAAACTAAAAATATCAATAAATAATATTAATAAACACTATAATAAATATAACATAAACAATATATGTATATAACATTAAGTGCTAAAATAACTTTGCCATCATGCAGAAGGTTATATTTTTTAGTTTAGTTTTCAAAAGAAAACTGACAAAAAAAAAAAAAAAATTATACATAAATATACAAATATACAAGTATACATATATATATATATATATATACACACATATATACACACACACACACATACATGGAAATCAGATGACTGACAGAATAAAGTCACTATGAACAAATCCCGCAAGCATAAAACTGTGTACTCATTAATTCTATTACTTCCTAAATTTGCAGAAGGACTGGTTTTATGAATTGGGCATCATAAAGTAGTCCCATGCAATGAACTTCTCCTTTCTTAAAAAAGAGAAACTATGAATTCAAAGAGAAAACCATCTTGATCCTTCCCTAACAAAGCTACACTGGCCTGAAAGCCAAAAGGAGCTTCAGCGCAGACAGTCACGTGTGATTGAGCTATGACTGGGATTTGTGTGCATGAGGGAATGACTAAGAGACGTGAAGATCATCAGGGCTGATGCAAATAACTGATGCAACAAACACACAGTGCAGTTACATAAAAATATTTAGGTCCAAATTACTAAATGATAATTACTTAAACTTTTGAACTAAGCAAATCAGTTGTTACATTTACTGACAACCCTGATGATTTAGGACCAAATGCAGATTTATATGTAGTCTGTTTATTAAGCAATCTTTGTTGAAATAAGGCAGAAATGCATGGAGAAGAAGAAAACAGAATGTTTAAGAAATGTCATTGAAAATAACACTCACAATAGTACAATCTTGCTGTTGATGTCTTGTCTGAAGGGGAAAGGGGACTCTAAAGAATTGAGCTGATTGGTGAGCTGGTCATCTTCCTCCATTAAGAGGTTTTCTCCGTCCACCTCATCCTGGACTCCCTGAGGCTGGTCCCATGTGGGGAGGTTCTGGACCTCCACAAACTGGGAACGAGCTCCCAAGGGATCCATGCTGTAGCTTCACTAGGCAATTTTGAACTGAAAAGACACAGACAAGCATTTACACACAATAAGACATCAGTTTGACCTGGGCTATATTAGCTCATAAATGCACACACACACACACACACACACACACACATCTATGTCTGCATTAGTTTACACATGTAAAGTGGTTACAATGACAGACTACGATGCTGAGGCCATCTAGTGGGCCCCGAACCCTATTTGAGAAACAATTTAGTAAAAGCGTAGTAAGACTTTTTTTAACCTAGTTATACATGCAAGTGTTTCACACTTAACAACTCATGTTTCTAAAAACACATATGACATTATTATTAGATTTCAATACAGTGTGATGCTTTCTTCAAAATAAATTCACATAAAATCTAAAGCCACGATGAAACAGCAGAAATTTACTCCCAAACTTTCAAAATGTGACAATTGTAACGGTATTCAGCAAGACTCTGTGCCAGCTGCAGTATGAGAAGTGTAGTGTTCATGAGCGTGACTGACTTTCAGACACAACAGAGAGAGAGAGGCTCTATCAGAGCAGACAGACAGGACTTCAGGAACGGATCAGATATTCAGCAGAAATGAGACGCATGTGTAAAGGTCGTCTCCCCAAATTACACTTCAACAACAACAACAAATCCATGAGTTTCTTCAAATACATGAAAAGTTTCAACTCGAACGCAATAGGCACATACAAACAATGCAACACAATACAGTTTTAAAGAGTAGAAAAAGGAAAGCAACAAGTCATACTCATTCTAAATACACAGGTTTATCATATTTATATTGATAATGCAAATTATAACCACCATCAATCACAATAACCAGCAACCTACCAGATGTCCTATGATGCAGCTATTTGAGTCCTTCTTACTGCAAAACAAAACAACATGAGCTCCAACTAATCCGTTAAACAGAGTTAAAGATCGCTGGCATTATCCAGTGGTTCCGCTTTTAACTTAGCCATTGTTAAAATGTGATTTTAGCTGCTTGTGGTCAACACATCGTGTTTGCAACTTTCAGCGAATTTCCTGATCAGCTGATTCACGAGGACAAAAATCATCACTTCCGGGAACGCAGTGGGGGCAGTGGCTATGTTATCGATCCGTGTAGAAAACGCACATATCTTAATCGACGTTCTAGTGTCGTCGCTAAATTAAAAAAAACATAATAAAGTATAATGAATAAACAGATTAAATAAAGTTTTAATTATAAGCACACTGATACGCATCATGATGGACAACAACATGATTTCACAATCGCAGACCGAAGTAATCGATAGGATACACATAATTCATAAGAAGAGGAGATAAATAAAACGCATAAAGCATAAAGCAGTGTGAATAATGAGGAAGCATTCCAAACAATATTTTAGAATGATCCAGATGTCTATAAAAATAAAAAAATCGTGAAGTAACATCGTAGTTCTGCTCGGTAATCTACCACTTTTGTCTTTACTTGATGTCATATATGCGACTGAAAGCATGTAGAAGTTCTCCACATCCACAGAGGCAATCATTTCATAAAGGACTGCATATACAATATACATCTAATCGACAAAGTATGTAACTACATTTTCTATACGCAGTGGCTTATTTTGAACTTTGTTATCTGCATATATCTTGCTCTTTAAATGAGATTAAACGGACTGCATGTGGTTCACGTTTCTGTGTACACGGTCGCATGGACCTCAAAGCGTGGTGCTGGGAGTAACATGCAGTTGCTCATTTTCATTTTATGAACTGAACGACCGACTGTTTTATTCATATAACTTTACGATAGACTTAGCAATCATAGATTTGAAAGGTAACTAACGTGAGAGTCATTTGTAGCAGTCGAATAACTAAACACAATTAAACAACGTCACAACCACAGATTTGGTGTGAACATGTTGATACAGAATAAAATAATAATAAAATATATATAAAATAAAATGAAACATGTAGTTACTTAGCATCTATTTTGGCCAATACAGTCTCTATATGTATTATGATTATATTTTCCAACAATCTTAGTATTACTCTTACATTAGCTGTTCACCAATAATTCAGTTTTTTTTTATGTATTCATTTTAAGGGATCATGCATAAAAAATAATCTCATAATTAAAAAGATGCTTTAGCTACTAGCCAATTTCCATCTGCAAATGCATTTGCTTTGACAAAGCTAATTTTATGCCATGTAGAATTTACTTTGATATGCAGCTTTGTACAGTATGATTGGTCTTTTCTAAATATGTGCTCACATGACAAATTGTACACAGTTTTTTTTAGATTAAACGAGCAACACATCTTACCGTACTCCCTTAATGTTGTGTGTGTGTGTGTGTGTGTCTACAGCCTCTGGCTTGCCATGGGTTTAACTAAGCAGTACCTGCGCTATGTTTCGAGTGCTGTATTTGGAGTGATCGGCAGTCAGAAAGCCAATATCGCGTTTGTGACACTCAGGGGAGGTGAAAAGGGTCGATATGTTGCTGTGGGAGCCTGTGAGCATGTGTTCATATGGGATGTCCGCAAAGCTGAAAAGGTGCTTGCTTTAAATGGTTAAGAAGATTGATTAGTACATTTACTTATCAGTTTATATAAAGTCATATACGTTGAACTCAACCCTTTCATTTCTCAGGTTCTTATACTTGAAGGTAAAAAGCATGAGGTAACATACCTGTGTCCGTCTCCTGATGGTGTTCACATAGCGGTGGGTTATGAGGATGGAGGCGTGCGCATCTTTAACCTGCTCAACAGTGAAAGCAACATCTTCTTCAGTGGACACAAATCCGCTGTCTCAGTGATTAGATATGATGCACTCGGCGCTCGTCTTGTCACCGGCTCCAGAGTAAGACTACAGTTTGTTTTACGACAGTTTTTCTTCTTTTTTTTCAATTCTACAAAATAAAATCATTTTTGTTGTATTTCAGGACACAGATGTGATTGTGTGGGATATCATCAATGAGTGTGGTCTGTACAGACTCAAAGGACACAAAGATGCAATCACACAGATTTTGTTTTTGGAGAGCAAAAACTTGCTGATCACAAGGTAAATCAGTCATTATATTTTATTGGAACAAATTTAACAATTAAAAATACTAATATTATATTATATACATTTACACACATCATTTACCATTATATAAGTTGCTTTTTCATCATCTTAAAAATGTGCTGTGACATTAAAAATAAAATTCACATCAAAAACACGAAATATTTGTATTTTGGCCATAAGTGAGAGGTACATGAGGTCAATTTCCCCACTTGCCAGTGATTTCAGTTTCAGTTTAAATACATGTGTTTAGGCTCATATGTAAATATTTATAATAAACATTGTTCACTATGAACATATTTTTCATTACTGCTGTTCTGCACTAAATACTGTTAAATTTAAAGGATTTGAGTGAGGGGAACCAAAATAGTTTGTCGTTTTTGTGAACATTTCATTTTATTTACCGTATTTATTTTATGTATGTTTCCTCAGTTCCAAGGACAGTTTTGTAAAGTGGTGGGACTTGGACACACAGCATTGTTTCAAGACCATGGTGGGGCATCGCACTGAGGTAAACAGGTTCATACACTGTTGAGACTTGATCTTTCTGAAATATACAACACAACCATTTAAATGCATTCTCTTGCTTCTTTGGTATGTCCACATAAATCAGTGTACTGTAAATGATTAGGGAGTTTACTGTAAATGACCTGAGGTTAGGAGGCATTTGGTATCTTAAAGAAAAATCATACCTATGACTATCCAAATATCTATTATAGTGTTCTAATACAGTGTAACCAATCTCTGTAGGTATGGGGGATGGTCATGTTGAACCAGGAGAGTAGGTTGCTTACAGGGTCTGCTGACAGTGAGCTCAGAGCCTGGGACATTCAGTACATTGAGGAGGTAAGGCATATCACTCATGCTGTGCCAAATGGTTACTTTGTTGGCTGAATTACGTTCCAGTACAGTCTTGAATGTGATACTTGAACTCTCTATAGAGAAGTAAAACTGATTCCATATATTCAGAATTACATTAAAGTTTCTTCACAGGGTAAGGAAGTGGGGGAGCCACAGCAAAAGAAAGCCAGAACTCTTCTTGAGAACGAGGAGGAAGATGAGGAAGGACTTGACGAAGAGCCAGAAGAAGTAATGTTTCTTCCAGTATTCTCCCCAGTGCACCGTTCATTCAATCAATATATTTAATGCAATACACTTCACTTAGGGTTTCCTTTAAATGTTCATCAAAGATTTCTGTCCACAGCGAATTCTCAGCTGTAAGAAAGCTGGTACTGTTCTGAGGGAAGCCAGAGACAGGGTTGTATCCTTGGTCACAGATGCTAAAGCTAAAGTGCTAGCATGCCATGTAAGTATGTTTCTGTTTTGTATACTAGTGTTTTGCAAAAAATAGGATACTTCTGAAAAAGGGTTTCACTCTTATTAGCTTGGTCGGTAATGTTGAGAAGTACCTAATTAAAGGTAGCTATGCAATAAAAAATGTTTGGTTTTTTTTCAATCTTTTAACAGGGTCTGGATGCTACGCTTGAAGTCTTTACTGTACTTTCTGAGGAGGAGGTTCAGAAAAAAATGGACAGAAAACTAAAGAAAGCCAAGAAAAAAGCAAAGTGTGTGAGACCTCTGTTTTGAAATGTGAAGTTCGTACTCTAAGCTTTTCTGATATTCTGACGAACTGTTAAATGTTTTGCAGGTTGCAAGAAGGAGAAGAGGATGGACCTGGACCTGTAGTGGAGAGAAAGTTGAGTGATGAGATCCAAAAGCTGGCAAACATAAAGGCATCATCCAAGATCAGGTCAGAGAGTACTTCTGCATGCAGTTATAGTCCACTTGTGTATGTTACTGGTATAAAGTATTGATGGTAATGTTTTTTTTCCATCAACAGATCGATGGACTGCCTTGTGGTTCCTAACGGAGAGATGAAGCTTGCTCTTCTTCTGCAGAATAACACAGTGGAGACATACACATTGAAGACTACAGAGAAGAATCCTACTGGCACTAAAACCTCTCGCCTCACACTGAGCGGTCATCGCACAGATGTCAGAACGCTGGCCTTCAGCTCAGATAACATAGCCATCCTCTCCGCCTCTGGAGAGACCGTCAAAGTGTGGAACAGGTGAGTGTGATGATGACAAATGTTTCAGTTTGTTTGCGTGAGTTCATAGATTTTGAGTCCTTAACCAGAAGTGTCTTCTTTTGTCAGGTCCACCTTGCAGGTCATTCGTACCATGGGATGTGAATATGCTCTCTGCTCATTATTTGTTCCTGGAGACAGACAGATTATCTTAGGAACAAAGGTATATATCTATTCACTTCTCAGTCGTCAATTAATTAATCAATTCATTCTTCAACTTCATATCTTAACTTTATTACAAACCTGCATAACAGCATTACAAAAAAGAAGCCATGTTTAGAAGCCATATGCAAGATTAGTGTGTGGAACACTTTTTGTGCATATCTTCCATTTTTATTTGAGCACTAACATTGTAGTATGTATTAATATCTTGAATTTTTAAAGTTTTTATTTTTTTTAATGTTTTTTGTAATTTTTTCCTTTCTGTTTTAGTACTGATATTCAAACTAAACTAGGTATGTAAAGAGACACTGTGCCACACTGGCCTTAATTGACATTAGTGCCATTAGTTCTGGTCTGTCTTGTAACCGCCAACTTTGAAAATGCATGAATAAGATTTAAATGAGACATTTCATGAATGTTAATCAAGATCCTAAAAGACTACAGTCGTGGCCAAAAGTTTTGAGAATTACATAAATATTGGAAATTGAAAAAGTTGCTGCTTAAGTTTTTATAATAGCAATTTGCATATACTGCAGAATGTTATGAAGAGTGATCAGATGAATTGCATAGTCCTTCTTTGCCATGAAAATTAACTTAATCTTAAAGGACCTGCTGAGATCATTTCAGTAATCGTCTTGTTAACTCAGGTGAGAATGTTGACGAGCACAAGGCTGGAGATCATTATGTCAGGCTGATTGGGTTAGAATGGCAGACTTGACATGTTAAAAGGAGGGTGATGCTTGAAATCATTGTTCTTCCATTGTTAACCATGGTGACCTGCAAAGAAATGCGTGCAGCCATCATTGCGTTGCATAAAAATGGCTTCACAGGCAAGGATATTGTGGCTACTAAGATTGCACCTAAATCAACAATTTATAGGATTATCAAGAACTTCAAGGAAAGAGGTTCAATTCTTGTAAAGAAGGCTTCAGGGCATTCAAGAAAGTCCAGCCGTCGTCTCCTAAAGAGGATTCAGCTGCGGGATCGGAGTGCCACCAGTGCAGAGCTTGCTCAGGAATGGCAGCAGGCATGTGTGAGCACATCTGCACGCACAGTGAGGCCAAGACTTTTGGAAGATGGCCTGGTGTCAAGAAGGGCAGCAAAGAAGCCACTTCTCTCCATAAAAAACATCAGGGACAGATTGATCTTCTGCAGAAAGTATAGTGAATGGACTGCTGAGGACTGGGGCAAAGTCATATTCTCCGATGAAGCCCCTTTCCGATTGTTTGGGGCATCTGGAAAAAGGCTTGTCCGGAGAAGAAAAGGTGAGCACTACCATCAGTCCTGTGTCATGCCAACAGTAAAGCATCCTGACACCATTCATGTGTGGGGTTGCTTCTCATCCATGGGAGTGGGCTCACTCACAATTCTGCCCAAAAACACAGCCATGAATAAAGAATGGTACCAAAACACCCTCCAACAGCAACTTCTTCCAACAATCCAACAACAGTTTGGTGAAGAACAATGCATTTCCCAGCACGATGGAGCACCGTGCCATAAGGTAAAAGTGATAACTAAGTGGCTCGGGGACCAGAATGTTGAAATTTTGGGTCCATTGCCTGGAAACTCCCCAGATCTTAATCCCATTGAGAACTTGTGGTCAATCGTCAAGAGGCGGGTGGACAAACAAAAACCCACTAATTCTGACAAACTCCAAGAAGTGATTATGAAGGAATGGGTTGCTATCAGTCAGGATTTGGCCCAGAAGTTGATTGAGAGCATGCCCAGTCGAATTGCAGAGGTCCTGAAAAAGAAGGGCCAACACTGCAAATACTGACTCTTTGCATAAATGTCATGTAATTGTCGATAAAAGCCTTTGAAACGTATGAAGTGCTTGTAATTATATTTCAGTACATCACAGAAACAACTGAAACAAAGATCTAAAAGCAGTTTAGCAGCAAACTTTTTGAAAACTAATATTTTTGTAAATCTCAAAACTTTTGGCCACAACTGTATGTGTTGAAAACTTAAAGTCCATATATCTTTTACTATGAAATGTTTTTTTTCCATTATTCTTTTGTCAGAGTGGGAAGATTCAGATTTTCGACCTGGCCTCGGGAAGCCTTCTAGAGACGACTGATGCCCATGATGGAGCTCTTTGGTCCATGTGTCTCTCTCCAGACCAGGTATAATATCGATCTCTCTGCTGAATGACAAAGAGCTTCTCATCCCTACAAAACACCAGTCTGTGACTTCCTATTCCAAAGACAGACAGTAAACTGTCAGCAAGAGTTTTAGCTTTACTGTATGTGAACATATTTGACTTTGATTTGTGTGTGTGTATTAACGCAGAGAGGGATTGTAACTGGTGGTGCTGACAAGACTGTGAAATTCTGGGAATTTGAGCTCATAAAGGATCAGGACTCTGGGAAGAACAAGTGAGTTATTATCTGTGATCACAAACCACGGCTCTCTCATCCAGATTTCTCCATCTCTCTTCCTCTTCTTGGCTTTCATGTATTATTGCTTTGTGGAATCCACAGGAGACTGACGGTGAAGCACACACGCACCCTGCAGTTAGATGAGGACGTGCTGTGTGTGCGCTACAGTCCTGACCAGAGACTGCTGGCTGTCTCTCTTCTCGACTGTACGGTCAAGATCTTTTACACAGACACGCTAAAGGTAAACCACAAGCACAGCATATAGCATTACAATACTTTCCTCACAACACATAGCATCTTGCATGTTAAATCCAGTGCTTTATAAAAAATTGATGTTAACAGTGTCCAACAAAAAGACCACTGTTATACTCAAATTACATTTACTGAGACATATTTCACCACCAATAAACATCCTGACAGTATATGCAGACAGGCCCGGTTTATATCAACATCCATCATGGGTGATCTGACCATGTTAGCTGAGACCGACAGCTAGCGTTATTCTTTATCGAAGAATAACATATGTCTCAAATGTATCTCCAGAGCTGTGAACTCATAAATCACATGTTAGTGTGTCAAGTTGATCAAGTGCGAACAATAAAGAAAAAATGTTGCTCAGCACAAATGCGATATGCTTGATGTTTAATTGCAATTTTATTCGAAGACTTGTATTAACAGATCTTCAGTTCATGTATTCGTGCTTCGCATGATATATGTTACTGAAATGAAAAAGTCTTGAATGTTTAATAGGCCTGATGGATGGATGAAATAATTCTTATTTATAACTATCATATAATCTTTTAAATATGTTACGTAGCTTTTTTATATAATTGTGAAATAATTGTTTAAAATGGTCATTATTTTTTTTGTATTATTATTTTTTTCTTCAGAGAAAATTACTTACCCAATTCCCAAATCCATTCACAGTATTCTCATACTTGTGGAAAAAGATATTTAAAATGTGCCCTATTGAACTTTGGATTTCATTTATATTTAATAAATATTATAAAAACTATAAATGGGGCCACAGAAATATGTCAGCACATTATAAATAACCAACCACCACTCATGTAATATGACATCATCATGCCTAATGCCCAACTCTACCCCAAAAAAAACAGCAGTTCTTTACAGGACAGATATGAGAGCTGTGCAGAATAATAAGAGATTTGTCCTCTGTCTCAATTTCCTCTAGTTCTTCCTGTCGCTGTATGGACACAAGCTGCCTGTTCTGTGCCTGGACATTTCACATGTGAGTGCACTGGCTGACACGACACATCCTGCAAGTTATTCTGACGAATGGCGTAATTGTTTTGCAATGTTGTTTGTGGGTTTCTGTGCGTGTTCTGCAGGACAGCGCTTTAATAGGCACAGGCTCAGCAGACAGAAATGTGAAGATTTGGGGTTTGGACTTCGGAGACTGTCATCGCTCTATGTTTGCACATGACGACAGGTGATTAAAAACACTGCTGTTCTCTGTCACATTACCTGTACGTTTTTTAGTTATATTGTTATTGAAAGTTATACCGGTTGATGACAAGAATAGTGATTTCATTGTTCGCTCAAGTGTCACCTGTCTACAGGTGTTGACATCCCTCCAGCGCCTGTGAGCTGCATTCGCTGGATTACATCAGCCCAGATGGTCATTATTTGTCATCCACTGTTCTTTCCCTGTTATCTTTCCTCTCTAGTGTCATGTTTCTTCAGTTTGTCCCTAAAACCCATCTGTTCTTCACTGCGGGAAAGGACAGAAAGATCAAGCAGTGGGACGCTGACAAGTTTGAGCACATCCAGACATTGGAGGTGACCTTCTCTAATAGTTGGACAGATTTCAATAGGCATTTTTCCATAGCCGGAATGAGTTTTCCAAAGGTCGCTAAGGTGGGAGTAGCTGTTATATTGAAAGGATTAGAGTTATAATAAGAGCCCAGTCAACATGCAGCAAAGCCTGATTGCATTATGTAAGCCGTAGTCTGTTTTTGCTTAAGCCCTAATCAATGTAATCTCAGACAAAGATGTATTGGAACTGTTGCATTATTGCAGAATGCAGACCCTCTTATAGGCTTGACTGTGTTTTTCAACTTTGACCCTTGGATGTTCCTCAGGGTCATCATCGTGAGGTCTGGTGCCTGGCCATCAGCCCCAATGGAGACCACATCGTCTCCTCGTCTCATGATAAGTCCCTCAGACTGTGGGAGAGAACGAGGGAGCCCATCATCCTGGAGGAGGAGAAGGAGATGGTGAGTGCTTGGTTTTTTCAGCAGAAAAATGGGTTTGATGGTATTAAATGCATATCTATAGATCTATATTTACATCTCTGATAGACCTCTGTCATCTTCAACTTAATTAATATCTGGTTAATGCTTTAGTAGAGAGAACAATTCTAACTACCAAATATGAAAAACGAATTAGAAAAAGTCCCTTTCTTTTTTTAAATGATTGGTCACAAGAATATTAAAAAATAGTTAACTACATGGTTATATATAAAACATTTTGGAGTTGAAAAGTAGAAACATAATTGGTTTTTTCATTTATTCTACCAATAAACCCAAGTATATCATCATTTAAAAGTACAAACATCTACTCTATACATTTTCTGACTTGTCTCAATGTTTTTCCTAGGAAAGGGAAGCAGAATTTGAGGAGTCTTTGGCTAAAGGTGATGAACCTGTGGTACGTGGTTCTCTTAAACCCTAGAGATCAGTTGTGTCTCTTTATGTCTCTGTATGTTCTCAGTGTTTCCTTATGTCTCACAGGTCCCTGGAGAGACTAAAGGAGAGGCAGAGCCTGCTGGGAAGAAGACCATTGAGACAGTGAAAGCTGTGAGTCTGCTGAACTGTACAGATGAAGAGCTCCTCTCCTTTATATTCAGTAGTGGAGAAATGGCACTTGTGTTCTGTTTCTATAGGCCGAGCGAATAATGGAGGCTGTTGAGCTCTATAGAGAAGAAAGTGAAAAGCTGGAGGAGCACAGTGCCGCTTGCAAAGCAGCAGGGAAGGAGGTATGACGTTTTTTAGACACTTAAAGCCCATGAAGAGAGAAACACAACATTTGATTGAAGTTCTCTTTTAGTCTGCACATATTTAGAATTGGAGCTTAAAGTTCACAAAATATGGATTTTGAAATGTAATGATGTCGGTGCTTTACTTAGATGCTTCTTTGTTTTTCTTTTTTTGCAGTTACCACCCCCTAAGATGAACCCCATCCTTGTAGCTTTTGGAAATATCTCTGTGAGTGTGTTTTAATATTAGCACCGGGTTTGTTTGGTTGTCATATTTGGTAAATATTTTATGGGTGCACAGTGTATTAACACCATATTGGTTAATGGCCAAATAAGATCATTTTTAAAGATATATCAGATTATATAGTTAATTATATTCAATATAGGGACCAATTTACACTATCAAATAGTTGCTTATTAGCATGCCTATTATTAACATATTAGCTGATTACTAGTACTTATAAAGCACATATTCTGCATCAGCATATTCTACATCCCTAATCCTATCCCATATCTAAAGTTAACAGCTACCTTACTATTAATAATGATCAAATTAGGAGTTTGAGGCAATAGTTTTGTTAATGGTTTGTTAATCGCGAGAATTGGATCTTAAAATAAAGTGTGACCTGTTTATTTGTCAATGCTCATTTCCTTTATTTTTATTAGTGCTGTCAAACGATTAATCACATCCAAAATAAAGGTTTTTGTCTGCATAATATATGTATGCGTGCTGTGTATATTCATTATGTATATTTAAATAGCACACACATGCATGTGAATATCTCAGTAAAATATGTTATGTATTAAATGTATTTATAAATTAAAATTATATGAATATAAAGACATACATTTTTAAAATATATACTGTGTGTATTTATATATATACACAATTTTTATATTTAAATTAACCTTCACTCTCATCTAATGCTGACTTAAAGTTAATTTTTAAAACCACTAATAATGTAATAATGCTTTTAAATGTTATAATGCCTACATTCTTGCAGCGAGAATTTTAATATTATCGATTGTCAACCTTAACGAAATTTTACTATCGGCTGATTTTTTTATTAATAATACACTACACTAAAGAGCTGATTCATCATTAATATTTACTAACACTTGCCATTGTATCTGCAGCCTTCTCGATATGTTCTAGAAGTAATAAAGAAGGTTCGGTCCAGGTAAGAGCTCTTCCTCAACCCAGGCAAAAGCATTCAAACTCGTACATTTTCCCATCTGTTATGTACCGTTTTGTTTTATGGGTCAGTGTGATGCTCAGCTCTGTTTTTCTCTTCAGTGAGCTGGAAGTGTCTCTTCTGGTGCTGCCGTTTCCGTATGTCCCGGATCTGCTGAAGCTCTTCGGTGGTTTTGTACAGCAGGGCCTGGAGGTGGAGCTAGTGTGCCGCTGCCTCTTCTTCCTGCTCAGGTACTCATCTGTAGCTACTGCTTTAACATATTACACTTTCATGTTGATTTATGTTCATTCGACCATTTTGTCATTAAATTAGGCTTTTATAAGCATTGAGGGGATTCATTGATTTGCTCCTGACTAACAGTCCTATCATTTATCGTTTTCCTAGAGTTCATTTTGGTCAGATCACCAGTAATCAAATGCTACTGTCAGTCATTGACGAGTTAAGGACCAACACAATCTCTAAAGTGCGAGAGATCAGGGTGAGTTCTAGAAACAGGATGGATTTAACCACCGTGATCACACCTCTCATATGATCAGATTGTGCAAGCCTGTGTGTTCTCATCTACTCGTGTTTTCAGGATGTCCTGGGTTTCAACAGCGCTGGTCTTCAGCTCCTGCAGCGCGAGATTGAGAGCAAAGAGGACGTTATGTTCTTTGCTGATGCCACAGACCGCTTTGAAGAGAAAAAGAGAAAGAGAAAGAAACGTGAAAGAGCCGTCCTTACAATCACATGAAACTGACGTGCTTGTCAACTGTTATAACAGACTCCATTGCATTGTGCTTTTACAATCCTGAAGAAGCATCATGCTGATGTTTTTATAACTTGATGTGTCATTTGTACCCGTCTAAAGTCCATAAAGGTACATTTCTCCACAAATCCACTTACTGAAGCTGCTTTGTTCTTTATAATATTAAAGTGTGTGTTTGAATGGAGATTATCAGCTGCAAAAACTGTCATTATTATTATTATTTTTTTAAAGAAACATTTTATGAAACCATGTTAAGTAAATCTAGACTGGTTTAAGTTTTTTTTTTTTTTTTTTTTTTCATGTAAGGACCAAATTTAAGCTTCCTGTCAAGTGCTGCTACTGGCAAAAGTAAAGCAGCAGCACCACCAAGGAAAAACATTGCTGTTTTATAATGAAATATTTCATGCACATAATATGATGTCCTGGCATTGAACCGCAAGTAAATCACGACATTATCTTATGTGAATGCAATGGTTGGAAATAGAGAAGTTAAAAATGAATAAGGGTAATCTGGGACATTTTTGGCACTTATTTGATTGTGAAAGAGAGAGAAATCTATGCATCAGATTCGCATTACCCAGTGTCCCAGATTAACCTCAATCATCCAACATTAATGCCCATATGTTTTCTGTTATGCTTAATTCTGTGGAAAAGATGAAGTGAATCATCAAGACAGATTCTCGATCTCGCTGCAAGCCTGTAAAAACACAAGCTTTCAATAGGGATGAAATAATTAAATGAGTTCAATCTTTCTGTATGGCTGAAGCTGTGGTGACCTGGTGGGAGATCCACACTGACTTTACTGAGCTCATAACCTGGATTAAATTTACAGTTACAAGCCCATATGTACGTGGGATTCATAATTCACCACCTGGAAACTGATGCTGCTCATTTCAGCGACATATTTCACACCTAGTTAGTGCTCCTCAGTCTTAACAGTGATTCTCACCCACCTCTCACACCTCGCGTTCCTGCTGTGTGTTAACATCCTAATCATCAGTGTCTTGGAAATAATGAAACAGATCCCTCAAGACACCTCTTTTCAGACCTGTTCAATCTAACGGTAATGAAAAAAAGCAAATGACGTGTGTATTTATAAAGCCGTAAAAAGGCTTGCAGCATTTTATGAGACCGGTCTGGGTCTCAAAGCTATAAATGTCACACCTACTACCAATATTAAAAATTCCTCAGAAAAGGTTTAAGTTAAACGCCTGAGAACACTTTCTGTGTTAATCTCCCTCGAACAGGGCAAACTAATCAAACACAGCCCTGTTTTTATGGAAAAGCACATGAATTTAAACATAGCTACCACTGATTATGACTGATTCAGTTTGGTGTGGAGACATCAGGCCTTCTCTCAGATGTATGAACCTATAACCTTTTAACCTTCTGCTTTAGGTGTAAACAGAACAAAATAATGGTGGTCTTGGTCTGAACCAATTTCAAAAACTATACAGTTGAGTCCAGAAATAATTTTGTTTTATATTGTGGCTAATATTTTTCATAGCAATAACAGAGCACTCATAACATGCACAGCATCGAGAGTGTGTATGAAATGTTCCCGCCAACGCTTGAGTCATCGGGCAGATTTACTGATCTACTGGCCGCTTTTCACCTCAAAACATAATCCCCCGCCTTTATTACTTTGACTGGCCATCAGTGATTGTGTCACGTACTTCTTAATAAAAATAAATACTGTAAAATGAGTGGGTGACTTTGTTTTGAGTTATTTCGATGTACAGGAATGTGTCTCTCGATTTATCGCTATATCTCTTATTTTTATTTAAACATTACAACACAAACAATAACAGTCCAAAAACATTGGCACAAACTTTGTGATTTGACATTGGAGAATAAATAGGAGCAACATACTGTATAGAGGGTTTGAAAACTGCATTTAGTGGAGAGAGGGGAAAAAATTAGGAAAACTGATGTAAAGTGAGTTTCAGTTGCCAGTCGATATATCTTTAACCAAGAAAGCCTCAGTAGAGGACAGTTTGTATAAAGATGCCATACTCGTGTCATGTGGAATGACCACTGGGGGGCACCATTGCTTTTCCAAAAACTTTTCTGAGCTTTTAGTTACTGTCCGACTTTATGGTGCTCAATTCTGTTTGCTTTTTTAGAAACGTCTTTTGAATTATTAATTGGTTTATCATTTGTAGCATACCTGCAAACATCTTACTGAATGTAAAATATAGATAACAAATCTTGATATCAGCTACCATCCATTTTTGTACAGAGATTTTGTACACTACACATACTCTCTCTCTCTCTCTCTCTCTTATTTTTTAACCTGTATTTCTACCTTTCACGCATTTTCATTCCCTCACCTTCTTTATTTTTTGGTTTGTTCTATCAGTTCCAGCCGACAACCACATTTTACTGTTGAAAGTCAATTCAAACAGTCACCAGTGAATTCACTCCTACCATGAAAATTATTTCAAGCAATAACAGATATCCTGTGGTCCAGTCTGTTTACTTTTATATTGAGATAGAACAACCAAGGCCCAATCTCAGAATCTCATTTCTGTCAGACAGTCCTGTTCTCTTTTCTGAGCCACTACACATTGATTCACCAAAGGTGTGGAGAGCGACTGAACCTTTGGAAGCGCCCCATTGCTATGTGAACCACATTACAACCATGAACCCACATAGAGAGAGACATTTTTAAGAGCTCTCCCCAGAAATCCACACAGCTGATGTAATTAGTCATTTCAGAGTCATGCACTTCATAATACTCCCTATAAACAGACATTCAATCCTTCCCTTAGTGTTCACTGTTTATTCTAGTCTTTTACAATCTGTTCTGGACCACCGTCTGTTTAACCTTCCCCAACAATAATGCTCCTATACTGCAACGGAGGAATGCAGTTCATTTGTCCAATTAAACAAGGAAAATAAATACAAATCGATTATGGACACAATGTCGAGATTTGTTCCCAAAACACTTTTACAACGACACACAACTTTTAGATTTACGATGCAAATATAGTAGGGGTGATGAATAAAAACGTCCTTGACATGTTTTTCAAAGGTTTGATCTACATCATTATCTAAACGTATCTGGACATAAATCTGTGTTACACAAGCAAAGTGACCTTTCCATCCCATATACTAACATATTGACAATGATTGCTGCTTTACTAAAAAAAAAAATGAATAGATGTGATTAAGTGCTTTCAAATGAAAAATATACAAATAGAAGCATACTAGGAAATGATAGTAAAAGCTTATTTAAGTCAAGTACACACTATAAATGTCAATCTTCTTGAAATATTCAGGAGTAGCTGGGGTTACTCAAATGAAGCTAAAGTGATCTGGATGGAAGTAAACATCGTTCCAGAACTAATTGCTATTATAAAATGGTTGTACGCAACCAGTCTGTGGTCACACCCATACATTATTCACCCGTTGTGCCTGTTTTGGTCTTTAAGACATGTCTTCAGAAAATGTATAGTCTTCTACATTTTTTAAGTATAGCAAAAATGAGATCGGGGCTATAGTTGCCAAACAGGCAGTTGTCACAAAGTCTATAAAATTTTGGTGAAGAGTTCAATTGCACAAATGTGTTGGTTTTTTTTACACAGAATTTTATGTTGGTTTCTATTTCAATAGCTTTAAAAAAATTATTACTACAACTGGCCAAAACAGCAATCAACATTTTTGTATTCAGACTTTTTAGTTTTGTGTATCACAATCGTTGTACCGTTTAAATTTAGCTAAAATGTCTATAATACAACAGTACTCAACCAGGGGCCTCAGGAAACCTCCAATGGGGTCTCAAAGTTCATCAAAATAAGACAAAGTATGCACTGAAATAAGCCCAGAAAACTGTTTTCAGATTATTATTATTATTATTATTATTATTATTATTATTATTATTATTATTATTATTATTATATATTTTTTTCCATTATTCAGTAGATTATAATAAAAAGGTGAACTCTATGGAAAGTTCAGGTAGTTTAAATCATAACACTCACATGTATATTGAATATATATTTTTTTCTAGTTGTACAAAGTGTTATAATATTTTATCAGGTAGAAATGATGATAATTTTTTTTAAACATTCTTATCCCAAATCCTCATCCAGTAAATCACAACCTTTGCTATAATACGTTACTTAATTGTAGTTTCTAGTTAAAAAAAAAAAGTAGCCTTTTTCTAGCAAAGACTTTTTGTGTCAATACAGAAATCATCTCTCAGAAATAAACCTACCATGAGAAATATCAGCTGCAGTACAAAGTGTGACAACTAGCCCCGGCCTTTCCTGCATATCAATGTGTTCAGCTGTCTGGAAACAGGTGTGGGCAAAAAATCCAACTTCCGTGATTTTGAGCAGAGGATCAGTGGGGATGATGGGATCTCCCATATTAGGGATCTCTTTGTTTTGTCCACTGATCTGTTTGGATTTTGGATGCTGTTTCTCTCAGTTGGAAACAGATGGAATTATCTCCAATTAATGCATGTTTGTAAAGGTCACCAGGGTCTGGTCTGTAAACATCACTGCGTGATGGACGTCTAAGACAACTTGACAGTGTGTGAAGGGCTAGAGCAATCACAGCTAAGAATCTGTGTTTAGATCGGTGTATTTGTACGGTTCAAATCAGATGGACTGTGAATGCCTTCAAACACCGTCTGTACAGTTCCTTTGGCATCGAGACTTCTGCAGAGTCTGTGAAGAACTGAAAGTAAACCAAGTCAAAAATGAGCCGTAAAAAGCGAATTACACACACAAAAAAGTCAGTGAAAGGTTATATTCATTAGAGACTATGGTTTTTCTTTTTACTGGGAACATGTGGACTCGGAGCCCCACATGTCAGAAGTGCCTTCGGGGATGCAATATTCATGCCTGACATGGGTATGGTCAATCCCTTTAAGGTTTACCTCTTTTACTTTTTTTAAAGGAGGAGGACAAAATAAAATGTCTTGAAGGCATGCATAACCAAGCTGTCATAACCACCCCCCCCACACACCCCACGCTAGCACCGCAAAGACCACCCAGACCGCAGAGTGACCTGTCAATCAT
Organism: Carassius carassius; assembly: GCF_963082965.1. Lineage (NCBI taxonomy): Eukaryota > Metazoa > Chordata > Actinopteri > Cypriniformes > Cyprinidae > Carassius > Carassius carassius. The sequence goes on along the minus strand of NC_081773.1, from coordinate 18,346,488 downwards.
CAAACATATGTGTCTGCGTATAGACTGTGCAGTAATACCTTCTCAAATTAGCTGTAAAGATCCCACATTTCTGATGTGAAGGTTTACCAAGAGATATAAACACATCAGCTCACCTAAAATGTTTCATTTTTCTCACATTTCATTCACTGTTGCAAAAAAAAACAAGTCAAGAACCGCTGCCAGCGTCCTATACGAGAGTGTTCAAGGTTCCACGCCGCTTCTCTTCCATCTGTCAGCACGACGGGATTGAGACGTAGATCTCCCTCTAATCTTTTGGCCAGTGATCACACCTCCGCTGGTCCCACATCACAGGACCCCCTCCACCACCATCTCCCTTTTGAGAGTCAAGCGGCCAGTCAGAGAGCCCCGGGGTTTGGTGTAATCCTGCACTAATAACATCTCAGCAGCTTCAGCACACACTAAGAGGCCCAGATCCGTCCCAACACCCACGTACAACAAAGACAGACGCACTGACTGCTTCAAATTAGCGTTTAATTAAGTTAAAGAGCGGCCCCCGCACTCTCGTTCCCTCTCCGCGTGCAGAGCAAGAGCCCATTCCGATGGGCTTCCATCACCGCCGGGCCTCCTGCAGCCTCTGGCCAAGGTTGATCTCCCACTCATGTGATTAATTCAATAAAACCATTAAGAGTGACCCCCATCTGAAGTTCTGCACAAACAAGCATACACGCACACACATACAGACGAAAGACCTTCATACCCTACAGATATTCTGTTTATCACGGGCTAAACAGAGCCAGGTCTGATCTCCAGAGATCTTTTCCAAAAGAGAGAAGTATAGTCCCGTATTAGTTAAAAAAAAACTAAAACAATTCTACAATAGTGAGCTAAGTCTGAAAAAGTTTGTTTTAGGTGTCTTGAGTTTCATTTTATCTGGCGAACATGCCACAGGGCTACAAATTTCTCAAAGCAATAAAATATCTAGTGCGCTTCAATTACATCTCATTATTTCATTTTGTTCCTTGCCATTATTACAATGCCCCACAAAACAGAAAACGGTTTAAATCTATCATTGCACATTTTACAGTATGGAGTCTGTATTTATTGTGGCACCTCGTGTTTAATTTTAAACGCATTTCGAATCTCATTATTACACCACCATACAGTGTAATATTTATACAATGAGATCCTTCTTTCCACACTGAAGGGGAAGGGGGATTTAACGGCCCCTTTCTTATGGGGCATCATACTCATAGGGATGTAAGATCACACTTCACTGAAGTCCTAGAGAGGAAGTGTGGCTTTGTTTCCCTCGAGTCCATTACATAGTGCCAGAATGGAATTTATACAGCAGTTAGTTCCGGTCCTCCATGCTGATTGGCCAAGCGGCCTTCTGTTGAAAAGCAACACAACTGTGCTCAACACAGATGATAATAAGAAATGGTTCCTGAGCACAAAATCATTCTACAGTATTAGAATCATCAAGTGACACTAAAAAATGGAGTAATCGCAGCTTAAAATTCAACTTTGCCACGTCAGGAAAAAATTACATTTTTAAAATGTATTCAAATAGAAAACATTAAAATTGTAAGAATTTTTTTTACAATATTACTGGTTTTACAATGTTTTTAAACAAATAAATGCAACCCTTGGTTTCATTTGATTTTCCTATACTGGATATAACAAATTATGAATATATATATATATATATATATATATATATATATATATATATATATATATATATATATATATATATATATATATATATATATATATATATATATATATATATATATATATATATATATATGTGTGTGTGTGTATGAGCACTCTGACCCTCTTTCTAAGAAGTGTGGAACGCTTCATTACTGTGACAGAGTCTTCCTCCCTCTCTATTTCGTTCAGTCTGCTGTACTCTGATAGGCCCAGATCTTCTTCCCATATTTCAACATCTCAGTAAATCTAAGCAGCTTTGGTCAAGGGTGAGCATGCGTTAAAGGTCCTTGCCTGATATTTGGGCTTCAGTAAGGCACACTTACTCCCCAGATGGTTACTATAGTGTGTGTTACACTGCAGGTGTTTTTATGTCATTTGTTTTAGCTATGACTGAAACTATGTCTGCTGGGCCACCATATATGGACATTGTTAATTTTGCATCATCATACACAGTAAAAATCTGCACCAAAACTGAATCATTCAGAGGTCTCGAGGATTAGCTGTTGTTATGATGATATTGGCACTGTACTCTGTGTGTCTCTTGCAGTCGTGTGCAGTGTTTGTGGTGACTGTGCTGTACTGGGGGACATGCTCGCCTCTCATTCTAACTAGGTCTCACTGGACCCCTAAAATGCAAGACTACCCCTGTAACCTGATTCCCAACACATATGTTCAGCCTAAAGCCTGTAAAACACAAATATTAAGCACCTGATAATTTGATGGGAGGCAACAGAAGAGTGCAAAGTTGAACCGTACCCTTAGTCAATGCCCTAATTTATATACTGAACCAATTTCATAAGGCTGTGAAGCTACTGTAAGAAGTTTATGGGTAGATGTTTTACATGCAGGAATTTGGTCTCAATTGTATGTTCTTTGACTTGTTAAAATAGGGTAACATTAAAAAAAATGGCAAGAAAAAGAAAGAAAGAAAGAAAGAAAAGTATTAAGAATTTTTAATTGAAAAATAAAGTATTAACAATGAACTCACTAATGCATATTCAAATGCCATTAGAAAAATATTTAACTAACGGACATGTAAGTGGCAGGAGAAGTGTTATTATTAACTAAAACTGTTCAAATAATTTTTGTTAATTGAAATAATTGTGAAATAAACACTAAATATTGGATGAAAATCTTGAAAAGTTAAAATGCCTTAAACTGAAATAAAAACAATTATTAAAGCTAAATTAAACAAACTTTGTGATAAAATGACAGAAACACACATTTTCACCTAAAATTTAAATTAATATAAAAATAAAAGTTAATTCAATAGAGTAATAACCTATTTAATAGTATATAAATAAGCCTAATATAACATAGATTTTTATTAAAAATAGTTTTATGAATGGCAGTTACCTGCTAAGCTGGTAACTGTAAGAAAAGAAAAAACAAAAAAACAAACAAACAAAAAAACATGTCCTAGCCAAAAAAATCACCAGTAACAGATATTTCCTTCGACCCTGAAACACAACATAATGCAATTCATAATTGAAAAACATCTGTGAGAAATGAATATGGAAAATCATATTAAGACAGACTTTTCTTATAAAGTTTTGCACGCATGGCACACATACCATGTGGGCCTGGTAATGTGAAAACATTTGCAGGTTTATACTAGCAATGCACCTTTTCCAGTCCAGTGTTTACAGGCAGAGTGACAGAATGTAAGCCAATAATGATTACTTTCAGTCTATAGGAGTATTCAGCCAGATTGCGATTGTCACCATTGCTTTAGCCAGTAGATGGGCTCTTAGCAGGATTGAGAGGTTTCTGTTCATTGGAGCTCTTACTGACCTTATATGATGGCTACATGTCATCAATGAAGCCTGTGTATTAATGCATGTGTGGCTATACAGGACATGTGTGTGGAGCGGAAAGGAAAGGAGTAGAGGAGTCGAGAAACAGGAGGAGAACAGGAGCAAGGCTGAGCTGAGTGAGGAGGTGAGGAGAGGGCCATAAATTCATCAGGAGCTTGAGCTGGGAGGGGTGTGGATGCAAAGGAAGAAAGACCTTTAGAAATTTGCTGACAAGATTAATATGCAGTTGATGGGAAGGTTTTCACGACAGGGTGCCAACAAATAAACACAATTCAGAGATGCCAGCTCTCCCGTGGTGTGGCTCCACTGAATGAACACCACCATTCCCAGGATTCCATGGGGCTGATCCAGTGTCAGGTGGTCCCAGCCGCTCTCACTCTGCCTCCAGGGACAGAAAAGTTATTTCATTCTCTGACAAACCAGAATATTGAAGTATGATAAGGTTCACCAGGACAGCTGGAAACTAATCTCACATCCACGCCAACTAAAAAGAGAAACACCAAAGGAACTGAGGCCAGTCATACGATACTAGTGAGAAAAGATCTAGTCTAGATATCAAGATCATGCTATTATTGTATTTTCATCTCTTTCATTCTATTCTTAACTTAATATGTCCCAATACAACTACTTTATAACAATGATTGAACTAAGTAAACTTCTAATTGGGTCAATAACATGACACTACTTTTTTTTTTTTTTTTTTTTTTTAGTTGTTGTTGTCTATCTATTAACATATTTAAAAATATGTAACAAATGCAAGTCATATTAAATATGTGAACCTGGACCACAAGACCAGTCTTAAGTGTATATTTTTCTAAATTTGTTGGGACGGAACAATATTTGACCGAGATACAACTATTTGAAAATCTGAAATCTGAGGATGCAAAAACTTGAAATATTGAGAAAATCGCATTTAAATTTGTCCAAATTAAGTTCTTAGCAATGCATATTACTAATCATAAATTAAGTTTTGATATATTTATGGTAGGAAATTAACAAAATATCTTCATGAAACATGATCTTTACTTAATATCCTAATGATTATTGGCATAAAAGAAAAATCTATAACTTATATATAATATATATTTTTTTTTACTATAGATACAAATATACTCAAGTGTTTGTACTTTCTAAAATACCATATTAACATTTTTGGGGGTGAATAAAGTAAAAAAATCCCTTTATTCTACTGAAATAAAAAGCCTAAATAAAAGGATGAATTTCTTAAAAAAAAAAAAACTCCTTAGTTTGACATAATGACGTAATTATTACTATTTCTTATGAAAAATGTTTCTCACCTTATTAATATATAAAAAACATTATCTGCCAAATCAAAGTCATGCATGTGGTCAAAACAGCGTAGAAGAAATATCTAAAAAAAAAAACATTTCTTTTTACTTTTACTTAGATTTTATTCTATTTTTATTTATTTATTTTACTTTTTCTAACTTTTTCTTACTGCTTACATCACATGACAATTTTAGTCATTACATATAAACGTTTCTTGAAAATTATATAAAAGTTTTCAACTCCATATGAAACCGTCATAAAAAACTAAGACTACATAAAAACACTTTAAAAAAAAAAATCATGGACACTCATATATGCCATTAACCCACTTAATTTAGCAAAATGTAAAACAGTAGCAAACAACTATATCTGGAATTGCTGATAAACTTATTTCCATGTGCAAAACCCTTTCAGCCGGTATTAGCATGCAACGTACAGATTCCAGTGTCATGTTTATTAGCTGTTAGGCAAAGTCTCGCTGATGACTTGTCCAGATCAGAGATGCTAAGGCTAAGATGCCAAGGACCGGATCACACTTGAGCCGATATTACTGCCAGAAATCTCCAGCATGCTGCTGTTTGGTCACGTTTTGGATCAGAGGTGAGCCATTTTTATGACCTGGTAGCCAGGACCAAGGCTTAACCCAGTCACTGAGCTTGATCTCTAAATACTTTTTTAAACCTCCACCCATTTCAGGAAAATGATGACTTCACATAATCACTGAACCCAGACCTGATGACAATGGATTTGAAGCACTGGTTTTCCTCAAACCACAAGGGGGCCTTTGATCATATTCTACATGTTCTTTTGGATAGAGGCCTGAATAAGTTAAAACATGTCATGCCATTTGAGGGACGGGAACAGCAGCAAGGCACCATGGTTAAAACAAGTTCTAATGATAACTTGAATTCTAAAAGCCCAGCTGTACATCTTGTACCACGCTATTCAGATGTTTAGCCTCTTGTTGATATTGAATGAGTGTGGTGTAGTCTTACCTCCAAGAGGAACAACATGGCGAAAATGTTAATGGTGCATCATGCCAGATACATGGTGACTACCCACATATTTTCAACTTCACTCATCTGCACATGTAAAGTCGCTCAAACACACACTTAGCATGCAAGGCCCCCAATGCCTGTGCAAAGCACCTGATTTATGTGGCAGCTTGTATCGGGACAGAACCACAGGGCTCTAAAAGCTGGAGATGCTTTCTGAGGGAAGACGTGAGATGAAGGAGACTTGAGCGCTGAGGTGCCAACAGACGAGTGATGGACAGACATGCAAGGGTTTAGAAAGATCCAACAAGTGGAGAGATCATCACTTTCTCCTACTGGCTCAGCTCATGTCCCCAAGAGCACATCCAATCCCTCCATCTATATTTAACCCAAGGTCTTGAGGACAGCGAGAGCCTGGCCTGTCAGACCTGTCACCGTGCTTCACTAATACTTCTCATGAGCTGCTGGCTTCACATATTCTCACTCTTTCTAGACTTTACGATAACTATATCTCAGTACTATAGTAAACTATGTGCCAGTAGAAATTTGTCAACAGGCAGCCCCACAAATTTTCAAGAACCATTTCGTGGTTATTTATGGAAGCTAAAATCTGTCAGAGATATGATATAAAGAGATATACAGCAACACTGTGAGATAAAGCGAGATATAAAGATTGAGAGACATTATTTTTAAACATGGATGTAAGCTATTCCCTGTGAATGTTCAAGACTTCAGATTCATTATCTGTAATAGCCTTCATACTTAATATAACAAAAAGATGACAGGAAAAAAAACTTGCTTACTGTTTTGATTACAATAATGAATGAAAATAATACGATGATAAATAGTGTAAGATCACCATCACCCTAATGGCTATGCTCTTCTTCATTTTGTCGTTTCTTCTGAATATCAACATTTGTAAACTAAATTGTCAAATTTTTCAATAAAATAGCTGATTTAGGATCTTATTTTGATGACACTTTGTCCTGTTCCTTTAATTAGCCTATTTTGGGCTACATTTTGTGGTAGAACTACTTAATTAGGAAATGTCTATTTAATTAGCCGATGTATCTGCACGTTAAATATCTAAATAGGCTATGTCACAATTTAAAAGTATAAATTGTTCTTAGGAGGGCATTTTTGCACCCATCTTACCCATTTGCGATATCAAGCATCACAACAGACTTTTGTACATCTAAAATAAGTGTAAGTAGATGAAACCGGAAACATTGCCCAAAGCCTATTAAAAAAAATTGCTGCACACATTCTTCACTTAAAAATAAAGTAGGCTTATGTTAGATGACAAATGCTGATTAAAAGGTCATGAACTGAGTGCAAATTCAGCCTGAATTGAACGTTGTGAGAAAAAATAAATCTAAATAGGCTTTTTATCGAGTCGTTTTGTTCTCGCGAGCTACAAGCACAAACAAACTTCCAGCACAAACTTTGGATTCTGATTCACAATGAATCAAACGTTTTATTAATGAATCGCTTAAAATATACATGAGGCCAGAGCTGAGTTACACACTGAATAACTTATCACCAACTTTAGAGCAGTTAAAGCCTCAGTATTTTATAGTATTTGATTTTATTATTTATTTATTGATAAGTTGTTTATTAGATCTTCATGAATAAATATAAGAAGAAAAAAATTAATCACATCTGTGGTAGCTGTGCCATTAGCATAGGGTGACCATATGAGCCAAGGACGCGTCCTGGGAAAATGGCTCATATGGTCACCCTACATTAGCATTACATTAATCTGTGGAACATTCTGAAGAATTCTGTGGAATTTGGGGTTGCCTGAAACCTCTGGATCCTTTGGGAAAGAAAAAAGTTAGACCATGCATCTCAAACAAACTCTGGTCAATATGTCTTTCTATGTTGCAGTGAGAATAAGCCCCCATTATCACTCAAACTAAAAAACGAGATCTCCCTAAATCTCCATATGGGGCTTTAAACTGAAGGCCACAAAGCTTCTTTGTTGAGTAGCAAAATTAACACTCTCCTTCACTCCTCAGGGTCTCTAACTGACATCAGCACTCACACATATTCACACTTAGCAAACGGGCCCATTGTTGCATTATCACATTGTATGAAGTTTAAGGGGTCAAAGCAGGAAACATTCTCCTGAACCAGTGTTAACATGGTGCACTATACAGTTCTAGCACTAGACAGTCATGCTCACAGCAAATCCAAATACACAAATGTAAATATATGTCCACAAGTGAATTCTAAAAGTAATGTGTATTTGGGTGGCAGGCAGATGATAATGTTCAGAATTGGTTCCAAGGTCACTGGCCCTGCTCCCCTTCCCTTGGCAGAAAGGATTGTAATAGCTGTGCTGACAGACGTGTCTGACCAGCTGGGATCGTCAACTCTAACATGTTAACTCTTTAAGACCAGGGGACTTCGATTGCATACACCAGTCAAAACCTCATGGGTACACTTTCAAGGGTACAATGTTTGTCATATCATTTTTTATGCTGTACTCTTTTTTGGTGGTTATTTCTATATGTTCTTAAACATTTTCTGCAACAATATTCGCATAACATTTCTTCATCCATTTTTTTTATATTTCAAAATATCTTATTAATGAGGATTTTGTCCTGTTTTTCAGTGATAAAACTTAAAACAATCTACAATACACTACCATTCAAAAGTTTAGAGCCGTTAATATGTTTTTATTGGCCACCAAAGCTGCATTTATTTGATAAAAAATATAGTAAAATAGAAAATATTAGAAAACAATAGAAAATGTTACTAAAATGTAAAATAGTTGTTTAAAATAACTGTTTTCAATATTTATATTTAAATATTTTGTATATTTTTAAATATTTTTAAATATTAAATATTATATTGAAATATTTTGTAACATCTGTTGAATGCATCCCTGAATAATTAATTAATTAAATTAGTATTCTTATTAATAAATAAATAATCTGACTGACCCCAAACTTTTCAACAGAAGTGTATGTTTTTGTGTATTGATAATTTAGGAAATGTTGTTGTTAATTTGAGTCAATTTGAGTCAATTAAACAAAATTGTTTGTCTTGTAAGAGCATTAGATATTTTGCATTATACCTCCTGAAACAGTATTTTTTTTCAATATGTATAATATATAAAAAAATCTATTTGTGTATGTATGAGAAATAATTCAGCAAAAAAATAAATAATAATAATTAAAACTATATGCTAACTGGTTGTGGCTGGTGGATGAAAAAATAAAGAAACATTCAAATCAATACAATTTCTTAGTGCAAACCATCAGATCCTGACCACAAAGTGAAAAGAATCTGAGTTTAAATATGAGAGAAACAAACTGAGTCATGTGAGAGACGGCCTTTTATCGAGGTCCTACCCCAGTCCCGGCTGAGGCGGCTGATCTGAGAACAGCTGGAGAAACACAGGTCACATGGGACTGTGCTTTCCCTCCTAACAGCTGGGAAAACAAACCACCTCAGGACTCGGTACATAACCATACATACACACCCCCAACATACATGCACAGGCATTAAATTAAACCTCTGCTTTAAACCAACAACATCAAACATTGCCCTTTAACCATCATCACATTTTCCTAAGAAACTTTACTGCACATGCACAAAGCAGCAAACACTAAACATGTTTCTTGTGCTCATTCATACACACATTGACAGTTTTCAGTGGTTTCATGGTTTGAAAAGTACAACAGTAGCACATGCAGTACCAAAACTAGAGACACTTCCACAAGGCCTTTATTTATGTCTGTTTAATACACATCCGGAATCCTTTAGAGAGTTATGAATACAAAATGCTCTTTGCATGAGACTCTATAAACAGAGTCAGATCACTTCTGGAATAGATGTATAAAAGGAACACTGTGGATTTATAAAAACAGATCAAGTCTTTCATGTCATAATTAAACACTTATTCATTAAATATGTTGATGTGCCAATAAAACATTGCTGAGTATTTGTCTAATTTTCTCTCTTGACCACAGGACAGTTTCATAAGTTAAGGAAAGAAATGTCTATTATTAAACTGGTTTTAAATGGAATACTGTTTATGATTATGTTTTGAGGAGGTGACCTCTGTTGCTTTTTGGAAAGGAATATAACTAAATTGTATCACTTTATTTTATTCTGTTACAAGAAAAGTTAGCTGTTAACTGTTGTGTCAACCAACAAATAGATCTGATAAGATAAATTAAGTGTGTGATTTCTAAGTGTGTTGGCTTAAAAGTACAATGAAGCACTAGCCATAATAAATAATAACCATGAAGTTCATGACAGAGTGACCTGTGGGATTGTGTTTTCACACATTGTGCAGGTTTTCTTTTCTCTCCTGTCTTCTGCAGTTCATCTTTTGATCCTCTTTATCCATCTGTCTGCCTGTCCACACATCAGTGTGTGTACGTTATTGCCCAGGCTGCTTTCTCTTTCAGTGGAAGAAGAGAAAACTGTTTTATCATATAAAAGCTCCCTTTGTAAGCATGGGAGACTTAAAAACTACTTTTTAAAAAATATACGCAAACCTTTGAACATTTAAATTTGTCTTGTAAATGTATTATTCTTATATTTTTCTCCAAGGTTAGTAAAATTTCAATGCCAAAACAGTTTGACCTTCTTTCTTAAATAATCAAAGACAATGCGATTCCTCATTATGACTCATTATGATTCCTTAATGGATAATAAAATAAGATAATACAAATGTTTTATCACAAGGATGAGAGAGGCTGAGGGGTTGGATACTCATCCATCATCTTTATGCAGTGTGTAACAACATAGTTCACAGCTTATCAGAAAGTTTGTCTTACACCCATGGATGTCTGCAGGAACAGGAGCCTGACAGGCCGACAAAGACAGATGAAATCTGAATGTCAGCAGGGCACTGCCGTCCAGGGTGGCAGTGCAGGGGACATGAGGCTAAATATAGTGAAGGTGGACTGCAAGTAGGAGGGGGTTGAGGGTGACAATGTTTAAAATCACAGTGAATAGTTGACACTAAAAGAGTCCCATGTCTCAGATTAGAGGAGATCACACTAAGCATCATCATTCTGCTCAAAAAACGCAAACTAAAGAATTGTCAGCAGCATGGTGTGGCAATTTGTAGCTCCAAATGATTTCATACCTAATCTTACCCATTCAATCCGAAACACTATAGCCAACACTTGCTGTATCCCCACCCACTTTCATCAGCATCTTGCATGCCAAATCTGCATTTTCAAGTCTGTTCAGATCATGAATATTGATTTATTCATTCAGACTGTTAAATATATGTTCTATATAGTGTGAATTTAGTCTGGACACACCACACCCACCATGTTGTCTTTGTAATGTGAACTACCAGCATCAGTTCCATTTCTTCATTGCTGTCATCTACAAATCCTTGGCATACTCCTTCTGGGATAGTAAATTGTCAATTGGAGGCACACTTCAGAAGTAGTAGGTCTTTTCGCATATTTTTTTATGAATAATGTGAATTCAGACATATTGCTCTTTTACATACTGTTTTTCTAAGTATGTGATTTTGGATGCAGTCACTGTCTTTATATGCCAATTCACACCAACAGTCGGCAACAGATGCTTTTTCAGGTTTTGTAGGATCAGTGTGTTACTGCTGTCGGTGTTTGCTGGAGCTTGTTTCTGGCGATTGAACATGCTGAATTAACACTTGTTGGGTCGTGGAACATCTGAGAAGTGACCTACTGTAATTTGGCAATTGTTCGTGTTTGTCCACATTTGTCAGTGCAGTGTGAATTGGCCTTATGAGTGAGTCATTACATTATTCAGTCAGCTGATTCATTCAAATCACGGATTCATTGAGTGTGTCATTGAATTGGTCACTAAACCAACTTGTTCAAAAACGCAAATTCAATAATAATTTAGTAATAAACCTCTACTAGTGTGTTGCTCTGCAATTTGCAACAGTTGATTTAACTTCATTTGAGTTTACATTTGAAACTTTTTTTTTTTTTTGTGGCTGAGCAAAACTACACCTTACCAATAAATGGGAATATTTTAAAATGTAAGTTACTTAAAATTAATATATTAAATGTATTGAATTACTGATTTTTTTAATATTCTTAATCACAGCTGAGCTGATATTTGGAACAACACTTTTGCTTGTGTGATCTTGCTTAATGTTGGATGACTTCCTCTTCTTTTGTAAGAAATCTAAGAACATTCCAAAGCCGTCAGTGGCAAAAGCACACAGCTTTCATCAGCTTTAAAATGATTTACATGTTTTCTGTCAGTCTCAGTCTCCAAATACAGCCTGAAGTGAGCCCATATTTCAGAGGTCACAGGTCAAAAGAGTTTAAACCCATAACATGGTGAAATATTAAGGACTTTTCCACTAATTAGGATCTATTTACAATTTATTAAAATTACACATATGTGTAGTAGGTTATAGTTTAATGGTAATATGTTATAGTCATTCACAACAACAACTCCTCAGAGGCACTTTCTCCATTCTAGGCCTAGAGAAATTTCACAAGTCAGAACACATTCAAACCATTAGATTTGTATGACAAATAAGCACTTAACCTCTGTCTCGAGTAATATATGACATTCTTTAAATGCATAATTAATTAATAGTATGTTTTCAAAACATTCTGTCTGTCTGGTCATGCACGTGTGTGTAAAATGGACTTTAGTAGGCTTCTCCTGCTGGCCAGATGTGCTGGTGAGAGACGCCTTCACCCCTGGACATACGTGTGGGCACTAAAGGCTGTGGAGTGATATGAATCCTGACAGGAACCTGGCTGTCATGAGCACAAAAACGTACCCTGCTCTGCAAATGTTTGAACACGTGTAGGACATGCCACACACACAACCTCCACTACCATATATGTATGCTATGGAGATCTACATGTGTTTGTCTGCTGGATATTAAAGTTTTAAATGTATTATGCAGAATGTTGCTGATGCATAATATTTCCATGGTCCAAGAGAGTTTTAGTTCTAGTAAATGGTCACCAAGTGTTTTCACCATTTTTTAAGCACATCTTAACTTAAACCGACTTATAAAGGTTGTGCAGTGTGTGAAGAACTTTTTTAAATACATATATTTATATAATCCATGTGATTTCTCAATAAAAAAAAGCATGCATAATAATGGTAAAAGAAGAAGCAAAATGCTGGTTTAAAATATAGTATTATGTGACACTTGTCCATTAAATATAGTTATTATTAATATGTGAATTTGTAGATTTGACCTTTGTATCCTTATATGACAGCTGACACTATCAGTTTGATGCCTGATATGAATTACATAGTAGTATTAATGTAATTCAATTCAATTCAATTAAATGTAGTATTAATAGAAGCAAGCCAGTTTTCAATGTTACAAATTTGCATTTAATTATGAGAAATGTTTTATTTGATTTTTTTCTATTTAAATGAAAGGCTTAAAATAATAATAATAATAAAAAACAGAAACCGTATATGTGAGGTTAACCATGTAAGCTGAAGAAGAGACACACTTGTAAAGCTTACACAGGTTTCCTGTGCGGTAACTGACAGTCACGTCCACTTCCTATGGCTCTCTAGAAACAGGGCCCCGATGAAGCGCTCTCAGGGACCTGCCCTCACAGAGCTCTTTAAATTGCCATTCTTGCTCAGGACCACACCTACTCATGCAACCCAAAGCCTTGACTTTCCCCACTGCTGCTGTAACGCTGCCTATCTACAGAAGACAGAAAGAGAGACACTGATGGCTTTACCAGAGTCCAGTGTTTCTGGTATCACATCCATTGTAATACATGCAGTATCACATTTTAAAAAGACAATACACAGAGGAATCATTTATTTCACATTGTTGACCTACCTCAGTTGACTGCCAGTCAAATCAATCTAGCTCAACAGGTGAAGGTGTGAAAAATCACACAGGGCCACAACTGCAGACATGTGGCCTCCTTTCAGGGTTTAATAATATTCAAACACCAAAAGGACACTACTCTGGGGCAAGTGGTGAGCAGCCCGTGTGCTTTCTGCAAAGGCCACTGGGATATTTACAGCATTTGGACATGTGAAGGTCACAGGCGTAAAGCAGGATGATGGCTTTCACAAATGGCAATTGACTTAAGAGCCCCCAACCGGATCCCAGAGTGTTCATTGGATGCCGACAGGCCAGGCCTTCATACCTGTGACTGGGGCTCAATACATCAGTGAGAAGCCTGCAGTAAATCGGAGACCTAAAATGGATCCGCTGACATCTCTGTACAATAATTAAACTATCGAGAGGGCTGCGGGGGTAAGGAGGACTGGGGTGCAGACAGTTCCTTGATGTAGGAAAAATGGGGCGGAAACTCATTCTGAGAGCAGGGGACTGAGAGCTGTAAAGGGACGTCTGCGGCCCAGAAGTTGTGTCCAGTGAATATTTCAACTTGAAAAGTTTTTTCCTCCTTAATTTTCTGTCTGGCAGCCCTTTCCCTTTCATATAATTTAAGGGCTGTTCCTAAGGAGCCCTGGGCATGAGTATGAATCGGCCCCCAGGTCCTGACTTTTATATTACTGTAGAAATACATAGACGCCACAAGAAATGCTGTTCACTGCTGTATTTGTCTGTTTTCATTCATTTTAAGTGGAGAAATGCCTATTATATTTCAAATATTTATTCCTTTAATTCAGTTGCCAAATAAGAGTTTGAGTTATAGCTGTGCTGTAATTATGACCAGGTCAGCAGCCTAAAATTTTTCATTTTACAGTGCTAAAACAAAAATTACCCTCAGACACACTACTTAAAGGGATAGTTCAACCCAAAAATGAATTTGAAGAATGTTAGTAACCAAATAGTTGCCTGGCAACTGTTTGCTTACCTGATTAAAAAAAAAAAAGTAAGTTATGAATAGCAGTTCTAAAGATACTTTGTTTTATCAACATTGTTTTAGCACTAATACCTTTTACCTGAACTGACATTTACATATTAACAATAATGCAGTGATCTGATTGTATTAAAGTTAGGTAGATAGTTAAACTACAATCAATGGACATGTAATAGATATAAATTCAATTGGCTTGTGGGGCAATGCATAATCAATGCATAACATTTATATAACCTAAGGAACATTTTGTTGTATGACACAGCATAGTCAAGTCATCACAAAAAAAAACTAAAGAACCCACAACCTACAGACATTATAACTTATACTTTCCTTAAATACCTTTTCTGTGGTGAAGGAACCTGTTCACAGTGAAGTAAGAAATAGTATAAAGTGCATTATGGGAGAGGTCCGGTATCATGCAGACAGGCCTGTGAGCCGTAGCTCTGATCATGTCCGGGTCCGTTGCTTTAACAGTGGCTAGTAATTTTTATATGCACCTGTAATAAAAATGTGATGAAATGCTGCAGCTGTAGGTCTTCTTGACACGTTAGCCTCTCCTTCCAAATCTGTCCATGGAAAAAACATAAGGATAGCAAGCCAACACATAAACACACACTCTCTCTCTCTCTCTCTCTCTCTCTCTCTCTCTATCACACACACACACACATGTACACACAGGAATGCACACATGTGCCAATGCTTATGCTGTAGCCTATATCCTCTAAAAATATATACATACATTCACACAATCCGCTCTGACACACACACTCTCACACACACACACACACACACACACACACACACACACACACACACACACACACACACACACACACACACACACACACACACACACACACACACACACACACACACACACACACACACACACACACACACACACACACACACACACACACAGAAGGATGGGTGATTATTTTAGCATATCGGTTCCTAACTTTCCTGTGGGACTCCTGAAACAGATATCACAGGCAGCCGGAGTGTGTGAGACTAAGTTGTCAGAGTCAATCTCTCAGCACTGTAGTTTTACCCAAATTCTTCATTCACATTTTGTAACTGCCACCTCAAATGTTGGAGGGGCTTTAAAAGGCTTGTTACATTACATTACAGTCAGTAATGCAGCATTTAGAGTATTTAACCTTTTATTGTATTTAAAACTCATTTGAAATTGAAAAAATAAATGCTTGTATCCATTTAAAATTTACTTCAATTATTTAAATATAGTTCTTTCATGACAACTCTCTGATTGATTGGTATGGTAATATACATGACAATGTTAATGTGTTTGGTCTTGGCGGAATAGATCTGCTACGATGCTGCTGCTGCTGCCAGTACATCCACAACATGCTTCTGTGAGTCTTTAACAAATACTGCTGCTGCACATATAACATATTTGAATAACCCCCATAGCATATGTTCACCCTGTAGCAGATCTATACAGGTGGAACTGGGGAAGGTGAAGGGTTTCTGAAGCACGCTGCAACTGCTACAGCAAGCACTAGCCAAATATTTAAATGTTGAGCAGTGACCACTTTGGATGCCGATTTAGGAGAGAACCAATCAGCTCTGCCATGTGATGATGTAATTTTGTCAGATTTTGTACTTACTGGACTGTGCCATCTAGAGTTTCATGCCAGAACTTTGGATTCGAAATACATAAAGTCTACATTACATTAAAAACTATTCCACTATTTATTTCATATAAAAATATAAAATATTCAACAATATGGACCACAAAACCACTCTTAAGTGTACCTTTTTTCGAAATTGAGATTTATACATCATCTGAAAGCCAAATAAATAAACTTTCCATTGATGCATGGTTTATTAGGATGTGACAATATTTGGCCGAAATACAATTATTTGAAAATCTGGAATCTGAGGGTGCAAAAAAATCTAAATACTGAGAAAATCACCTTTGAATTTGTCCATAAGTTTTGATATATTTACAGTAGGAAATTTACAAAATATCTTCATGAGACATGATCTTTACTTAATATCCTAATGATTTTTGGCATAAAAAAATGTTTATAATTATGACCCATACAATGTTTTTTTCGCTATTGCTACAAATACACTAGAGCGACTTAAGACTGATTTTGTGGTCCAGGGTCACATATATCCTTAAAATCACCCTGACATCCAATAACCAACAGAATTACTAACAAGGCATTGGTGAAGCACAATATGCCACTGCCAGTCCACACGTTCACACCACAGCACCAGGGGCCCATCTGGGCTTAACATGTGATTTCTTTAACTATGTTCCAGTGGCTATCACAACATCGCGCCCAGTCTGCTTAATATTGTGGTTCTTATGACAGTGTAGCACCCCATGCTTCAAATATACCAGTTCTTCTGACAGTGTAGCACCCCGGCCATTTAACAGGTGCCTGTTTCTCCTGCTATGACAACATCACACCAGCACTCCGGCCAGTTGTCACCAGGCTGTAGATATTGTGTGGACAGAGGAGCAAATGGCTGCAGAAGTGTTTGTTCATGTGGTTGTGTTTTTGTGTGTGGACGGCTTTGGTGAATTGGCCTCAAAATATTTGGAAAGGAATTTTTGCTGTAAAACAGATATGTAAGCATATATTTTGGTTCACTAACAGTCATTATTTTAAGCTGTGGCCATGCTGTTGGCCATAATATGTGTATGTGTCGTTCTAGTTTGTGTTTGTGTGTGTGTCAGATGTCGATTTCACTGAAACAGGAGCCATGTCCAATCTTCTGGTATACGGCTGGTCCCCCTTTCTCTGTCTGTCTACACATCATAGCTCCCGGTACTAACAATGGGTCCACTATTACGGGACACTGCCTAACACAGGCCAGACAGCAAACATACAGCTGTGTAAAGACACACAGTCCGGCATCAGAGAGCTAATCTCCTTCAGGAATGCTAACACTGTTGAGATGACACCAGAAAATGAACCATCTGAATACCAAAACAATGAAATTAGGAATCTAACACTTTAATTTAGTATGATTATAAATAATAATAAAATATATAACTAAAAAATGCTAAATACTTTCATTAGAAACATGTAATTGTGTTGACCCAGTTGACCTACAGGACACTTGCCTTGCCAAACCATGGTCACCGAGAGCTGGCAGCAGAAAGTAAGAAACCACTCACACACTAAACAGCTGGAGGTCTTTTGACTGAATATAACATAATAAAGAGGTCTTGAGACACTTTGGACTGCTTTGAGTTTGACACTGCATCTTAAAAATGAGGCACTCCTGGAGCAACAGACAATGCAACACTCAAAGATGATAATGAAATAAAATAATACAGCATATTTTTGGTATGCCTGCCTTATTCCAGGGGTTTTCAAACCTTTTGATGCCAGGGACCCCCAAATGTAATAACCCTTTCATAGAAAGTCTGTATTTTATATATATAAATCAGTTTGTAAAAATATAAAATATGACTTAATTGCCATTCTAGAATAGAAATTCTTCTTTTTTATTATTGTATAATTTTTTTATCTACATTTTACTATATATATATATATATATATATATACACTATTTATAGTTTGTATCTTTACTCTGTTGTATTTATTAGTGCTGTTGCTTGTAGTTGGATAGAATATTCTTCTTCTTTTTTTTTATTAGAAAGTATAGTTTTTCCATAAACATAGCACATACCGAACTGTACCGAAACCGTGAAAGAGTTGAACCGTGCCACCCCTAATATATATATATATATATATATATATATATATATATATATATATATATATAATGCATTATGCAATTAGTGCTATCAATAGAATTAAATCAATAAAATTTCAATAATGTATTAAGTGCCTGTGTTACCTTTGAAAGCCCTACAACCCTAAAATTCCTTTTGTAAAAACTTTTATCCGCTCTCAAATTTTTCTCTGGAACTCATTTTGAAAATGTCTGGCCTGTTCAGTATTTGCAACAATAATGTTAGAAATGCCATATTTCAAATAAACTGAATTTTAATTTGGAGACTTATCTTAACTAATATTGATATGTACTATTGATTTCATTTATAAGCATGTCATGTAATTGTTACTGTATTTTTATTAATCAATTGACAGCCATATTGTAGGTAAAATATATACATTAAAAACCTGCATTCACAACATACATTGTTACATTTTTTGGTCACACTTTATTGTATTCTCGCTGTTATCAAACCATTAACTACGACTTTAGCCTCAATAAAATCTTATTAGTAGTTAGTAAGGTAGTTGTTAAGTTTAGGCATTGGGTGATTAGGGATGCAGAATATGGTCATGCAGATTATGTGCTTTATAAGTACTAATAAACAGCCAATATGTTTTTAGCAGGCATGCTAATACACAGCTGATTAATAGTGAGAACTGATCCCTTGTGTTATCACTTTTTTTTCTAAGAAAGTGAAGAAAAAGACAGCTTAGCAAAAAAAATCTGCGCTTTTCAATACTGCGCTTCAAATACTCGTTAGCTCAGACATTAAAACCTGCCGAGGCCAGAAGTGACACCTTAATCCAGGGTTTAATTTCGAGCAATAGTGGGTGTTAGAGAAACACATGATGTAGCCAGTTGTTTTGGGGGCAGTTGGGCCGCGATCATAAAGGCAGGTTTTATTAGCTGTTGCTTGATTTGTTCCTGCAGACTGTGGAGTGAGCTGCTAAATCAATGCGTACAGCTGTTCTTCCCGCTCGGCCTCTCAGCTCGCACAGCAGGTGTACGGCCCACAACGGCTGTCACACACACCCGCTCACATAACAAATAATAACGGCCTCCACACACACGGACCATCCATCACCGTTATGGCCTGGCCCGAGAGACCAGTGCACACATACACACATTCAGCAAAGCGTGGAGCTACACACCCTGCTGCACAAATAGTCTGAAATGGTCACAGATGCACATTCAGCCAGGCCCAGAGTATGTTTGTATTTGTACATGGACACTATATTCACAAACAAACAGGTACAAACCTGTACAAACCCAACACATGCACACACTGGGACTATCTATCATGGTTATGGCTTTGCTCCACTCCAATGGTTGATGCTGGCAGAGGAAAATGTTCCATGTACTTCAATGAGCAAGTCATTCCTCTCTCAGCTCTGCTCACCTCACTAGACTCGGCTGTGGCCTGGGACGTATGAAAAAGAAGTCTAAAACCTAATGTTAAATACATTCATGAACGTGAAAAAAACCCAATGAGATCGTAGCAGTGAAAAACAATTAGCCTTCC
Organism: Carassius carassius; assembly: GCF_963082965.1. Classification (NCBI taxonomy): domain Eukaryota; kingdom Metazoa; phylum Chordata; class Actinopteri; order Cypriniformes; family Cyprinidae; genus Carassius; species Carassius carassius. The sequence goes on along the minus strand of NC_081773.1, from coordinate 18,326,651 downwards.
CTGCTGCAAGGCTCCACATCTGGTGTGACTCAATCTGTGGTGCCGTCGATGGGGGCTGGGGAACATGAAGAGAGGGATTCAGCAGGTGATGGAGGCAGGACCTCATCAGACGTCTAGAACTGAAATGGATAAAGTTTGTGTCAGCCTTTTGTGTAGTCCTTAAACAGCAATTTCTCATGTTGCATTGAACTTTGAGCATCATAACTTTGCAGATGTTGTTTAGGCTCTAACAGCAACATTTGCACACTAGCTAAAGTTAAAATCATCCAACCCTTTAACAGAAGCATGCCATTCAAAAAGCTTCCCAGTTACAATGATAACTTTGAGGTTTGACTCAAAGATATAAAACAAACTTATGTTCATGGCCCAAATCCACATGCGCCTTCTTAAATAGAAATAAATTATATATGATTTGAATTATATGATGTATTACTCACTATTTACATTACACATATTTATAATCATTATCACATTCAATATCATTGACATTGTCACTGTATATTGTTAATACCGTCCTTCAAATTATTTGTCTTTTTTCTTTCTTTGTAATTTTTATTACACTGAATACTATGTCTCCAATATGCTATTACACTATGCACCATTATATGTCATGCCTATAAAACACAGAAAAACTGAAAAATGGTAAAGAGAGATTGGCAAAGGATGAAGGGATTTCAGTTAATCATGTTTCCCAACTGCCAGACTGGAGACATAAATCTCCATTTCTCTTGTTGGAGTCCCCCTCTGTGAGATCCTTATTGTATGAAGTTCCCATGAGCACAAGGTCATTCACAAATCAACTGAAGTTCCAAAGCACTAATGATCAATAAGGACCGGCACACATGAATTACAGAGCTGCCATCTTTAAACTCCCGGCCTCTACACACTTCCCGTCCTCTACTGTGTGTGCAAATATCTGATGCATGATGCATCTACAGGTGTCTCTTTGTGGTAGAGGGATGCTGGTGAGTGCTAGACACAACTGCAGCTTCCTCAAACAGCTGGTCAACAGTTGCCCGCTGTGGCACATAAAAGCAGGCCAGTGCAGGGCATTGTGGGCGCATGAATATGAGAGGGGCATCATCGCTTTCTGTTTCCCATAAATCAGTGCACATACAGTGCTTAAGTTAACCCAGACCTGCCAAAAAGTTATCTGTGACAAAATATGCTTGTGGTGAGTATCATATTCCCTGTTTTCACTTTGAATGATGATTATAAACAGCATCACACAGAAAATGTGATCCATTCATGAATGAGACTGCTTTTACATGAGACTAAATGGAGGAGATCAGTGTGTCACAAAAGAAAACAATCACAAGGCCTTGTAGGTTTCGCTTTGCCAACATTTCCCCCCTCCCAACAGGAACACCGCCTGGATTCAGAGTGTAAAATGGGATTTTTAGATTCATCTATTAAAAATGCAGGCTACTAAAACCGCACTAACACATTTCATGTTTGACATTTAATTTCCTTTCTAAAACAATTACACTACAATCTACCATCAGCTGCATAACTCTGAATTTGAATAAATCTGCTAAAGTGTGGCTAAGTGCTAAAATTATACAGAAACCTGAGGAGAAAAAGAAACAATAATGTAATGAATGAAACAGCTTGGAGTTTAATTAGCTTTTAGAAGTTGTGTGTTTGTGAATACTTATATTATGATGTCGGAACGTGAAATAAATGACTGCGTATGAACCTCATTTCACTTTCTGACAGTCGGCGTCAGTATTGGACTTGCCAAGTGTCATGATTTCTGCCATACTCATTGAGCACAATCTGAATGCTGGATTCTCCAGACTCTCTTAAGTGGTCTGGAGCCTTCCTGGTGCGAGGGGACTATCATCAGTAATATGTGTTCCCCAGGCTCTCGGACAGGTTTGTGACCATCAGTTACCACCCCAGAGTCTTCACGCAATCATTTACTGTAAGTGATCATTAGCAGCCTGCAGTGAGGAAGAATCTGAAGCCAGATATGTCAGATCACGGCGTCTTACTATTCCAAGGGGGTCTTTCTTTCTAAAACCTTAATTTTCACCACTACAGTGTGAATTTGTACTATAGGTTTCTCCCAATATCTTCTATTGGTTAAAAAAACAATGGTAAAGCCAGTTTTGCTATGCAATGTTTGTCCAAGAGGTCAAAGTTCAAATACTAGAGGTCAAGTAGCCGCATCTCCTCCCGGTAATCTTCAGAAGAATTCATTAAAGGAGTGAAGGCTTCACTTCACACCTGTATACAATTCTCTCCATTGCCTAAAGCTGGGGAAAACAATGAGGTTACTGTCATGACCTTGAAGTCGTTTGCCTTCTCTTCCTGTATGAGATTAACAAGAGCGAAAGTAGGGTTACAGGAGTGATCAAACGAGCAGTAACTCAGGACAGGGGAATCTATACAGAGTGTGGGGGAGGGTCTGCAGAGAGGTGGGATGCAGAGACCTGGAGGCCCGACACAGTGAAGAAACATTGACAGATCACTCATGTGCAGATGCAGGGGAGGTCTGAAAATGAGTAGCATAGTATGACAGCAAAGATAAAGCAGGACTAAACAGAATGTTGATATAGAGGAAAAAAACAAGGCCACATAATGTGTAAGAAATGGGTGAAAGGATGATCGGTGGTGCAGTTCTGAGATACTAATGCAGATTTGTGGAAGAGAAAATCTAATCAGGCCAAAAATGTATTGATGTCACCTTTGCTAACAAACTAATTTGGAAAATTAAAAAAATATAAATACATAAATTAACAAATAAATAAATATTAGCTATTAATATGTCTTAGGAGCCATATAATGTATTAATATATATATAAAAAATACACTATTGTAATATGCATATATTTCTTTGTTTATTAAAGAGCAATATCTCTGCAATAAACAAATGTATGCATTTAACAATTTATTTATTTATTTAGAGTATGCCTATATAATTTATGTTGTTGTTAACTAAAACTAAAACTTTAAAAACGCTTTGGTAATTAAACTAAAATATAAATATTAGATGAGAAACATAAGCCTTAAAAAACTTAGCAACTTACTGGAATAAACTGATGTACTAAAATTAATAAAATTGGACTGGAACTAAATCTAACTAGAATTATATAAAAAAATACTAATAAAATGACAAAAACACATAAAAGAACCTACAATTAAAATTTAAACCAAAAATAAAAAATACTATAATCATAAATAAATGAAATAACAATGAAATTATGTACTTAAGTATGCAAATATTGCAAGGACCCTAACTTACTTAACCGTGTTCAAGGCTGTCCTATTCAAGTTTACACAAGTTTTCTTTGTTTTACAAAGAGATTCATTTCTAATAATTGATAAAATGCTCGGTCCACGCAGGATATGGTTGTCCAGGCTGGCTCTGGGGCCCCTGCCTCTGGTCCATATGTCAGAAGAGGAAGCTGTCTGCCTGGACAGAGCCTGCCGTATATCTCTCCTGCACCAAGGGAGCTGCTCCCTGCCTCTCATTTCCTCAAGGGACCGCATGGTGATAAATTGAGGGAGGATACCAAGCGCACACAGCAGGGGTGGTGAACAGGTCAGAAAGACACACTAGTAGACAGAAATCTCACATACTTACCCACATACGTACACACGCATGTTGCATCAGAACATCAAAAATCTCTTCTAGATGTTGCAATGCATTGCAAATCTTTTGATTTATTCAGTCTAGAACAGTGTCTTTACATTGTGGGCTTGCAATCACTCCCACACACACACATAAAGTATGGTACAGATGGACCCTGTTATCCATGGGTTTCATGTTCAGAATTGAGTACCACCACACACTGGCGAATGGATGTTTTGAGAATCGAAGCGTTACACTATGGACATGGATTGACGGATTTCATATACAGCTTTGGGGAGCAACGATGGACAGAACAAGGAAACGGCGGGAGAAGGTGGGGGCCGGCTAGTTAGAAACACATTTTTTGATTGCTCTCATGTGTGCAGGATTATGTACTGCTCTCATTACTCTGCAAGTGTGTTCAGTGCCGGTGTGTTTACATTGCCGGACCAAGAACGTGCGCTCAGCCAGCCGTCTGTTTACAGATGCAGTTGGACACATCCTCAACCGGCAGCCTTGAAAGGTAGTAGACCCCCGGCCCCGGGGCATGCTAAAGATATTATGTTCATTTATGACTAAACAACAGGAGGGTGAGCGCTGCAAGAGAAGCATGCAGTCAGAAACAGATGCACCACAGGATAGAGAGAGAGAGAGAGAGAGAGAGAGAGAGAGAGAGATATGTTTGGGTGATCAGAGTAATGATCAAGTTCCCTGGCCAGCTTTTCCATCCCATACTGCCAATGAGACTTCCGGAGTTCAAATGAGGCACCCAGTCGGTAATGTTACGCAAATATAGAAATCTCGCAGTAAACCATCGAGAGATACAGATATGGCCTGTAAACGGCAGTCCGTCTGTGCTTGGACAACCGCCCGATATGTCCATGCTGAATGAACTGCTTCAAGATATAAATATGATTCGCTTCCTTATATAAACTACATTGATGTTGATAGAGAGGGAGCACAGGCTGAAAAGCATATATACAGGCGTACAGTTTCAGCTCCACAAATCTGAGCTCCCCTGCAGAGAGGGGTGAAACTGCCTCCTACAGGGCTGGAATGGACAGGGAGAAAGTGCCTCATATATCACATCAGCAAAAGATGCTTCCTCCAATGCTGGTTTGGAGATATATTTCTCTCTTGTTCTTTTTTGGAAAGATACAGTAGAAGCAAAAAGGCAATGTGTTCACCTAGAGCAGAACAGCGCACAGCTCTTGAGCATACTTATCTGTTACTCAGTGAAATCACAAATAATAACTCCTGTCTTTGATCATTTATTAATTTTCCCTCAAATGTATTCTTTTTCGCTAAAATCTATTTGACCTAAAATATTCATGTTTCTCTGATGGTTGCATTACATGCAGGTATGGCTTTCAAAATTCTGGAGAGCTGTAACATTTAAAAAAAATGTTTTTGAAAGACATAAGTTTACCAAGTTTGAAGTTATAGGATCAAATATATAGTTAAAATTAGCATGTATGGTTGGTTTAGGAAGCAAGTCCATTTTCAAACACTCTTATTCACATTGTTACAGTAAAAAAAATGATCAAGAGGGCTATTATCTAAGTATTTTTGTTATAAAAAGGCTTTATATCAGGGCAGTTGCTTTATTCCTATTTCGTTGGGTGCAAAAGATCTGACATTCAATGTTACTTCCTCAAGGATCTAAGAGGATGTGAGAGTAACTCTAATAACAGAGCTACCCTCGCTGTCTTTTACGAGATGAAGATTCATGGTCAGGTGTTAACGCACCTTGAGTTTGTTTTCCTTTCTCACCACAAGTAGATTGGAGGGAGAAAGAACCAGAGAGTGTGAGAGAGAGCAAGCAAGGGAAAAGGTGATGAAAGAAACCATCTGGCCCAGGAGCTAATGTACATCAACACATTAATCCTCTATCCCAGAGTGATGAGTAGGAGCAAAAGAGAGAGAGAGAAGAGCAACAGAAGCTTGAAAAATAAGACGCATCTAACGCTAGTACCTCTTCCATGGCCAGGGAATATGACCGACCAGTGCTAAAAGCAGAAAAAAGGCACAACACCGACAGGATGAGTCCGGATGTAGATGGAAAAGAGTGAGATGGAAATATGTAATGAAGACCTAGTAAAGATGAATAAAATAATATATTTTCATCTCATAAAAGAAAAAAAAAATCACTCCTGTTTTATAAAATACCAGTAGACACATGGCTAGCAAAAGGTCACACTGAAAATCTCTGTTTTTGATCCCATTTAAACATAAACTGAGTAAAAAATAAACAGAATAGTAAATTAAAATTTAAAATGATTAAGAATGATTTTAAAATCTGCTCTAGTTTTTGTTCAATAATATGATAAAGTGATAATGATCATGAGAACTTAATACAAAAGATGTTCTTTGGATAATTCAAAAATCTTACTAGATCACATGATAGTCAGGTTTGATAAACGTTTGAAGCTTATTCTGCTGTCATTAAAGCAAATGGGGGACAAACTAAAATACTAAAACATTCACTTTTTCTAAATTCTATGTTGGTAATGTAATTTCTATCATGACAGAGGGTTTGGCATGGTAATGTACATGACAATGTTAATGTATTGATGGAATAGATCTGCTCTGCTGCTTCTGCTGTGTCAGAGCACGTGCTGAGACTTGCTACTGCCAATACATCCACAACATGCTGCTGTGAGCATGTAACACGTACTGATGCTGCACATATAACACATATGAAATAACCAACCCCAAAAGCATCATGAATCACCCATAGCAGATCTATACAGGTGGAGCTGGGGAAGGTGGAGGGATTCTGAAATGCGCTGCAATGGCTACTACAAGCACAGGCCAAGTTTGAATGTTGAGCATCAAGCTCTTTGGTTCTATTTGTATCAACATGTCAATGCAATTTAGAACAAAACAAAATAGAAGCATTTGCACTTATGTTCTCAGATTTGTAAACTTTATTCGATATGTCTGTATTTGAGGGAACCGGTAACGTTAACTATTAAACTTTAATAGTTTAACTTTAAAATGGGTTACATTTGCATCAGAGCACTGCGCTTGAATCAGATCAAGAAAAAAACAGCTGGATTCAAGTGTTTAGGCCTACATGCTTAGAGTTTCCTATTGATCTGATTATTTTAGGTCTTTTCCAATCTGATCAAGCAATTTCATCCAAGCTTTTGATTTCAATTTGATTTCTAATGGATTATTTGTTTGTTTAAATGCACAGAAATGACTGACAATGTAAAATCAGTTTATGACAGTGTGAGTTCATTCAAGCAAACGCTTTTAGGGGTTTGTTTAAAAGAAAATAACTGGTATACTGGTATAGTTTGCCATTTCACAACTGTAATTATTGCATTTCATATCCACTCATCATAATTGCACTATAGTTCATTACTTCTTCATCCTCTCAGAATGGCAGAGCAATTCAGTAGAGCACAGGACCCAAATAACCACACTTTTTCACCCACTGAGCCCATGAAACTTAAACTGGCAATAAAAAATTGTCTGTTTCAATTATTGTCATCCACCTTACATGATCAAACTCAAAGACCACCACAGAACCACCATACCCTTTGCTTCTGTACACAGGAAGTGATGTGGAATTGTCTCTGTAAGGTATTGCGGGCATCTCTTTGGCATTCCAGCTGACCTTGACGGGTTTCGCCTCATCTATCAGCCACCCTGTTTTTTTTTATGAGGAGAGAGATCGATAGAGCTGTACTCTATAAAAGTTAGTTTAAAAGCACCCCCCCCCCCTTTCCTTGGCATGTTGGAACCGCAGTGAAGCGTGTAATCGTAACACCATGTCCGAAGCTGGAGAGAACTCACAGGCCAAATTGCCTGTGTCATCGCCCATGTCTGGCGGTGAAATACTGGGCCTGACGTCATCGCCCCTCACGGAGGGAGGCAAGTGTTCTTTGGGAGAGAGGGTGGGAAGGCATGTTAACATGGAGAGAGGGGGGTTCCTGCTGGGAATGGTGGATCTGCTCAGATCGTTATATCCTATTCCCTTGATAAGCATTTCAGATTATTACCTATTCCTTTTGCCCTTTAAATTTTGCTTCCGCTTTCTCCTGTTCTCTTCCTCCAGTGTGCCCATCTCTCTCTCTTCATCATGTCCTGTGTTTGTTTCATGGCCATAAACTGTCACTTCTCTCAACCCTGTAGTGAACTCTGGAACTATGAACAGTCAGAGGAACCACAGAAATCTTCTAGTATTCAAGATATTTCTACAAGGTCGACAGAGGTGAAACATGATCACTCTTTCAATGGTGCAAAGATGCAAAATCATCATTTACTAATCCTCATGTTGTTCCATGCATGACATTCTTTTTTCTGTGAAAGACACAAGATGATATGTTTTGGACCCCATTGACATCCACTGTGTTAACAACAATAGCTGCAACCAGTTTGGTTTTGTTAACTAAAAGTAAAGTACATTTTCCAGTAAAAAAAATTACAGGTAAAAAGCTGAGCTGTTATAAAGACAATCTTGAAAATCTTGACTTTAAAAAATGAGAAGTGTTGGCTTAGGAACTAAGTGATATAAAGTTTAAGTTCTAAAATGACTAGAACTGAAATATAAAGAAGGCACATCAAAATCAAACTAAATTCTATAAAGTTATATTAATAACCTTTAAAATATATTTTTATGTTGCACAGAAGAAAGATAGCAGAAGGCTGATTTTTTTTTTTGGTGACCTATCCCAAAAGAAACTGTCAATGTTGCCTATTATGATAGCAGGATCTTTGATGCTGTTGTTTGCGACTGGTTACACAAGTTGTTTTGTAGACTGGCAGCAGCTGCCATGCATGCTGATGAATGACTACTTTCCCCCTTTTAAGTGTGTGACACATGAAATATGACTGGGATCATCTGTACCTGATCCACTGGGAGATCACTAGAGGGAAAAAAGCATTAACTATGACCTTGAGTTTCTGATGTGCACGCACTGAGTGCTGGCTCACTAACTCTGTTTAACATACTCGCACACACACAGACACACATTTGTGGTTGTATATCGGTTTCATACGCCCCCTCTCAACCATCTGAAACCTGACCATAAGACTGACCCCATTCAGAGGCTGAAGAGCACTATGGAATAAATAGATGAACCAGGTCTATTTATAATCCCTAAGCTGTGTTTATTCTAAAGAAAGATGACTAAGAAAGACACTTCTCAGAACAGTAGTTTCATTTCAGCCATGCACCTCAGAGGCCAAATCCAACTGGAGATGTGCGTCAAGTCTCATAACCCTGTGGTCTCTGTTACATTTTGGGCCCTGATAGGCCCTGGCGTCCACCCTAGATACCACCTTCATCACAATACTGAATCCTACACATGCAGCCCTATTGCCTGGCTGCATTTCAGTTTATCTGCCATGATGCAGTAAAGATACAGAATGACATATGTAGGGTAAAATTGCACATTTATGTAAGATACCAACATCAATGTTATTAAAGGAATATTTTGATTTCTGTTGACCAATAAATTCAACATAAGAGACAACACAGAGTTCTCATATTGTTACAGATTTTTTAAAAGACATTCAAAAAAGTTATAATGTGTCATCCTAAATACTTTAGCTAAATACTAAAACTGAAACTTGCTAAGATACTCATAATTTACTCATAATTAATCAGCACAAGCTGTTCTTAACAAAAGGAACCATATAAGGGGGGCATACTTTTTAAATATCCATCTATTCAATAAATTACTCACAATTTAATCAGCATAATTTAAACAGAATATTTCTCAGGCACAAAGCAAGATTTTTTAATAACAATAAGTTCTAATACAGAATAAGACACACTACTGTTTAATAGCTTGGTCAGATTTTTAACTTGTTTTTCTTTTTTCTTAAATGAGTCTTAAAATGCTCTCCAAAATTATATATATACATATATTTACAATTTAAAATAACTGCTTTCTGAATTTAGAAAAGGCTGAATTTTCAGCATGACTTCTTCAGTGTCACATGATTCTTCAGAAATCATCCTAATATGCTGATTTGCTGCTCAAGAAACATTATCATTATTATTATTATTACTTTATTTTTATGATTTGAAAACAGTTGTGCTGCATTATGTTTTTATGCAAAACCGTAACACAATTTTTAGGACACTTTATTGAATTGAAAATTCATTCAAAATGCAAAAACTCTGCCATCTGCACTAGTGTTTTCCCACGTTTTAGTTTCTCTAATCATACGTCATACATCAGTTGAGTGTTAGAATCTCTATGGTGGATTATAATAACACTGAGATGACCAAATCATTGTAATACACCAATAATACTTATATTCTCTACTATCAGTTCACAGAGTGAAATAACTTAATAGCTTTGTATGATATATAGCCTATAATTTAAATCCATTCCCAATGCTCTCCAAATCTGATATGTGTGACATAGAAAACCAAATCCACCAGATCTGCCTCTTCTATCTCTCTCGTTTCCTCTTTTCTCTTCTGCCAACCCAGCTGTGGACAGCTGCTCCGAATTACCTGAAGGTATTAGTAAGGGTTCCCCCGAGAACGTGTACGAGCAAGAATTACGTGTGGGTTCTGTGTGGTCTCAGTCCATTTTCAGCCGCGATACAATTCGAGCCTCTAATCAAGTGTGTCCCCATCCAGACAGGCCAGAAACTCCACTAACCTAACAAACTGCTTACATTCCCAATATTTGACCACATGAGCTTTGTTTTTCATGCAGCTTTAGGATAATGGAGAAGAAGTAAAGCGAGTGTGAAGGAAAAATGCATAGCATGGAATTTACTCATTTTTGGCACGTCCTCCCTCAACCGCGTCTCCCACCATCACCCTCTGCCTACAAATGAAACAATTTCTAAAAGTCATCCGATGACAGAGGTGTCACGCCTGAAGCCTGCATAAAAGAATGTTTCTAAGAAAGTCAGAGCACATGCAGACCACCTGGATACAGATGTCGGCCCACCTGAAAATACAGCTTTTGCTTCTGATCAGAGCAGCAAAAAAGGCCTCTAAACTAACAGATGTATGGGATTCTGTTGCATTTCATTAACAGTTGCAAATGATTAACTAGAAAGATCATGGTACGGCCAGATTCACCATTGCTCTGCAAAATTCTGTGAACAAAATCCAGTCATATCAACGGGAATTGTCACGATGAAAAATGATGACCTGATGGAGGTAAAGGTAACACATCAGTTCATAACATAGTCTATTTGGAAAGCAGTTATTTAGGGATGGTTTGTTTGTTAGCCAGCAGAGTTGCTTTGGCTGTTCATTTCATCATCATGACTACACTCAATGTATTTAGTCCTGTATCTGATGTACTGTATTTAGTATCTGATCCCTTGTCCTTTCAAAAGTAGAGACAAGTCCTGTAAACAGTAAATGTGACCTTCAGATACAGATGACAAAAGATGATAACTAAACTGATATGCTACTGTATATGTAATAGTTGTAAATTTCAGTATGAAAAAAAATATTGACATAAAAAATGTTTAAGGGTGAGTCGGAGAGCACATTCTTGCATTTGTCTCACATTTTGGGAAGCTGTATTATTTTAAAAACAACATTGTACTTTGAAAAACATCCTCCGTCTTACTAAAAAGCTTTGTAAGCACTAATGAAATGATCACTTCTTCTGCCCCACTATATGTGATTGCCTACTTCGTTTGGTTTTAAATTAGAATATAAACATGTTTTAATTTCAATTTAAGAGTCTAAAAGAGGACTAAAAATTGACTAGTGTCCAAGTGTTTTAGCACCTGAAGTCTTGTGAGAGTGATAAACGTCAGGAGGATATTTATAGCGTAGTATATGGAGAATGTCCAAATCCCTGCTCTGCAATAACGCACATGCATCTGCTAACCACATCAGACCTGCCTTCTCTCCTTTTCATTTGCCCCCTCTCCTTTCCTCTGACAGTAAGGCGGCTAATAGAAAAGTGTATAGTATCAGCCCCTTCTGATCTCCCACATCACACTTTCTATTCATTTACACATTCTCTGGCAACCCAAGCAGGCCCCTGGCTCCAGATAAATTTCGCTCACATTCACCTTTAAGAAGCTAAATGAAGTTTGATATCCACTTCATATTATTATTGATATCGCTGGGTGACAGGCCTGTGTTATCTGGCCAGGTAAAGTCACACATACACAATGGTAGCTATTAAATCTTAAGTGCCAAGCCAATACTCTTTATCCATGTAACCCTTTTCAGTGTTGATTTCACATTTTATAGTGCTCAAGTTACTGCATTGCTACACAAGTAGTAGTATAATACCATGTTTTAACCAGGCACAATGTGGAGAGCTTTGACAGTCTTTTCAGACTGAACTTAAATGTACTTACTGTGTATTTGTCCACCTTTGCCTTCTAAATTGTATCTGCTATCCAACAGGTTCACTGCCTGAAAACACAAACAATGACTGAACTATAACTTGTACTTGTTTTCTCAGCAGCAGTCCTTGCCAGTGCAAAACTTGCCATTACAATATTAAGGGGTTGTGAATGATTGCCCGGATGTTGCTAGTGTGTTCAGGGTGGTTTCTCAACCTTTTCGACTCAAATACCCCTTGTCCAACAAGATTTTGAATGAAATTGACATAAAATGAATTAACCTTGATTCATTTGGGATTCCAGAAGAAGTTCTGTATTCCAGAACTGTATGTTCTCGAAAATAAGTAAATGAGGGAAAATACAAAGAAATATGACACATCGTGATTTTTTATTTTATTTTATGTAGATTACCATTAGATTATTTCAATATATTCTTCATAATTCATCGATTTAAAGTCTTTCTGCAGCCTCCTTAAAGGTTTGCTGGTTGAGCCTCTGGCTGAGAACCAGTGATATTAAAATATAGATTATATTCACACATTTAACTGTGTGTTTAATATTCATTATTTTTACCAGCCTATCATACTTCTTCTCAAAAAGCCACATCATTTGAGGCATCATTCATGTTGAGGAATGAGTTACACACCCGCATTTAAGGAGAAAAGTTTTATTTATATCCCTTACCAAAAGTATGAGCAATAATAATAATGGTGCCCGAAAGTTCAACTAAAAACAGAAAATTTAATGTTTTATTGGAGCAGCTACACTCTGAATAAAAGGTACAAAAGTTGTCACTGGGGCAGTACCTTTTTAAAAGGCACACCCTTGTACCTAAAGGGTCCATACTGGTAACTTAAAGTTACATGTTAGTACCTAAAGTGTACATATTAGTACCTAAAAGGTACAAAAGTGTACCTTTTGAAATGGTACCACCCCAGTGACAGCTTTTGTACCTTTTATTCTGAGAGTGCAGCATGCAGCACTATGTTATTAGAGGACTTTGGTGTGAAGGAGCTGTTGGGTCGCTCTTGCACAGCCAGTGTACTGGTGGTATTTTTAAAGATTCATTAGTGACCACAGCTACTTTTCACAGCCAGCCTGAGCCAGATACATCAGAACTTAAGAGCATGTGTGTGCCTGGCCATATCCAAGGTGTTGAGAGCATGTTTGGAGAGCAAGAAGAGCTTACATTCGAAGTAACGTTGCTAGTAAACATATGAAAGAGTAAGAATGAGTGAGTGTGAAGGACAGGGATACAGCAGCATTGAAAATGTGTGTTTGAGAGAGAAAGAGAGAGCATGTGTGTTTCTGACCATATAAATCATTTCAGCGCAGCTGCAGCTCGCTCCCCGATCTATCCGAAGATAAGCCATCTCAAATCTCCCTCCGACATCATCTGGCTCTTCACTGACTTCTCAGGTTCTTCTGGAAGCACGTGTGTGTGGATTGCTGCAACTGTAGATGGCATTAAAATGAAATAAATTCATCTCAGTATAAGTTGATACATAATTGTTGATTTTCGCAGATTAAATATTAAAAAATATTAAATATCAAAACACACTTTAAATACATATACGTAAAATGTATTGGAGGTGATAAAACAATATTGGAAAACAGAGAAAATTTGATTTACTATCTGATAAAATGTGTGTTTGTGTATATCTATATACACTATATGTATAAACAAATACACACACACATATATTCGTTCTGCTTCACAGAGGACGGTTTAGGTTGCAAAAGTACAGAGGGAAGTGTGAATTTTCAATTTAAACTGCTTTATCCACATGTAAAGGGCATGTGGGTGGACAGGGTGATTTTAGCAGGGGTGATTGAGAAAGTTCCGGGAGTAAGAAGAGAAGAAAACAGCAGATGGACTTTGGATCAGTCTCACTTGGCAGTCAGATTTCATACTTTGCACGTATGGAGTGATTCTCTCCTTCAGTCATACAGACACACACACACAAGGCCGAAAAATAGATAGAACATGGAATGATTTAAATTTTAGGATTGTTTTTCAAGACTAAATGTTCCGACATATTCTGAGTATGATTCAAATAAATGGCTTTTGCTAAAATATGTTATTAAATCTTTTGTACTTACAGATATACTCAGAAATTCCTTACTGTGCTACTGACCACAAAAACATAAACATTACCATAAGGGCAGATAATCGAAATAAGTAAAAACAGCATGTGTGTACATACATTATAGGGACAAGATATATAAGGTGTAGAAGCATCAGTCATCATATTCAGGCGCTTGTCACAATAAAAATGCTGTGAATTATTTGTCAGCAGCTCCATGGGCCAGCCTGGGCAACAGAGTATGTTTTTTGGAGCCTGGCCTTTTGCACGGGCAATATAACACAATAAGGTTACATTAGCCGTTACTTTTCCCAGTAGAGATATACTTAATGAGCTGGAGACATCTCCAAACTCCAAGCGCCAACACTCGCACCTCACACCTCAGGCGATGGGGCAACAAGAGCATGAGTGTTTTTTCGGTCAGGCGCATCATGGCTATAAACCAGACTGAAATACATATTAACGCCAACATGTTTACAGTCCTTGGGGAATGTTATAAAAAAAAATTCTATTACACACATACATTTTGGCTAAAATTTCTGTCCAAAGCAAAATAAATAAATTAATAAAATTAATAATAAATAAAAATAGCAGCATCATTCATTAACAACTGCCCATCCTCTCCTGTCCCTTCTACTGTGTGTTCATCTCAACATGTTTAGCTCAGAACCAAGATTTGACCAGGAATGCCACTGATCAGCACAAAGTCTCAAGTCTTATCACTGTACTGTGTGATCAGAGTTATTTTGTCTGTTCCCACAGGTGCCAGAGATAATACGGCTGGTCATGTGATGGTCATGGGATGCCAGGGAGGTCTGAGCAGCCGAGAACAGAACCAGCGGCCTTCAGCCCGGTCTGGAATAGCAGTGTTAACAATCATCACGCGAACAGTGATGCAACCACAAAAAGCATTGACATCACTTTACTGTACAACTTCAGGAATAACACCACTGACCCAATTCACAATGATCTCGTATTTAGATTGCAGTTAGAAAAGATCATCACTTTACACGTGATTTTAATTTAAAAACATTATTCTAAGTGTTCTTCCATTCAAATAGTAATTGTTAGCTCAGTAAATTGTTACTTATATGTAAAATTCCAATAAATATAGCTACAGACAAAAAAATTAATTAATTAGATTTCTTCTAACTGATGTGCTTCCCTGTCACTTTTCTTTTCTATCATATATATATATATATATATATATATATATATATATATACATACTTTATTTGTTTTCTAAAATGCTTGCCATTGATGTCATTAGAAATGATCTAATAATTATAAAAACTAATTTAAAGCATTTTTTTTAAATAAATGTTTTCAAGGAAAAGAGCAAACCATTATTTTTATACAATATGCATTTTATATAAAAGTATTATACAGGAAAGTTCTGGAGAATTTAACATTTCATAGCTTCCTAATTAGAATTTGTTAAAATAATAATAACAAAAAGTTTAAAGCTATTATGTGTCCTCTAAAATGAAAATGATTGGGGTTTAAAAAATGTTTAAAACAATCCTACAGGACAGAAAAGCTTCCCTAACTGAATAATGACACACACACAATCCACTTTTTCTTGATAGTACATTCTCCAACTGTTGGGGGTTTTAATGGGCATTCCAGGCTAAATTAAAGAACATGTTTTAGGAATAACATGTCTCCAGAAATAAGGTGCAGAAACACACTTAATGTGGTGCAGGAGAGATGGCAGAATAGAAAAAGGCCCACAAATTTGGCACACAAATTTTCAGTCCTTTGGACTGTCAATAAATACCAATCATTAAAGAATATGGGCAGCAGGATGTAGTAATTTAGAGGTTCAGGACACACGCACAAACCCCAAACATTCAGTGACTGACCTCATTAACTCAGAACAGACACTAACAGAGCTGCCGGTCATCCCTCTCGTTAACACAGCCCTGGGGTACAGACAAGGAAAAGAGTGGCAGCTGTCCATAGGGAGCTAAAGCATTCTCAGAGCACAGACTCATCTTCCCTGAATTAGCTCCGGTGACCCTGCAGACCCTCTGCTGTAGGGAGATGACCTCCACCTGCCCCTGCCTAGACATGCACCAATAACAATAATTCTGAATGCCTGCTTAATTGAAACTATCAATTCAGAGAAGGCTGTAGTTCAATACGTACAGTATATGGCTGTGATACAAAAGACTGAAACACTAAGTGTTCTTTGAGATGAAAATAGGCCCAAGTGTTTCAGGCTAGGAGCTGATATGACCTGCAGGTGCTCAGAAACATCAAAGGAAATTCACTTTTGGAATTCATTTGAGCCTTCAGGGCAACTCTAATGCTCACCAGCTTGAGGATTCATCCCTATGCGCGTTAAAACTGAAATAAGTCATCTCATTTCAAGAAAAGGTTTTTGAATAAGCTTAATGCATAATTTAAATATTCATATGTACTGCTGGCCTTGCTGTCTACAAAGGAAACAGACTGTACTGAGACCACATGATAATAAAAATAAAACTAAACAACTCTTTTGGAACACGTTACATAATCAGCAACTCCTGTAAACATGCATCATATTAACAGCACTGATGAGAAGTGAATGAGACTTACTGTAACTCACACTTGAATCCAATAGTTTGGTGTTAGCATGTTGCTAAGCTAATGATGTGATACCATAAGCACATATATATATATATATATATAGAGAGAGAGAGAGAGAGAGAGAGAGAGAGAGAGATAGATACATCACACACAAATATTGTATTTAAAATGACTGTTTTTAATTTTATTAAACTATTTTTATTGATATTTTTATATGGTATATATACACAAAAGTTTTAAAGTTGTTTAAAACAAAGTCTCTTATGACAGTAGGCCTAATACTATTAGACAAGAATACAGTAAAAACACAAATTTTGTGAAATATTATTACAGTTTAAAATAACAGCTATTTCAATGTTTAAAAATGTAATTTATTCCTCTGATAGCAAAGCTGAATTTTCAGCACTCATTACTCCAGTCTTCAGTGTCACATAATCCTTCAGAAATCATTTAACTGAGAAACATTAAGAAACATTTCTTCTTATTATTATCAGTGTTTAAAAAGTTGCGCTGCTTTATATTGTTGTGGAAACAGTAATACTTTAATAGAAAGTTGTATTACTTACATATTACTAATATTATATTTAACATTATAAATGTCTTTACTATCATTTTCTATTAAATTAATTTCCCAAACCATTAAAAGGCATTTCTCCGACTTCCTCCACAAACCTCTCAGTGATCTTGTCACAGTGCATTCTGGGATTACATTATCTGTTCTTCTATACATATAAGTTCATCTATGATGCCCTAAAATGCTGTCTACATAGCAGCTCACTAGGTTTTGGAACAGAGCAAGTATGAAGAAACTAAGTACAAGCACAGAGGAGTATCATTAATGATACGGTCTACACCAGCGAGGCCTTTCATTTGAAGGGCTCTTCTTTTATAAAATTATTATTTGTTTCACAGATGGCCACAGATTTGCGTGTGTCCCTATTATGTCATCCATCCCACAGAAAAATTCATTTCCTTTTAAAAAATGAGAAAAGCAGGGAGACTGGTTTGTAAAAGTGAAGAGGGCCTCACATTGACCATACTGTGCCTCTCACCGCAAATAAGAAATAAAACTTGGGTAAGAACAAAGCCCAGAGTATCACTCTAAATTGGAATTATAATACTCTGAATGAATGTTATACCAGACTTTACATCCCACCACGTGATGTGTCATATATCAAAGTTATATTACAAAGCACATTTCCATCTCACAGGCCCTCAGAGGGATGGATAGAGGGACAGCAGTGCCAAACACTGGACACCAAACTCAACCCTTATTACAGGCTTTAAATGGTGAAAGTTCATGACCAAAAAGAGAGGTTATATATTATATATAAGATTTCATTTTATTATTATACTAAATTCAGAGCTATGATAATAGCTGTACTGAAAAGAGACTCAGATTTAGATAATGTGAGTTTACTGTACTTTACTTCTTGTACAACCTACAATTTTAAATTTTGTTTAATAAAACATGAAAGAACATACATACTGTATATGTCCTTTTGGTCTAAACGATGTTACAAAGGCCTTTCACAGTGCTTTTACATACTGTGCCAGCAGAGGGAGTTTTGAGTTTTCCTTTCACACAAAACAAAATTAAATAAAATTATATATATCTTATATTCTAGTGCAAAAGTGCAAAGTGTGAATGAAACAAGCTCCCTTTACTTTGCATTCCTTAGTATGTCTTTGTATTTTTCAGAAAAATATTTAATTCTGAAGTATACATATCCATTATGTAAACATGATTTACTCTCATTCAGAAGGATAGAAATGTAGGATAAATTGCCATTTATGAATACTTCTATAGTTAGCTCAAAGTGGGGTGAAATAAAATGAAGGTAGATTTAAGCTCACGGGGTATGGGGTGTTAAGTACACCTGTTGTGGGCTGAGGCAGATGAGCTTGGCAAGGTCAGTTCAGATCACGCGGGGGCCCCCATGGTCTCTGTGGATCTCCGGTGTGAATCCGCATGGATTGCACGAAACCTGTCAGTCACAGAAAGGAAAAACATCTCAAGTTGGTTCTGCTGCCTCTCTGAATCTGTAGGATAGATGAGCGTCACATTAGGCTGATGCAGTGACATTCTCACAGTGCCGTTGTAACAAGATAATGGTCTTACAATATTACACTGACATTGAGAAAACATTTTGCACACTGGCACGTCATGAAGGATATTATTCACAGCATAACGCAAGGCCTCCAAACTTTCACTTGCAGGTGATCATGCACCTCCTTCTAGTATCATATCTAATGTAAACTGGTGCTAGGGCTTTCGGAAAATATTTAAAGGGAAACATTACCTAAAAATAAAAATCTGGTCATCAGTCATCAATTACTCACTCATGTCGTTCCAAAACTGTATTGACTTTCTTCTGTGAAACACTGAAATATATCCAGTCCGGTGTTGCTGTTTTGGACCCTATTGACATTTAATGGGACAAAAACAGTAGAAACATTCTTCGAAATGTGCCCCACAGAAGATAAAAACTCATACAAGTTTGGAATGACATGAGGGTGAGTAAATGACCAGTTTTTATTCAAGAATTGTCTTCCATCGATATCTCCTATTGTTTTTTTTTCCCTGTGGTGGAAAATAAACCAGAGAGAAATGTTTATTATTCTTCATTTTGATAAGGTTTAGCATGGGCTGAACTGGACTGAGAATACATACATCACAGAGGTCTGTTCCCTTCCTGAAGTTAAACCCAGATTAGGATGGTGTGACTTCAGTGAAAAACAGGGAATCCTGGGAAGTCAGAGGCCACCCCCATGGGACTAACTCCTGACCTCTTTGTGAGCTGAGAACAGAGTTCTGAGGGGGTGAAACAGAAAGAAGGACACCGATGATTGAGTTTTGTTTTCCCCATCAGAAAAGGTTAGAGGATTTAGACCAAAATCAACCGCCCCTCTTTATCTATCACCCCTCATCTCCCTATTTTTCTCTGCACCCCCTATTGTGCTAGAGTACATTGCAGCTGTCCCTATTCCCTCTAATTTTTCTCTGTCAGATTTCAGCCTATAATTAGCAGAAAAGACCTTAGTGACTCCTCACGAATGTGAATGTGTCTATGCTGTCCAGAACTAATAGAACTAATCCCCCTCCTCCTCCTGGACATTGCTCGGCTGACAGGTTCACAAGTGTACAATGAGCGTGGTTCGGTTTCTCAACACGACAACATATCCACTTAAACTCCAATACAGTGTACCTTAGCAAGCCCCAAAGCCACGAATCTCTGATCAGTTACAGAGTCGTGTGCTCCCCATGCACTCTGATAAACATCTTTATGCACTGGAATTACATCTGCACTAAACCATAATGGAGTTTAGACCAAAAAGTTACTTTCATAATGAAATACAGTGGCAGTGCTGGCTAAATTTAACACACACTTAACAAGAAGTGAAACATTCTAGTTTAAAAAAAGACTTGCATGTGACAGCCTGAAGACAGGGTCATAGGTCAATACTTCAGACTGTATATGCAAAGTGACTTAAAATAGAATAAAAAGGCAGAATGGAAACTAGACTGTAATAAAGGTTTTGCAATTTTTACAGAAAAAAAACACTTGCTACAGTAAAAACTTTATTGCTTAAATATGAGACTCTAAATGAATTAACATTGCCTTAAATGCCATTTTATTACTGTATGAAACTGACAAATGTTTTGTGTTTGTTTTATGTAGTTGATTTTTATTGTATTATTTTAGTGCCATTTGTTTCACCCTAAATGTGTTTCTTTATGTGTATGTATCTACTCTATAAACTGTATAAATGTTTTATGGATAAGCCACTTACTCTGAACGAAGAATCATTTTGTGGCTTTCTATTGTGCCATCTACATTATTATGGTGGTTAATGTGAATTGAATTGTTTTATTGTAATATTTTTATCATTATAGTGCTTGTCAGCTAAGTAAAATATATGTGAGAAAAAGTGCTTCCTTTTGTTAAACCTTATCCAACCTGTCTCACGCTCGGCTGATGTGCATACATAAACTTAACTGAAGGTCAGAAGGTGATCAAAAAATCTGAAATCCTACCATAACAATTTCCATTTTAAATACAGTTGTGTAAGTCAGCGTGAAAAATAGGACAAATGCAGCAAGCATTTCATATGCAGTAATATTTCTGTTGAAATGTGATATTTATCCCTGTATGAACCGTGTCATTCATAACATTACAAAGTCATACTTATTTTCCCTCTTTCTCACACTTCGTTTGGGAATTATCCAGGGTTAGGATGGCTTTCCTCTGTTCCACAGGCTTTGTGTGCTTTAGCCATGTCTCCTAAAGCCTTACGCTTCGATTTCTACAGCTAAAATTCATATTTATTCAGGCAGATGCAGTTATCTGCCATGAAGAGCAGCGAAGGTTATTTTACTCATAAATGCAATTAACGCATTATAATGCCAATACACTTGATATGACTAGACTTGTTCAACTGGCAGCAGTCATGCTTCTTAATTGCGGAGTTTGCGTATGGAGCATGTGTTTTAATTCATGTTGTCCATAAATAGCATGCGATGGTTTTAAACAGACAAAGAAACCCTTAAACTTGTCACAGATGCAAAACAAACTCTCAAAATAAATATTCATATAAATATAAATACATAATTTCAATCAAATTTATAATAATTTATTTTATCAATTATATTTATATCAATTAAATATTAGATTTTCTTTTCTTTTTTTAATATGTGTGATATGTATAAATAAATGTACATAAATCAATCGAGACACAGCAAAAAATAGGTCATGATACTTTGACTGACATGTTCATATGGAGGGACCTGCACCTTGGCAACTAAACTTTGGTTGCTAGGATAACATGAGCAGATGGAGGGAACGGCTGATTTTCCACAGTGACTGGTTAGTTTTGCGGGTGGGGTTGTAAGGGGCTTGGGCATGACAGTCTTGATTCTCCCCACACGAGTAAGAGAACACAGCGAGATGACTTGGCACTGAGAAAATGTATTAGATTCAGGGGACGAATAATTAACTGACGTCAGCTGGCGGGTAAGAGCAAAGGTTGAGCTGCAAATATAGCCGAGTTTTTTTTTTCCCAATAAATCGTCTGTGGGCGTGTAAGAGCGATAGGAATGGCTGAATATGTCAAGCGGACCGGTCCATCACTCTGATTAATGTGACAGAAGTCAATGCTGAAATAGAACATCAAACACACATCACAAACAGCAGATCATTCCTCTCTTCTGGGAGAGAGAGCTCTGAGGATACTATAAACAGACATTATTGGTGAAAGACACACTGCAGAGGACAGTATCTGTACAAGTAACCTGTGGTTTTAACATTTGTAAAGTCAACTTCACTGTCAAAGTCCAATCATTCAGGTGTGGATATCTGCCAACATATAGGACTCTTCATTCATGTGATTTTTAAAGGGGTGGTTGATTGCGATCTCAATTTTTTAACTTTAGTTAGTTTGTAATGTTGCTGTTTGAGCATGAACAATATCTGCAAAGTTGCAGCGTTGAAAGTTCAATGCAAACTGAGATATTGTCTCTTAAAATTCTGGCAGTTTAATGCCTTCCAAAAACGGCTGGTAAGGGACTACAATGAGCTTCATCCCAGGTCCGTTACATCACAAACCCAGATAAACCCCGCCCCCGGGAACATGCAAAAAAAGGGGGTGAAGCCATGTTGTGCTACTTTAGAGAAGAGGAAGAGAAAACTAGAGGTGCATGTAAAAATCTGTTCATATATGGATTCACAAGTTTCAAAAGTAATGTTCTAAAGCAGCGGTTCTCAATCCTGTTCCTCACGTTGCTGTGTGGCAGTGAATGGGGGGCTGAGATTTTGAAGCCCAAAAAAACTGCATCCATTCATCATAAAAAGTGGTCCACGTGGCTCTGGGGGGGTTAATAAAGACCTTCTGACGTGAATCTATGAGTTTGTGTAAGAAAAATATCCATATTTAAAACTTTATAAACTGTAATCTCTAGCTTCTGCTTACAATCGGTTTAAAAGTTAAAAAACAAAAACAAACAAACAAACAACAACAACAAAAACTAGCAGCTGTAAAAACAGTAAAATGGTTGTAGGCTAGTTATTATGTGATGGGGATATGACTAATATATTTTACTGCATGTAACTATTAAAAATGACTTTAATTTAAAGTTAATTGCAAGTTGCCAACTGTTATGAAATTTTAATAAAAAGGACACATTAACATCGTAACCTACTGTACACAAACACCATTAGGATAACACACATAACATGATAGTCACACAACCAAAAATTAAATACTAAAATTGACAAAATGAATAACAAAAACTGTATTAGACATGCTTTTAAAATCTACACTAATGTTCATGCAGAAGAGGGGCCACATTTCCTTTGCCTTAAAAAAACTGTTTTTTACAGTTTATAATCAACTCTGAATCAGATTATCAGTGAGACTTCTTGCGGCTATACATTAACATATATGGTTGACTAGAAACAGAATCTGTAATAAATCTGAGCCACTGCAAAACCTACTATAAAATGAACTGGCGTCAAAAGCATTTAGCATATGTGTGGCTTTGAGAGGTCCAATACCGTAAAATTAGCACCTTTACGGAAAGACGTAAGCGTCTGGACAGGAACCAGCCAAAGCATTGGGGGATATTTTGGCAGCTGCCGAGGTAGCGGTTAATGATGGAGCTGATAATATTTCTGTTTTTATTGACCTGTCAGTTCTTATCATAGACTTTCTCTAAAAACATCCATCGCCTTTCAGCGCCACTCTGCAAAGGTTGAAAATCTGGAGGAGGCTGCCGCAGGGGTCAAAGTTCAATTGACTTTATCTGAATCGGAGGGAGGAGAATCAAAAAATATTAAGTTTTCCAACAAGGAGAACTTAACGTGTCCAATTTTAACAAATGATTTTTGACCTAGTGCCAGTGACCTCATTCTTGTTATCTAGTCCTAAAGTATCTTCTAACAAATTTTTTTATTTAGGCTTGGTTTTTGAGTGAAAATGATCAAATACCTCCGACTTCAAATGCACACTGCTATTTAAAGAGGGCTGCTCATGATGACAGATCCAAACAAGAAGACATCATGCAGATACAAATGGCTCAAACCCAGTATACAAGTTGCAAATCCTGACAACTTTGCGCATGAAGTTAGGTTCAGTTTTAGCCTCCAAAATAAACCATCATTCCTTGGCCAGCCCTCATGCTTCATAAAGGCCCAGTGTAGTTATCACCTAAAGTGTGAACCCACTGCTCACATCGTTTTTTATAAACAACAGGGTACTGCCAAGTACAACACGCACAATTCCAACTATTTACTATAAAAGATTTTATCTCAGACTGTAAATGTAAAAAATATCCTGTCTGCCAAAGGGGAAAAAATAGCCCTCTTGCAGGTCCATCTTACTTTGTTGAGAGGAATGTGCAAACTTGTCAATTTACAGATACCTTTTCTACTTTCTTAACTGGGTTTACAAATGCTGCGATAAAGGTGAAACTGAAACTAGACACTAATATATTCCTGAAATAATTACTGGCCATTATTATATGAAACACGGTTGTAGTACAAAGATATTTTTTTTTTTAATGTTTAAACGCCCATTCATAACAAAGGACGCTCTATGATAATAACGCTCTAATGCTATACATTTAAAATAATAGCAAAATCCAGACCACAACTATAACCATAACGGCATGAATGAATAATTTCACTGAAATCACTTTCAGACTGATTTTTTTTAGCTGATGAATGATATAAACATTGACAGTCAATCAAAAATCCATCCTCGAACATTTAAGGTGACAGATTACTCAAGTACAATGCATGCTTATAATAATCATAACATGCGTTATTCTTAATAGCTACTGTAGTAGTTATCTTTATAGCAATCGTTCTTATTTTGAACTGACCTTAAAGATGTCCGTTTCTAAATGAGTGCAAGAGATGATTTATGGTGTTGGAACAAACTGAACATATTCCTTCATACCACTGCAGTGGTAAACAAACATTACCAACCTACAGGAGTGAAGAGTGCTTTCACCGTTTGTTCCTGACACCACACACAGAGAATAAGATGACCCCTGCCATCAGCTCCCACCCCTTTGTTCTGAAGCCAGAGTTCCATAATAAATCATGCAGGCAAGAGATCGATGTGTGCGATGTGGAATCTTCATGTGATGTGATGAAATCTAGACCACGTACTTGTGGTGGCTGCCCTCTCACATGCCGAGAGAAGCTTCTGTCTCTGCTTTTAGACCATCCAGACCCTTTAATGTGAAAAGCTCTCACCGCTGTAATTTGTAGCCTGCCTGAACTGTGAGGAGATTCACGGTAGAGAAATAGATGGTGGAATGTAACCATAGGTTGGGTAAATATTTAATACATAAGATTAGTTTTGAAGGGGCTGGGAGATATGACTTCCTAAATGAACATTCTTAATCCATGCTGAAAAGAATTGCCAGTAAAGAGATGCCAGTAAATGAAGCACTGACAGCTAAAGGGTTCATGCAGTCATGCAGGGCAACAATAAAATGAGATGTGACTTAGAAACTTATTATGGTACAAATTAAAGGACTAAATACAGTTGATGCTACAAATCTGTGCTACATGCAAAATGTTTTATTATTTTTTGATAAAAGCATCTGCCAAAAGCATTTATATAAATAAAGGTTGGCTGAGGTATTTGGCCCAAACTATGTTCCTCTAATATATATACAATTAGAGAAACCATCATTTGGGTCAAGTATGTGGGAACATTTTTACTTGAAATGCTTCAGCCTACATACACACTACAATTCAGGGTCGGTGAGTCCCTGATGTTTCCATAAGATTGTATAAGCGTATTGTCTTCTATTTTAATATATTTTAAAATGTCATTTATTCCTGTTGTGGTAAAGCTGTATTTTCAGCAGCCATTACTCCAGTCTTCAGACTCACATGATCCTTCAGGAATGATCCTTTCTTATCAATTTTTTTTTGATGAATAAAAAGTTTATAAGAACAGCATTTATTTGAAATAGAAATATTTTATAACATTATAAAAAGATGTTTGCTGTCACTTTACATCTATTTAATGTGTCCTTGTTGAATAAAACCATATTTCTTTCAAAAAAATAAATGGTAAACTGTGTGTGTGTGTGTGTGTGTGTGTGTGAGTGACCATTACAAAGTTTTGCTTTTTGAAATAAATAAATGGTTTATTCAGCAAGTATGCATTATATATTATACACATATATTAAATCAAATAAATCAATACTCTCTAATAAATGTATTTGTTGAGGTTAACAAATTTATTAGACCACCTGTCATAATAAAGGGAAAATAAATCATAAAATTTATAAAATATATTAACATAAATAGTTTAGAAACTGTCAAAAGCCTGTTTAAAACCCATTTTAAAATCAAACATTGCATTACCATGTAAATGGTACATCAATATCATGTTACAAAATGTTTTCAGTCATGAAATATAAAAATTTAGGTTTGTATCATGCACATTCAAGTCTATCTTCAAAAACGTGAGTGACAGTTAAGGGGTTAAAACTAAAACTTGGATTTCAACTTTTTATTAAACTTTTTTTTTTTTTTTTTTACTGTTATTTATTAGGCAAATGACAAACTAAAACAATTAAAGAGTCTTTGTTTACACATAAAAATAAAAAAACTAAAGACTCCTTTGTGTTCATGCTGGCATTGTTTTATGTACTTTTCCACAATCTCTGTTGTTGATTGTAATTGGGCATCTGAATAAAACAATTAATAAAGTGCTTTACTATATTTTTCAGCATTTCTTGTAAAACCGTGAATTTTGAAAATTCATGGATAAAAATGATAATCACATTTTAGCATTAGAAATACTAATGTGGCCACAGTGCTAATACATACTGGTGGATTTACCATATATGACCAATTTTTCAATATATGACCAATAAACCCTAGAGTGACCCTCATTATTAGCCCACTTCTGGCCGTGGCTTCACGCTGATGACTGTGACCTCAAGTTCAGCAGCTCTGCTGGCCAAAACTCATCTCCCTCATCACTCATCACCAACACTGAAGCACAGTAATTACTGGCCTTAAACTCATCTCCACTCAAGACTTCAGACAGAGACTGTCCACATGGAGTGCTAATTCCCTAACCAGATGTCACAGTGTACATCTTACTAGGTATCTGCATATCAAATGGCCAGCCCGAACTGTCTGTATCAGGGACTGCAGAAAGTTCATATTAGAACAGCTGAGGACAGGAGTTGCATTTCTCAGGTTGAAGCTCTCTAGGCCTCTGTTCCTGATGGTACGAATCGATTGCTTTGTTTACTCAATGGCCGACCGACGAAACATAAAGTTTCTGGCTAGCCGTCTTCATAATCTTTTCCAAACATATTTTGGTATTTAGAGCTACAAAACTTATTAATTAAACAGTGCCATCAGGCTGATGATGACTGAAATAAATGTAACAACCTGGTGACACATGTGTGGTGTAAACTATCAGAAATGTGGCACCAGGACAGAGAGAAAGATATCCTCCGATATTAGATTACATTAGCCTGCTCTCAAGTACAGCAATGGTCACATTATGTTGTGGCCTCCTTGCTCAGTACTGTAGTGCTCATCAGAAGCCAATAGAGTTTTTAATTATGCTGTTTGGATTTCATTACGCTCTGCTTCAGGGAACATCCAAGCTCTGCATACCCGCAATGTTATCTCTACAGTCTATCCATTACTAATGCAATTAAAAAAATTACAGGCCAGCTTTGTGACATAATGATGCTGAAAATAAGTCTCAGATCTGATATAGGTTGACTGCAGGGCACCGCACATAGTACAGCAGATGAGAATATAGCAATTTGTCAAGCCGAATGTAATGAGTAACACCTGCTTCTCAGCACAATGCTGTACACAACCACAGTCACACACTGTATGTGGCCGCATACGCAGCGAGGGTCAGTCGCATTCTCTTGTGACAGAGAACACAGGTGGCCGGTTCACTCAAGCCCAGCTATGATAATCCCCACATCCCATGCCAGTTTGTTCCAACATCAGCTGGCAAGTTTGAAGACCTTGCATTGTAACAGGACAATTACCACAGTTCATCTTTGACTTACACGTTGCGTTCATTCTAAGCATTTTCTGGTTGACTGTACTCTTGTTGCAGTTGGCTTCAGGTTATGCAACATATTAAGCCAACAAGTTGAGCTATATTTGCACAGAGAAAACAAACAATTAACAAAGAATGAATTGATTTTCTGAAAGATATGTTGATCATCCTGCTGAAGAAGAAAGGTTTGTCTCATTAAGAAGCCTCCTGTTTGTCCACCAGCCCATGGTGCTGAAACGGAGGTGTTAAAATGAGGACTTGATTTATTAAGTATTAATTGTTGGTGTGAATGTCTCTGCTCTGCTCTGGTGCGGGTTACTGATAGTCTCCACTGAGTGTGAACTTTTAGCGGCTGGCAGATTCATGGGATGAACCCCTGCTGAGGAAAGAATATTTTTGAAAAGTTGCAAAGTTGTTGCCACCACTCGAAAATCGCCCCTCGCGTCCTAGGGGGGTATTGTTTATTTTTTTCACCTCCAACAGGCTAGTGATTGATGAGAGAGAGCGAGGCTGTCTGTAAAAAGAACAGAGACAGGAGAGAGAGGGAAGTGAGCAGGACAGGGAGGTGGAAGAGAGGAGCGGGCCTAAAATAACCCAGTCATGGGTTTGGACTGCTCACAGGTCAGTGGTGAAGATGTGTTCACAAGCCATCACATAGGCCACATGACAGGGATGGCAGACCATTGCTGCGGGGCCCAAAAAAGAGAGGCCCGCAGCTCTATTTATGGAGCAGAAATTTAGCCATGGACACGCACTGTCAGCTCATGATGGATCAGTGAGAGAGGCCTGGGATGGGTGGGCAGCAGGGTTATATTATTGCACCACTGGGGTTTTAGGGACAACATTTCACCAAGCATGTATGGGCCCCATTTAGGGGACGAACTGAGATCCCGATCATTAGACATCTGTGCTTTTATAGCTTTACTATAAAAAAAGTGGAATCATGTCAGCAACTTATGTAAAAGTTAGCTTTATCAAATTTTGTACAATTCATTAAAGGAATAGTTTACCCAAAAAGGAAAAAAGAAATCATTATTTATTCACCCACATGTTCCAAACCTGTATAAGTTTCTCTCTTATGTTGAACACAAAAGAAGATTTTATTTTATTTTTTAATTAAAGAACCAAACCAAAAATTGTTGATCCCCCACTGACTTCCATTGTAGGGAAAGAAATACTATAGAAGTCAATAGGGACCACTGTTTGATTACCATCATTCTTCAAAATACCTTATTTTATGTTCAACATAAGAAAGAAACTTATACAGGTTTGGAATGACATGTGGTGAGTAAATGAAGACAAAATGTTAAGTTATGGGCTATATCTATGAACTATCCCTTTAAGAGAAAAACCTTCTGTAGTCAATACAAAATAACTGTTAAAAATAGTATGTTTTTTTTAATGTTTAAACATATGACATTTATATAGCTTCATTCTAATATATTTTATATATAAAGCCTTCGTAATGAATTACTCTAAATTAATAATTAATCAAACATATTTAAAAAGGTCATGAACGATGTCATGATCAATTTGTTTATGTATGGTGAAGCGAGTTGTTTTAACAGATCAAAGAAGGGCTTCCTTTTACAATCTAGAATTTAATACTCTCCACAATGCAATTATAAAGGTTGCTAAGTCTGCCCAGGTTTCCTCCAGCACAACTGTGAGCAGAGGGTCGAGTGCGTTCTCCAAGACTCATCTTTGGAATAGCAGTGATGACCCCTGGAGTGAAAGTCTGCAGATCCCGTTACGACCCCCTTTCAGCCGTCCAGCCTTATGATTTATTTATCTGCTCAGAATTTACAGCTTGTGAAATAGTCTCAGTTAACAGCACAGAGCAGGACAGTGCTCATAGCAGTGCTGGGGGGCAGGTGGAACAATAGATCCAGCTTCACGGATGGTGCAAGAAGGACCTGTGCGTGTACCAGTGTTTGCAGCTGGTGTATGCATTCCTCATGTCTGACGCAACTCACTCAAGGAGGAGCGTATAAATCCAGTCTGTAAGGAGGAGGGGACGTGTCACATAACTGGTTGTCGTTTTTTTAAGACGTGAGGAAACATCACTCGGCTTGATTTCTTTTTTGAAATACAGCAATACCATGAAAGCTTGTGCTAACATTTATAGATAAGAGCACACAGGGGTCTACTAGTGCCACTGACCCTTACACTCTTAAAGCTTCTTTATTGGCATTGATGGTTCCAAGAACCACGTTTAGCATCCATGGAACCGTTCCATTCCACAAAGGTTCATTAAAATGAAAATAAGTTCTTTAGATTATTAAAGAGAAAGAACAACATATTTTTTCTGAGAATTGTTCACTGAAATGGTTCACTTCTGTGGCATCACTGTGCAAGAACCTTTTTGGAACCTTTCTTTTTAAGAGTGTACAAAGCTTCAGCTCAGGCCAAAATAGAGACTTTAAAGGACTAAGGCACTGAATATACACTGATTCTCTTGTCTCTATTTAAGTTCTTCACTCTGTGGTTTATTTTGCTCTAAAACTCAGGCCTCTCAGAAGCATAAGCACAGGGCTTGGAGGTCTGTCAGTGTGTGGCTTACAAAACCCTCCACATAGCAGGACTGTCCCAACACTGTTCACCAGTATCACACTTTGCATTTATTTATCTCCTTAATTGATTATAGCAAACAGGTTCTTTATTGAAACTAAATATTATATAAATAATGTTTGAGTCAAAGAGTGCAAAGCGGGGCTGTGATAAACCACTGTTTTTCAACTTTGTCCTGTTGTGAACTAGGCTGAGGTGAGTGTGCTGGGTGGTTGTGGTCTGGGCACTGCGGGGGCCAAAGGTCATAAAGACTTTTGCCTCATAAATGTCTGCTTTGTGGCTTCCATCGTTAGTTGTCTTTCTGTGCTGTCTGGCAGAAGAACACTGCTGGTTTGGAGTAGAATAGCTGTCGGGGGACCTGGGTATGTAGCATTTGAAATCACAATGTCCCCTGTGTTACCACATAAGACCCTGATCTGCTGGCATGGTGTGATGCTTCAGATTGATGTAAAACTGAGTTTAATGAAGAAAATCTGGAGCAGATCTTAACAAAAATTACACATCAATCAACAGGCCTGTCAAAATAATTAGATATGTTCTGTAATGGCTAATAAAATGCTGCTAGTGTCCAAAAAATGTTTTATATATATAAAGATTTTTTAAACTAAAGTAATGTGTCTATAGCAATTTGCAATTAAAAGTAATTATTATTTGTTTTATATAATTAACAAAAAATGTATTTAAAGATATATTACAGTTGTATTATTTAATTAAATATTAATAGTAGTTATTATTATTTTTACTTGGTAAAATAATAATTATTATTAATAACAGCAATATTTACACTTAAAATGATTTTTCAAAGCTTTAAATAAAACATTACTTGAGTACATTTCAAGAAAATACTAGTTCTTCTGCTTTTTTTTGTAATTGTTTTTTTTTGTCATTTACTACAGTAGCAATGTCTTAGTGAGAATTGATACACTAATCTTTATGTCATGACACCATCAACTATAGCATTACATGTTTTAATTGTTTTATTAGACACTTCTTACTAGATATTTGCTTTCCACAAAAAAGGTGGTGGTACACAAGTGGTCACATTTTTATTAAAATGACTCAAATAAGAGGAAACTGATCTTTCTGATGAAAGTAAGAAGTAAACAAACAACTACTCACCCCAAATGTCATCGACCCAAAGTGGGGGGAAAGTTGCAGGGTTGGGGGGCAGACTAAAGGGAAACCAAGAGTGGAAATGTCATAAATCAGCTGGATTTTAGAATCTGATGACAAACCTAATTCCTGTCTGAAAAGAGCCGAGCTATCCCCTCCTGACTGTCATCGAAGCTGGCCTATAAACATCGCAGCTGTCAGCCAAACTTGCGAGGCCTGCGAAGGACATGCCATTGTACCTCTAGCATGCTCTCAGCTTGGGCCAATTCTGGAATGGAGGTGCTGATGAATTCCATTTTACATTTTGTCACATTCAACCCCTTGCTCAAACTCCGCAAAACTCCACCCCAACAACCCGATCCACCAGCCACCACCTCCGGCCCCCACTTCATTTGGTTGTGTCTGACCATCTGTTGAAGGGCATTACTTCTTTAAAATCACTTCATCCTCCTATTGCTTCTAAAACAGGTTGTGAAAACTTAATATGGAAACATGGGTGATGGTTGGATGCTGAGAAAAGGAAAAGGGGGCATAGAGCTGGGGGAAGGGGGTATATACAGTGCTAAATGTTACCACTGTGAAAGGTGAGTAGAGGAGCTTAAGAGGACATTTTCCACTCAACAAATATCCCCCACTGCTGCCAAACACACACACAAACTCTCCAACACAGATCATGGTAATTAAATAGGCCTTCGCATATATGTAATGTATATAAATTATATATATATATATATAAATATAGGCCTTCGCATATATGTAATGTATATAAATTATATATATATATACATATATATATGTATATATATATATATATGTATGTATATATATATATATATATATATATATATATATATATATATACATATATATATGTATATATATATATATATATATATATACATATATATATGTATGTATATATATATATATATATATATATATATATATATATATATATATATATATATACAGGTCCTTCTCAAAAAAATTGCATATTGTGATAAAGTTCATTATTTTCCATAATGTAATGATAAAAATAAAACTTTCATATATTTTAGATTCATTGCACACCAACTGAAATATTTCAGGTCTTTTATTGTTTTAATACTGATGATTTTGGCATACAGCTCATGAAAACCCAAAATTCCTATCTCAAAAAATTAGCATATCATGAAAAGGTTCTCTAAACGAGCTATTAACCTAATCATCTAAATCAACTAATTAACTCTAAACACCTGCAAAAGATTCCTGAGGCTTTTAAAAACTCCCAGCCTGGTTCATTACTCAAAACCGCAATCATGGGTAAGACTGCCGACCCAACTGCTGTCCAGAAGGCCATCATTGACACCCTCAAGCAAGAGGGTAAGACACAGAAAGAAATTTCTGAACGAATAGGCTGTTCCCAGAGTGCTGTATCAAGGCATCTCAGTGGGAAGTCTGTGGGAAGGAAAAAGTGTGGCAAAAAACGCTTCACAACGAGAAGAGGTGACCGGACCCTGAGGAAGATTGTGGAGAACGACCGATTCCAGACCTTGGGGGACCTGCGGAAGCAGTGGACTGAGTCTGGAGTAGAAACATCCAGAGCCACCGTGCACAGGCGTGTGCAGGAAATGGGCTACAGGTGCCTCATTCCCCAGGTCAAGACCCTTTTGAACCAGAAACAGCAGCAGAAGTGCCTGACCTGGGCTACAGAGAAGCAGCACTGGACTGTTGCTCTGTGGTCCAAAGTACTTTTTTCGGATGAAAGCAAATTTTGCATGTCATTCGGAAATCAAGGTGCCAGAGTCTGGAGGAAGACTGGGGAGAAGGAAATGCCAAAATGCCTGAAGTCCAGTGTCAAGTACCCACAGTCAGTGATGGTTTGGGGTGCCATGTCAGCTGCTGGTGTTGGTCCACTGTGTTTTATCAAGGGCAGGGTCAATGCAGCTAGCTATCAGGAGATTTTGGAGCACTTCATGCTTCCATCTGCTGAAAAACTTTATGGAGATGAAGATTTCGTTTTTCAGCACGACCTGGCACCGGCTCACAGTGCCAAAACCACTGGTAAATGGTTTACTGACCATGGTATTACTGTGCTCAATTGGCCTGCCAACTCTCCTGACCTGAACCCCATAGAGAATCTGTGGGATATTGTGAAGAGAAAGTTGAGAGACGCAAGACCCAACACTCTGGATGAGCTTAAGGCCGCTATCGAAGCATCCTGGGCCTCCATAACACCTCAGCAGTGCCACAGGCTGATTGCCTCCATGCCACGCCGCATTGAAGTAGTCATTTCTGTAAAAGGATTCCCGACCAAGTATTGAGCGCATAACTGAACATAATTATTTGAAGGTTGACTTTTTTTGTATTAAAAACACTTTTCTTTTATTGGTCGGATGAAATATGCTAATTTTTGAGATAGGAATTTTGGGTTTTCATGAGCTGTATGCCAAAATCATCAGTATTAAAACAATAAAAGACCTGAAATATTTCAGTTGGTGTGCAATGAATCTAAAATATATGAAAGTTTAATTTTTATCATTACATTATGGAAAATGTTGTCACGGGGTGAAGAATAACTCGACAAGGTTTCGTGAATATAACGCCTCGGAGGGTGGATTTATTTAAGGTGCAAAGTGCCTGGTGAAGTGAGGTGAGGTGAGCAGCTTCCTGATGGCTGGTGCTTCCCGTGTGTTCCTGTGCTCTTCGGTGCAAATCCAAAACGAATCTGTGTTGATTGCCAGGGCGACGCTGATTCCTCCGAGGACACTCGTCACAATATGTATGAACCTGTGTGTAGTAAGTGTATGTAAAAATGTATTATTAATGATAAATAAGAATAAAATAAATATATTAAAATATTTTTAATTAGGCAGCCCAAGTGACTTTTATCTGTTTATTTGCGACATGTCACATCTAATGTAGAAGCCAAAAAACTGAGCAAGCACAGCCTTGGAAAAATCGAGAAAAACAAAAACAAAAACAAAACATGCATTGTCAATATATGCAATGAAATGAAACAAGAATCCAACAGAGCCATTTTGTTTCTGTGGACAGACTTTACAGAGAAACTCTGTTTCCTCTTACACAGAGGTAGTCTAGAGACTGGACTAATTGCAGCTTCCTTCAAGTTAAACTGGGATGTAAATGCTATGAAGAATTATGGCTTGAAATAAATTTGTAACAAACTCTAAAATGGGGGGCTTCCACCTCATCAGTTCTTTGTCCTCTGTATTGGACGCGACACATCATAAATAAGCAGGAGAATGTCAAAGGGGCTGCTTCCTGCCTAATTAAATAAACGTGTGCTGTGTGATGCTGTGAATGCCTGGTGTTGTGTGTGTACCATATGTAGGACAAATGCACACACATCTTGCAACAACACACGTGCAAAGGTCACACACATACACACAAACTTCCTGCCTGCATCTTTCTCTCTCTTTCTCAATCACGTTCTGACAAACATACAATAATAAACCAGTTCCTGATATCTTAACAAGGACTATATATCAAGCCATGTTTCATTGTAAGACAAGCCTTGACAAGTCATGGAGCAGAAAAGTGGATTTTGAACATCAGCAAATACCTGCTTTATATGCTTTTAGAATGCAGTAAATATAATCTAACATAACAATAAAAAGTGGAAAATGTGATTTATTTGTATTCATATAGGTACAAATCGCTGAGGTAGACTCATAAACCCAGGCCTCACATCTCAAATTCTTCTCAAGTCTAAAGCAATCTAGTTAAAATGTTAAAATCTGTCGAAAAGCAGTCACCAGACCTGAAAATGGCCTCAAAATGCTGAGCTCAAAAGACTTAAACTAACACTCCAGGCTCAGATGATGTCAGTCAACACCTAAATACTCTTGTCTAAGCTCAACGCTAATTGTATCCATCATCCCCTGTGGGAATCGAGACATCCCGCCAACACAAAGCTGGTTTTGCAGAGGCTGGACAAACCAGCTCTAGGGCAAATTGCTGCCATTGTTCTCATTCTCTACCACACCAACTCCATTGTCATTTTTGGGAGGGTGATTGCTTTAATAGCCTTGTAATTGGCTTTAAATGGATTAGGACTGAGGCACAGCAGTGAAAATCTGGACTGCATGCAGCTACACACCACATACGTAGACTGAGCTGGACACAGACAGTCTCTACATGAAAACTTAGTTTTGTAGTGGTTCAAATGGGTTGTAAGACAACAGTGCAGAATTGAAGTTGATCCTCCATTTGTGGGGTAAAAAGTAGTGAAAATAGTAACACAAAAGTACCACTCTACATGTTTAATTCTATCATGACAACTCTAAGAAAATTTTAGAATTGTAATAGATATGACAACGTCAATCTATTTGGTGCTGTGAGGAGGGCCGTCGCTGTTGGGGTGAAAGGTGGTGATGATTATAGGGGCCCAATCTCAACCTTCTGGCTGAGGCCAGCCTAAAAAGACGATCAAGACAGTTGACAGGCCACTGCTGTGTGTCCTCACAAAAGCTTATCATTTTCATGTGTTTTTTTAAGCCTTGCCACTTGCCAATTTAAACATTCAAAAGAGTTTAAAGCATTCAAACACAAGAAGTGGAAAAGATCAACTGAGTAGCTGGTTACTTGCGCTAAGGGTTCGGTGCGCACGCATCTCACAGTCTCAGAGCCACGTCTTACAGACAGCAACACTGAACCGAGCTAGGTATATGATAATGTGAGAAATGTTGAAGGAGTCTGAATAAATTTTGGTTTGACTGTTTGTTTTATTTTACATTGAAGACTATGCAGTGCTATTTTACATTTAATTATTCGGTTTCTGTACCTGGATACCTACAAACTTGAAAAAAATTGAACATTGTATAAATAGCACAAATAAATAAATAGAACAAACATACAAATTAAACAATTTCAAACAGGAATTGCAACCTGCTCCGGGGCCCCACAAACGCCAGCTACAGCCCTTAAAGTGTACTGCTGCTGCACAAGTTGAATAATATAACTCCTAGCATCTATACAGGTGGAGCTGGGGAAGGTGGAGGATTTCAGAGGAACTCAAAAAACATGCTGCAAACCGCTCACCGGCCATTTAATGTAAAGCAGCAAGCTCACTGCTTCGCATGCAACATGAACCAATCAGCTTGTGGCAAGAAATTTAAGGTTGTGGATATCATCAATCCAAAATCTCCAAATCTCCAAAATCTGATTATAGTTGTGACTATAACATGAAATATGTTAAGAGCTATATGAACAACTAAAATATGATTGTTATTTATTATTTCATGTTTATTTTATTTTATTTTATTTTATTATTTTTTTTATTTTGCGAACAAAACTGAAGGGGTACAGTTACAGGGTCAAACATGTTTCTTTCATAAATATATATTTTCCCACACCGACATGATTTCAAACCATATAACAATAATCATAGTTACAGTACACACCATTTTGCTTATGCAAACTAAGGTCTTAAGTATTGTTTTAATCAATACCACAGAAATTTATTAGGATGGTGCTGATTAACAAAGATGAAAGGTTAATGTACATTTTCAAAAGTTAAATGGTTCAGTGTAGTCAAAATAAATGAGCCGCTGTTAACAACGTTTTAACAACAACTGGCTGCAACTT
This sequence comes from Carassius carassius, assembly GCF_963082965.1. NCBI lineage: Eukaryota > Metazoa > Chordata > Actinopteri > Cypriniformes > Cyprinidae > Carassius > Carassius carassius. The sequence continues at coordinate 18,289,763 of NC_081773.1, read as the reverse complement.
CCATAGTTTCTTTTAATGGTAAGACTTTACAATAATGTTCCATTCATTAACATAAGCTAACATGAACCAACAAAGTAAAATACTTCTGAAGCATTTATTAATCTTAGTTCATGTTAATTTCATTCACTATTAAAAACTAAAGTTGTATCTGTTAATATTATTTCATGGATCAACATGAACTAAAAATAATCTGCATTTCATTAACTAATTTTAACAGAGATTAATAAATACTAATACAAATCTATTGCGACTATTGCAATATATGTGACCTAATTGTATAGTCCTACCCTTTTAATATTATTATTGTTTTTATTTTTATGCAATAAATCTATAATCTCCATCTCTGTTTGCTTTCCATTAGCGTTGTGTATACTCAACACCAGCTCAGAAACAAGCATTTTGAACATGCACAGGCAGTAATAGCTGAGTAAAAGTAAGTGTTTGTTTTACTGGAAGAGAGAAGTCCCTTCAATTAAAAGACCATCTCTCACTGGGGCTCTCCTTACTGCAGTAAATTTAACTTGGCATTCCTTTGTATGGAGCAGGTGTTTGGGATTACCGAGCAAACCCTCTGTCTGATGAAGGCTTGGGAGGAGGGAGTGTGGTCACAAAGATGGAAAAAAAGGTCCAGGGTACAGTTGTTCTGGGACATATGAACTTAAACTTCATGCCAATCCTACATTATATTAAGATTTGTTTCCTCTTTCAAACTGTAGTTCACTTGCTAGTAAAACATATTAGCAGACATCCACACACACTGAATAGTTTAAGTGACTATAATGGAGTGCTTCGTCTCAATTATCACATTCAAAATTTAATCCACAACGGAAAAGATCTCTGTTCGTGCATTTATAACCGATCTCTTTCAGCACCTGCTTTCCAGACCAACAGAGCAAAAGTGTAACATAAGGATGCTAATCTAGCTATAATGTTTATTGTTTCCTTTAAAAGCCTGTGAGACTGTGAACAAAAGCTGGTCACTAATTCGAGTCATCCTCCTGCTCGCTGCTGCTGTGGCGAATGAGGTGTTAAAGGGTTAAACGCTAACTATCCTGAATTACTGAGGCACATGGTTTGCCAAACATAAGGGCACAGAAACACACACAGGCACAGAGGTATTTTCATGTAGCAATTGCACACACTAACAACTGCATACATTTCATGGATTTACAACAGATTTATCTTGCAATCAGGGAATAAAAGTGCGATTACGCACAAAAACACCCCAGGTTTGAGGTCTAAAATGGTGTGCTGATGCCAAATGCCACCAGTAGAGCGAAATAGGAGTTAAGCAATGAAGCCTGTAGGACTGCACTGCCAGAAAGTTTTCACCAGGTCCGCTACTATGGATTAGCTATGAGACAATAGCGTTTTGTGATCATATTAGAACACCATTTTTACCCAACCAACTGCTTTGACAGGCGATTAACATGGAGCTGTTTGGAAAGGCCGGCTTGAAATTTCCATGAAACCGATGGCCCAGGTGAGTGGTGGAGAAGAATGTAGGGGCTATTTGTCAAACCTGCATTCAGACACGCACCCAACACATATGTACATGCCTCGACAGATAGATTGATGAGCGGCTAACATAGATGGCGAGACATTGGCACAGCCTCTGTTAGGCCTAACTCTACAAACACGATCTTAAGCCAGCCATCATAGTAACATTTTATGTGACAAGCATTATAAAGGTGATTTATTGTACGCATGTGTGTTGGCAGAATATTTCCCAGAATATTGAACTGTTGGGAGGGTTCTGGATTAGCTCTGCATTTTCAAGCAGCCTGAATGATGGCTGTTCGTGCTGTCCGTCTATCGACCGTTAAACAAACTTCCTGTGAAAATAATGAGCCGAACAAATCGAACTGCAGAATGTGGCACAGAGGTCTAGTCGAGGACTGAGGAGGCACATTGGTTTATAAAGAGGAGGAAAGCATGCCTAAAGCTGTGTGGTGTTTTTACAGGCCAATATTATTTATGGCACGATTTACTCAGTCGTCGCCGCACTGATAATACACCCAAAACAATTTCTACAGGTCAATACTTCACACTATAAATACTTTAGCCTTGCAGTATAATTTCACAAAGGCAATGTCCAGTCAATCACAATTACAGTAAACATGACTTAAACATATTTATTGCCCCAGTAAAACTATTATTAATAATAGAATACAATATTGCTCTACCTAGCTACACTGACCAGAGTGTCTTTTCCACAGTTTAGTTATGCTGAGTCTGTTTTGAATAAAGATATTTTGAAGAATGTGTTGACTGTTCAAGACAGGGTCTTGAAACAACACTGAATCATTGTCTTTTATGGACAGTTCAAACATTCTTCAAAATATCTTATGTGTTCTAAAGAAGTAAGAAAAACTTACACTAATTGGTGGTTTGGTGATTTATTTAAGAATTTGGTACAACGCTGTTTCATTTTAGCACATTTTTCAATGACTGCTTTGTTGAAATCAGAGATCTCATGTGTTTCTTAGGAACATTTTAATTTTAACAGTCTAATGATTTTAACAAGCGGGCCAGTCTCATATCTGCCCATATCGCACGCAATTAGGACACGCTGCATTTTCATTTTTCAACACAGATTTACGTAGGAAACAAGCTGTTGAGCTTGTGAGGGCAGTTGCACCCTCTATTTTTTGAATAATGCTGAACATTTTTATGAGTTAACAATTTAAGATTGATTCAGTCTATGTTTTCAAGTGGATGAACAGGCCTACTGCTCATAATGTACAGGCAAGGCACGGATGGTCCCTGGGTTTCTTGATTAAATGACTGAAAAAAGGTCTGTGGCTTACACAGGCTCTAGATATTTTCACATTTTGTTCTACAGCATAAAATACATCAGTAATACCCCTTTGTGATTTTTTTTCCCTTGTTGACTAGTCTTGAAAAAGTGGTTGCTAACAAGTGGCCTTATGTGCATACAGAGGTTGTTGATGACATTAAACAACATCATGCCGAACAAGTAAACTCATCGACTCATTTGTCCGCTATTACAGCCTCATTGTGTTTATAGTCTCATTTTTGCAACTATTCCAATTCAATTTTTCAGGGGAAAGACTGAAATAGTTGTTGGAAGCCTGTGAAGTTAAAGTCATACAGTTTGTTTTTTACTTCTGGTGACTGTATTTAAGTAAAAATTTTCATAAAAGCTGTGATGAAAGAAACATGTAAGAATTATAAACTTTTGTTGGTCACAGAGCTTATTTTCTGCAATAATCAAAAAGCAACAGAAAAAGAGAAAAAGGGCGATGTGATCTTTCTGGGATGGCCTACAAAAAATTCGCCATCACTTCATCACTCTAACAGAACTGTTGTCAATGACATCCTCAAACAGATGGGGGAGTAATAACTTGTGTTTATTAATTGGTTTGAGATAAATGAATGTCAGATTACCGCTGTAAATAATGTAAATGGCTTATGAGAACTACTTTGCAATTGTTCTCTGTAGTTTGCTTTCCAGATGGTTGATTAAGTCATGGGTTCTTTCCACATATGTCATAGTGTACTAGTGGACATTTATACTCTTCAAACACGGCACTTGAGAAACTGTAGAAAAATATTCTTCATAATGTTTATATATAAACTTCTAACCACAGGTCAAGGGCTTTAGTTTTGACCACATAACATTGCAATACTGTTTTCAAATGTTCATTGGAACTATGGTTTCAGGAAACCCAGAATCACTAAACTATGTTTTAACAACAGAACTTGCGACCATAGCTGACTAATGATGCTTTGGGAAACACACAACAGAGAGCCGGTTCCTAAAAGTTATGTGTTTTGACAGAGTTTGAGGTTTCAGCCACTCTCTTCTTACTTCATGTCTGGTTTGGGGGATGCTTGATTCAGTGTCTGCTTCAGCAAGGTCACTAGCAAGATCCATGGGACCAGTCCAGGCTGGACTTCTCTCATTAGAGGAGGAAGTGGCTCAGTGGGGTGTCTCTGTACTCCACAGGTACTGAACCACAGGAAAAGGGGTCTGGCCCTGGGCTCAGCTGTTTCCATCTGGACTTATCGTTTCATCAGAACCACTTGCTTTGAGAGGGTGTTGGCATCTCAAACATCTCTTTTCCTCCCTCAAGTAAAAAAGGTTCAAACACTTCCTTTTGACCTGCATGTCTATGGCTTTTAAATATATGAAGCTATTAATGGTTTAGATCAGTTTTAAAATGCTACACTTGTATAATGTTAGCATCTGCTAAAAACATGCCAAATTCCTGTGTATTTTAAATATTTTTTTTATTTTACCTTTATTTAACCAGATGATCTCATTGAGATTTAAAACCTCTTTTTCAAGAAAGACCTGGCCAAAATGGCAGCATTTTAACAGCACATAATTACAAATATGATCACCAAACATATACACAACAACAAGAGATATTTAAACAATATCCTCAGATACATAAACAACATCAACATCAGACTACTTAAAAGTACAATTTATACTAAACATAGGTTTAAAACAATTTGATTATTTTAAAAACAGTGACAACAATTGATGGCATCTATTTCCAAGACTTTCATGCGTTGCTTAAATTCACCAATTGAAATCAGAGTTCGCAATTGCAATTCAGACTGTAATGTGTTCCAAGTGGACGGGGCTGCATAACTAAAAGCCTTCTTACCAAGCTCTGTACGAACTGTAGGTTCAGATAACAAGTACATATTACCAGAGCGTAAATTATAAGAACTAACATTACGTGACATTTAGGAGTAAAGATAAGATGGAAGCATATCCAGCATAGACTTATAAATAAAAATAAGCCAATGTATATGCCTCCTCACTGACAATGAGGGCCAGTTTGTCATTTTGTACAAAGTACAATGATGTACTGATGCCTTACATCCAGTCACAAATCTTAATGCATTATGGTATACAGTATCCAACAAAGACAAACATTTATCAGGCGCATTTCTATAGAGCAAATCACCATAATCAAGTGCAGGGAGGAAAGTGGCAGCAATTAATCTTCTTCTAGTTTTCCAAGAAAAACAGGCTTTGTTTCTAAAATAAAATCCTATTTTTAATTTGAGCTTTTGTACCAGTTTATCAATGTGCAACTTAAAAGAAAGCTGATCATCAATTAATATACCCAGATATTTATAAAATTTGACTTGTTCGATCTGCTCACCATGTATAGAAATAATACTTTGTAAACTGTCCAAAGACTTCATAGATTTTGAGTAAAGCATAATCTTAGTTTTCTCAACTTTCAAAACTAGTTTAAGCTGATGCAGTTGTAACTGGACAAGGTTAAAAGCAGATTGTGCTCTAAATAAGAAAAAGCTTGGTGTAAAGTTGCAGCCTCACAATAAATAACGGTATCGTCAGCATAAAAATGGAAATGAGCCTGAGAAATGCCGTCACCCAAGTTATTAATATAAATAGTAAATAAAATTGGACCCAAGACTGATCCTTGTGGTACTCCACAAGATACACTCAGAGTTTCTGATTTGAAATTTTCAAAATATACACACTGAGTTCTATCTGCCAAGTAGTTGGTAAACCAATCAACAGTATGGTCAGAAAAAACAATATTTTGTAGCTTTTCCAACAAAATGCAATGGTCCACTGTATCAAATGCTTTGGCTAAATCTATAAAAAGAGCTACACAAGTGTTCTTGCTGTCCATTGCCTCACTAATGTCATTAATGACCGTCATTGCAGCAGTAGTACTATGCTGCCTTCGAAATCCAGACTGTACATCAGACAAAATATGATTGGAAACCAAATAGTCTTTTTACTGATCAACAACCAATGTTTCTAACACTTTAGCTAAAATCGGTAATTTGGAAATTGGTCTATAATTATCCAAACACACGGAATCTCCTCCCTTTAAAAGAGGGAGTACATATGCCGATTTCCAAATTCTTGGTATCTCATTGTTAACTAGGGTTTGATTTAAAAATAATTGCAATTGGTTCAGAAATAAAATCAGCAGCCTTTAGCGTGATACAATAAGTTAAGAAACATTTTATAATAAATATGACTACATGTGTCTTTAAAATATCAGAATTGACATGTATGGGGAGTTGTTATGAAACATTCAAAAGCCACCAACAAAAACATAGCATGATGCTGGACACTTGAGCTGGTTTTAAACTTGGACTTAAGTAAACTCAGAAGACAACTTGCAAAAAAAGCACTTACCTACCATTTTTTAAAGAGGTCATCGGATGCTACATGCACTTTTAGTTGTTTGAACTGAAATGTGTGTTAGCAGTGTGTGTATAACAACCACCCTATAATGATAAAAATTTTTTTTATCTTTTTAAAACATTTCCCCTTTCTTAAATCGAGCAGATCTCAGATGCCTGTCTTTGTGACGTCACACAGACAGGCCCCTCCCACTATAGTTTGATTGACAGTAGCGTTTCAGCACAGATTGGACTGATGTCTTACCTTAGACCCGCACTGAGTGAGCTGTCATCAGTCCACCATTGTTTCACCACCGGATAAGATGTAGACAAGAATGACTCCTAAGCAATTGAGGTGTTTAGTTATTGGTTGCAATAATGAACATAGCAGTCGTCATCAACCTCTGACATCTGAGCCGCTGAAGACGCATTTGTTTCTGAAGGGAATACGCCCCCGATCTACCTAAATATGTTCGCGTGAATCATTCTTCATCCAGCTTCACCTACAGATAAAGTGACTATAAGGTTTTTTCAATGAATCTTTGCAAATCACCTTTCCTAATAATGTGCTAATTAGCAAGTTTCACGAGTAAACTCTCTGAGAGCGGCTGGGAAGAGAGGGGTGGGGTCAGCAGAACTCTTTAACATTTAAAGGAAAATGCTACAAAACAGCTTGCTCTGAAAACAGTGTTTTTAACACTACCATTGAGAACTTTTAATCAAACTATGTTAAATACTTTTCATTAAGACCCTAAAGAATCAAATGGAAAACATCTCTTGCTCTGTTGACTGTCTAATTGCGTATGTCACCTAATGCGTGAGTGCGTAAAACTCCGGTACATGTACAAACAAAATACTTTGATTGGTTTTAAATCTGACATTCTGAAATTAGATTTTTATTAAACATTGTACTGTGGTGGAGGGATTCACTGGAGATCCTGTACACGTCAAACAATACATTCTGATTAGATAAACCTTTCACCAATATTCATGTAAAAATGTACGGTTAGAAAACAATCAAAAATGTATATGCTAAAAAATAAATAAAAATTAAATAAAAGAGAGAAAGAAAGAAAGGGGCAAAGTACATACACTGGAAATGTAATCTGAGCATTGAATAGGAATTCTGAGTTATTTACTCAAACAACAAGTTCAGTGCTAGTAGAATCATGTGGAAGAGAAACACAAGAGGGCAATAGTTTACCAGAAATCTTATCTTACATAGCCATACTTTAAACCAGCTGTGTGGATTGTCAGAAGAAACACTTCTGATTTTCTCATTGTTTTTATTACTCTTTTTTTCTTCTAGGACTGAAGTGTCTGCATGCGTTCTGGTTTTGCTCAGACTGATGGGATGGCATAGCATTTTGTTAAAGGTTAAAATCTGGATACCCAGACAAGATCAATCATTGTACGTAGATCTGACACTCTAAGCTGTCAAGGTCCTGTTTGGTGAGCAGAGCCTTGTCTAGTTATGTTGTTTGTAGTCACTATTTATGGTATACACTTCTATAGGCAATTTTTCAATTCACATATTGTATTTTGAGAGATGCCTTGCTAAAATTAATAAGTAATAATTCAAAATAGGTTTAAAACAAATTGAATATAAAAGAGAATGAGTATTTCCTGAAAACTAGACAGTAGATCTTAGTTGTAGCACAACAATGTGGGTTTGGTAAATATGGAATCTATTCAGTATCTTTTCCTGAATTTACCTGTCCATTCTGGTTGTGATATGCAGTGGTTCATTTTACAGAGAACAAGTTGATTAAAAATTTTAGCAGAGCTTTGTTTCAAAGTACCAGACAAATAAATGTGCATAATTATTGGAAATATTATCCAGATAGATGGCGATGTGCCAAATTATGAAATCATGCACTCTTCGATTGCATATCCAGTCATTACTAGAGCTGCTCTTGAAAAACAGGTGTTTCTAATACAGAGAGATGTCTCCACGGTCTTCTACCCCGTTTACTTTCTGATGAGGAATCAGATATGATATTTCATAGTTGGAACTGAGCACATGATGGGAAGTGATCTGAGAAAAAAAGAAAAATAAAGAGGAACAGAGAGAAAGAGGGAAAAAAATTACTCACTTCTGAAGACATCCATGTAATAGATGCTGATTGTGCCTTTAAATCAATGACGTCTGTGCCGGGATAATGAGGACCAAAGCCCAGACATGAGAGAAGTGATCATAAATACATACTGTAAGCGTATTAAGAGCAGACATATTAAAACCAGAAATGTAAAAATGACCCACATCCAGTGTCTAACAGATTCCTCTCTTCACAATCCCTCTTGCCCTCATTCTCTCTTTAAACAGGTGGCATATTTATATGCATCACCACAGTGAAAAGGATGAATTTGATCCACATGGTCATCTCTTTCTTCTTTATTTCAAAGAGAACAGCAGGATCAATCCTTTGTTTTTACACATTTATTTTTACACATATTGACTTTCAAATAATAATTTTTGCTTTCTTTTTATCTCAAGCCCATTATTATAACAGAGGGGGAAATAATAGGGCATGAGATAGATTGCATTTGATTAGTAAAACAGACTTTCTTAAGTTTTTGGACTTTAATAAAAAATTTAAAATAATGGAACTATTCAAATACATACATAAATGTTTGTGAAGGTCAAATCTATGATAATTTCTTATTTGAGATCCATCATACTGTATACTGCATGATGTCATTTCAAAACAACAACCAAAAGCAACAAAACATGCTTGATTTTTTTTTTTTAAGAAAAATACAGAGGGCTTATAATGTTTATTTAATGAGCTTTATGTGCTTGGCACTTGTATTTACAGTCTTAAAAGCCTCAAATATTACTGCTCATTACTCCCACACTATTCAAATTTAACAAACACTGGCCATATAATTGCTTAGCATTTAAATATATTCATTTTCAAACACTCCAAAGCAAATACCTTGTCTTCCTATGGTTTTTATCCACACAACAATTTAAAACCTATGTGCTTTGCGTGCATTCACTATTGCTCAAATGTTATGTTCCACTCAGGATATGGTTAAGCCTTTTCCAAACCATTAGGCAAAGGTTTAGCATTTCAGTACAGATTGTCAGAACCACATAGAGACCCTGTTATTACAGGAGGATTTTACTTTGCCATCCTGAGACCCTTCATCTCTGAAAGAGTCCGTGAGCTTACAACATCACGACACCATGACAAGCATCATATACTATCAACAATGAAAACGTGATACTGACAACACTTATTCGCTCACAGTTTTGAGGACATTTTATTCATGTTCTGGCTGATGGCTCTTGTTCTTGTGGGATATTTAAGGGGCCATTATTGCTGTCATTATTGCACCAAATATGAATCCTCATCATAATCCATTTTCTAAAAATCAGACCTCAGTTGATTTACTTCAGTTTTGCACATTGTTGACTTCAACTCCATTTTAGTCTGATGATTGATAAGGCATGTGTCTAATAAGTCCACACTGAACAGCTGGTGTCACCAACATCACAATGGCAAACTGCTCACGCCAATGTGTCAGACATTTTGAATAATAATACTCTGAAAACCCAGTAATGCTGAGCAAAAGACTGCGGCAGCTGTTCGTGTTTGGTGTTTTGATCTGTTTTTGGTTTATTTTCAATGTCTTCAAACCATGTGCATGGACATCTGTGAAGAGGAGCCATACTGGCGGCCATCACAGCTGCCAGCCCCCTGTTGGCTGCCGGCGGGGTTGCTGATCATGTGCATACTGTCCATGCCGCTGTTGGAGAGGTACTGACGTTCGGCAAACGCTCCAGCGGAGGAGGAGGAGCACAGTAAGCCACCCTGAGGTTTCTCTGGGCTGGCCGCCAGGCGCGGTGAGGCCGGGAAGTTGTATCCATACAGGTTGTAGGGATTGTGAAGGGAAAAGGCATTATATGTGCTCTGCTGCACATGATGATGGCTCCCAGAGAACATGTGGGCGGAGGAAGGGGAGGACCCAGAGGAAGCCGATGACCCAGAGGCGGAGCTCGCCCCTGCCTGCATGACGTACTGCAGTTGGGACGCGGGAAAAGAGGCCAACTGACTTCCATAAGCATCCATCTTGCTTCCGCCGCTGCCGTTACCAGCAGCCAATGAGGCGTGAGCCCCTCCCTGCATTCCTGCAGCGATGAGAGAGGAAGTCCTCTGAGGCAGGAAGGAATCGGAGGCCTGGGCAGAGGTTACAGCGCCTCCTGTGGTCTGGAGGCGGCCGTAGGAGCCGTCGGCCAGTCCTCCGTAGCCCTGCAGGGTGGCCATGTTGCTCCTGGCACATGCAGGGTACTCAGACAAGCCCAGGTTACACAGCTGGCTCTCCCTGCAGCCCACATTGAAGGTGTTGGGCGCCAGATGGAAAGTAGGAGGGGAGCAGGAAGGGGAGAGGAGGTGCGTCGCACCGGAGGGAGATGGAGTGCCAGTGCTGGAAGTAGTGGGAGAGGTGCCAGTGCTCCCTCCTGAAAAACAGAGTCAGCAAACATTTAGAAACATCCAAACCCCAAAAGACACACTGTGGATACATGTTCCTATGCATGAAGAATAAGTGCACACACAAATGGAGAACGGTGAGACAGAGCCAGCTCTGAAAACATACACACTGTCCAACAATTACACCAAGAGCGTATCTCTTATTTCATTCTGTGGACCACGAGCAGTCACCATGGCTCCTTAGGGAGAGCATTTCATCTGGTTACAAGAGAGGCCTGTTCAAACCTGGCAACAAGTGACACCAATTAACCCATAATGGAGCGCTCATCTCCACAGTGCTATTCTACATTCTCCAAAAGTTGCTGAGCTTTCCTAAAGGGATTGACTCATGTCTTTCCAATCCTGTATGATTCTATTTCCTCTGTGAAACACAAAATAACATATTTTGAAATGTCAGTGGTTTTTGTACATACACTGAAAGTCAGTGGGGTCCTATTTTGGAACCCACTGACTTTCACTGTATAGACAGAAACAGCTCTTCAAAATATATTTTTTGGAACAACATGAGGGTGAGTGAATGATGACAGAATTTTAAAGCGTTTTCTCTTAAGGTCTAAAACTATTGCTCTGTAATAAATTCATAATTTCATAATTCAAATTGTTAACAGTGGACCATTCTAAAAACCACACTAACAGAACTCCAGGTTTTTTTTCCCCTATTTCCTACACTTTTCAATCTGATATCCTGAGTAAAGAATTCAAATTTCAAGGATTCTCATTACATACTACCACTCAAAAGTCTGGGTAATTTTATTATATATATATATATATATATATATTTTTTTTGTAATTATATATATAATAAAAAATATATATAAAATATATAAAAAAATAATAATACTTATTTAGCGAGGATGCATTAAATTATTTTTTATCAAATTTAAGTCTAATCAAAGAATTCTGAAAAAAGTATAATGGTTTCCACAAAAATTATAATAAAAATTAATTTTTCTTGCAGGAAAACAGCATTTTAGAATAATTTCTGAAGGGTCTTAAGACACTGAAGACTGGGGTAATGACTGCAGAAAATTCAGATTTGTTATTACAGGAATAAATTACATCTTAAAATATATTAAAATAAAAACATTTATTATAAATGGTAATAATAATTATAATAATTAACAATATTACAGTTTTTATTTGGCTCAAATAAATGCTTCTTTCAAAAAATGGAGTACTGGAGTCCAAACTGTTAAAAGTGTACATTTGTAAACCGCGAGTTAACGCTGTTCTTTGCAGATTTGCAGTGTCAGTATGATTTACTGGAACACATTATGCAGCCTGTTTAAAAATGTCTTGTCTCGCTCTTGCACAGTTTATATTCAGTATGCTTTTCAGAGAATCAGTATATGAATAAAATGCTCTCTTCTTCACTCAAAAACATTTTCCGTCACTGTATGACATTTTGACTTTTACTTAAACCTGTACCTATTTAAATAATGGAAATTACATTTTAAAACAGCTTTGTTTCACGCTGTATGCATTTCCAAAATATGGGGTTACCTCTGTGTGAGACATTGGTTTGCATGGGTTTGAAAGCAAGTTTAAGGAGACAATAACCAGAGATTAAGCACAGTGTGAAAAGCCCATTACATGTCTTGTCAGCTACAACCATCTAAGGGATAATGTGACAAATGTTGAATGCAAATGTGGCTTGAGTTTCATAACAGGCATGTCTGGTCAACAGAGCACTGGCCGTCTTCTCTCAGTATGACAGGCAGCATTTGGGCATATGTTCATAGAGGGAAAAATTCACTGGCACATATGCACAGAGAATAAGTCAAACACTTGGAACTGAATGATAGCGGTGGGATATCTACCACATATTTCTTTATTAATGAGAAGTTGGCCAGCATTCAGTTTGTTGTTTTGAAAATCTAGTCTGCTCTGCGGCTCAGAATGGGAATTAAAGAAACGAAATAATTCAGAACTCTCTTGGCTGAGGGTTGGGCCAGCTCCATATGCGTTCGATAATACAGCTGAGTTCTGGTTCGCTCAACGTGGTTCTGTTCTGTTGGCTGAGGGAAAGGAGACCTCACGGTGATGTCATGTTTTCCCCCTGTTGTCAGGCTGGGGTGAGAGCGGCTTCAGTGGTGCTTCGAGAACAACTAATTACTCCAAATAGATCTGCATGTAGTTTTTGAGGGCAGTCAGTTTGGGGCTGCAAGGGCAGGGGCGGAGGGGGAGAGCGCAACGTTTTGTCAGCCGTGCGAGAACTTTAATTAACATTTAATCTGTTTCGTGAAGTTTGTGATGACAAACAGATGTCTACACAGACAAAATACCATGCTCACATTACTCTGACCTTATGACGGGGGGAAAAAGTAGTTACATCAACATTTGATAATCTGGGCCATAACATTAGCTATGAGTAAGAGACGGTTTTAGCAAAATTCACAAGAAGACTTTTACTTTTGAATGACTCAATCTGTCATCATTTGTTCACCCTGATGCTGTTTCAAAACAAATGCAAAGTACCATAAAAGTGGTCTATACATCTTGTGCGGTATATGAAATCATATGATCACGTTGGTGGAGAAACAGACTGAAAAGTATGTTTTTATTCACTGATAATCTTTACCAGAATATTGAATCAATGAGTTTAGCTTGAGAGCTAGATCAGTTTGATTAGTTAATGAATCATTGATTAGTGAATGAATCATTCATTGCATTTTCAAATAATTATTATATTTTGAATATTTGGATTTAAATGTGTATTTCATTATTTAACTCATGATTTTTGGATTCTTTCTCACATAAAGCTATAATGTGGTTTAATTTTAGGGCTAACTGTTCCTTAAAGGGGTTGAAGAAGGGAAATAATATTTGATCTGTCTTACAGGCATACAGACAACCTCACTCTTGGACACAAAAACACAAGATTGTCCAAATTGTCCCACCCATTGCAGAGCTCCCTGCAGGCTTAGAGTCATTCATAAATCCACTGTGGTATGTGATTATTGTGGCCACACAGTAACTTTAAAAATGACTTATGAAGCAATATTTTGAAATCCAAAGCCTCCGTTATCCAAGTTAAAAACATCTCTGCATACCTTGCTGTTTCTGCATGTTCGTGAAGTCTTCAAACGTCAGCGTCCTCACTGGAGGTCTCCAGAAAGCATATGTCTCCATTATTGCCTCCAACCCAGTCCTGCACGAGGGACAGTGACAGAAAAACCCGGGAAGAAGTGACGTGAGATGGCAGAGAAAACAGGTGAGCCAGTCAGATTATGCACATGAGGCAGCGGCAAAAAGGGAAAAAAAGAGGTGGGGAGTTTGAGGAAACTGGAGCCTGTAAAAAGGAGCAGGTTTTTACTGTGCACATAAATCTGGGTGATGTTTCATCTGTGCTCTGTACATGGCTCCCCTTCCTGTGTGATTTACTCCTCTTTGCATCGGCCCTCACCGCGCAGCTTAAGCAGCAGTAATTCTCAACTCCTTTCTGCTTGTTAGTGAGACGCTGTAATGATCCACTGATGCACTGGTCACCAAATGAAAGACTTGTATTTTCCTTTAATATAAAACATCACTGATTTTTGATTTACATTAAAATACTGATTTATCACTTGGTTAAGCACAACTGATTCCACCGATCATCAAAAGCTAACATTACAACTTAATCTGCAGTGTGTAAACTGGGATGAGAAGGATCCAGTGCATTAATGGAACTGTGGTTACTTTGTGACTGATCAACTGTTTTATTGTCTGAAAAAGTACTTTATTTGCATTAGTTTTTATAAGGATATATGTGTGAGGCCAAGAGCATTTTCTATTTATATAT